>NC_048599.1:58907353-59207856 GCF_003668045.3 Cricetulus griseus | reverse complement strand
GATGGCTCAGAGGTTAAGAGCACTGACTGCTCTTCAGAGGTCCTGAGTTCAATTCCCAGCAACCACATGGTGGCTCACAACCATCCTTTATGAGATCTGGTGCCCTCTTCTGGTGTGCAGATATACATGGAAGCAGAATGTTGTATGCATAATAAATAAATAAAATCTTTAAAAAAAACAGAAAAAAATTGCTCAATATACCATACTAATATAAGATATTCATAATTAAGGAAGCCTGGGTATGAGGTACAGGAAAACACTTTGCACTGTCTTAATTTTTCTGTTACTCTAAACTTTTCTGAAACAAGAAGCTTCTCTCTCTTTTTTTCAAGCAGCTTCTTTTGTTTTTTGTTTGTTTGTTTTTGTTTTGTTTGTTTTTTGAGGCAGTGTTTCTCTGTGTAACAGGTCTGGCTGTCCTGGAACTCATTTTGTAGACCATGCTGGCCTTGAAGTCACACAGATTTGCCTGCCTCTGCCCATCCCACCCCCTCCTCAGTGCTAGGACTAAGGTGGGTGCTATCACTGCCTGGTCAACAAACAGCTTCTTAAATGAACAAATCTGCCCTAGTCCTGACACTGAGTTATGGAAACAACATATTGCTTCCAGAATGTTCAGTATAGTTGTATGGGGCTCTAGACATGTAAAAATGCTATCGTTTGTCCTGACTGATAACAATCATAAGAAATGGTATGTGTGTGTGTGTGTGTGTGTATCTTGTTTTGTCATTGAATATACTGAAGTCCAGAAGATCAGTTGTAGAATTAGGAGACCTCAAAGAAACTGACAATCTGTGCCTAGACAACCACTCCTGGGTATATGGTGTACAATGTTATCAGGCATTTTTGTTTATTCCTTAGTATATTTAAATGTATTTACTCATTCTTTAGATTTATTTATTTTATGTGGACCCAGGTTCCGCTCCCAGCATCCACATGGCAGCTCAAGAGTCTCACCACAACTCCAGTTCCAGGGGATTTGGCACCTTCTTGTGACCTCTGGGGTACTAGGCAGGCATATGGTGCACATATGTACATTAAGAAAAACACGCTGGGTTGTGTTGGTGAACGCCTTTAATCAAAGCACTAGGGAGGCAGAGACATTCGGATCTCTGTGAGTTTGAGGCCAGCAGGGTCTACGAGTGAGTTCCAGGACAGGCTCCAAATCTATAGAGAAACCCTTTCTCGAAAACCAAAAACCCACCAAACAAACAAAACAAAAAATTGTTCATCCAGAGCTGGGCGTGGCAGCGCACAGCTTTGACGCTGGTACTTGGTAGGCAGAGGTGGGTGAATCTCTGTGAGTTACAGGCCAGTCTGGTCTATAAAGAGAGTTCCAGGACAGCTAGGGCTACCCAGAGAAAAAGTATCTCAAAAAATACAACACAGGCAGGAGATATGGCTCAGGGGTTAAGAGCACTGACTGTTCTTCCAGAGGTTCTGAGTTCAATTCCCAGCAACCACATGGTGGCTCACAACCATCCTTAATGTGATCTGGTGCCCTCTTCTGGCATGCACTGTATACATGACAAATAAATAAATAATAAATCTCTAAAAAAAAGGGGGGGGCTGGAGAGATGGCTCAGCGGTTAAGAGCACCGACTGATCTTCCAGAGGACCTGAGTTTAATTCCCAGCAACCACATGGTGGCTCACAACCATCCATTACAAGATCTGGTGCCCTCTTCTGGTGTGCAGATATACATGGAAGCAGAATGTTGTATGCAAATAAACAAATTTAAAAAACACAAACAAACAAAAAAGCACAAAACCAAACCCGAAATGCACATCCAGTCAGGTCTGACTGGTCACTCCGTCCTGTGAGGCTGAACTACAGGCCAGCCTGAACTACAGAAGGGGCCCTGCCTCAAAACACAAACACAAATTCTCTGCGAGCCTGAGGCCAGCCTGGTCTACAGAGTGGGTTTCAGAACCAGCTCCAAAGCTAGAGAAACCCTGTCTCAAAAACAAACAAAACAAAACACCCAAAGCCAAAACTCTGGTATACAGAGTAAGAGCGAGTTCTAAGAGGACACAGAGAGGATGTCTCAAAATAGAATAAAACAAACCTGTCTCAAAAAAGGACAAAACAAACACACACACAAAAAAACAAACAAATAAATAAATAAAACAAAACAAACAAACAAAAACAACCCATCTTTCCTGTCTCCCCCCCAACAAAAAAAAACATCTTCCCTGGGCGGCAGCCATAGGGGCGGGTTCTAGTACCCTAGCAACAAGTCCTTTCTGTGGTGCCCAGCGGCCCACACAGTGGTGGTCATGCGCAGAGAAGCATCAATATTTCCACAACTTTCTACAGAAATGACTGAACACAAACCCTAGCCAAACAAGGTCCCCACCATTCCTCAGCCAAGCTGCATCTTCCCTGGCCTGTGCGAAGCCTGCGCCACACTGGACCAGGCAAGGGGCGTGCCCAGAAAGTTCCCTGGGATCCCTCCCTCCTCTGACAAGAGAGAAAGGCAAGCAAACAACAAACAAAACCCGGTAGCCCTCCCTGCTGCCCTCAGGTTATGCGGCTGAAGTCTACCAAAATGTCGCTTACCTGGGGCGTCGAGCTCATGACACCAGAAGTGTCTGAACAGGTGATGACCACCAACATGAAGCAAACCGGAAGGAAAAGGCGGTGAACCGGAAGGAGCCCTCGCTCTCCTGAGGAGAGCTCGGGAAGAAACCCGCTGGTTCCCAGAGGTCCTCAAGACCAACCATGTGAGCCCAATAAAGACTGTATGAAGACAGCCTCATCCAAAAGGACTCCCTTTAATTAACCGAGGTCCCCATTTTCCTTATTTCTAGCGATTGATAAAGCTATTTTCTCAGTGAATAGGAAGAAACACATGTAGCCCAGAAGGGTCTGGAACTTACTATGTAAGCCTCCTGAGTGCTGGGCTCATACATATGGGCCACCCATCTGGCTCTTAGCTCTTTCTTTCCAAGTTGTCTGACTTCCTTCCCTTCAGTATTCTCTATTACAACACTCACCTCCTACCTGCTTGCTTTTGTCGGTCTCTAGTGCACCCAAGCTTCCTAAGACTACAGATCTGGGGGCTGGAGAGATGGCTCAAAGGTTAAGAGCACTGACTGCTCTTCCAGAGGTCCTGAGTTCAATTCCCAGCAACCACATGGTGGCTCACAACCATCCTTTATGAGATCTGGTGCCCTCTTCTGCTGTGCAGATATACGTAGAAGCAGAATGTTGTATACATAATAAATAAATAAAAATCTTTAAAAAAACATGTTGATAAAGTGAAGATCAGTATAAAAAAAAAAAAAAAAAGAATACAGATCTGCCAAGAGTGTATGCTGGTCTCTGCTTGACATCACATACCCGCAGGATAGGGAAATGAATTGAGAGGGATTTGTTTTTATTATTTGTATTATTTTATTTTATTTATTTATGTTTTGAGACAGGGTTTCTCTGTGTAGTCCTAGTTGTCCTGGAACTTACCCTGTAAACCAGGCTGTCCTCGAACTCAGAGATCAGTCTGCCTCTGCATCCCAAATGCTGGGGTTGAAGGTGTACATCAGCATGGATGGAGAGGAATTTTAAAAACTTGGTATTGTTGTGCATTCTAATAATCCCAGAAATGGGAATGTGGAGGCAGGAGATTAGGAGTTAAAATCCAGCTTCAGTCACATATGTAGTTCAAGGCCAGTCTTGGCTATTGAGTGAGTTGTAAGCCATTGTAAATTCCTGTCTCAAAATAAAATGAAAGAAGGGAACAAAAAAAGAGAAAGGAAAGAAGGGAGGAAGGAAGGAGCGGGGAAGAGTTCCTTCCCCGCTCTGTGGATCTCTGTGAGTTTGAGGCCAGCCTGGTCTACAGAGTGGGTTTCAGAACCAGCTCCAAAGCTAGAGAAACCCTGTCTCAAAAACAAAACAAAACACCCAAAGCCAAAACAAAACAAAAAAAAAAACCCAAACAATGTGGTTAAGAACATTGGCTTCTTTTCCAGAAGACCTGGCTTCAATTCCCAGCACCCACATGGCAGCTCACAACTGTCTGTAATTCCAGTTCCAGGGGATCTGACACCTCACAAAGACATACATTCAGGCAAAACACCAATCAATGCTCATAAAATAAAATAAAAATAAATTATAAAAAAAAGAAAGAGAAGGGGACAGTGAGATGGCTCAGTGGTCAAGAGCATTGACTACTCTCAGAGAGGACCAGGGTTCAGTTCCCAGCACCCATGTGTGAAAGGAAGAGAATTGGCACAGGATACGCAAGACCAAGTTCTTGGACCAAGTTCTCAGCACAAAAGAGATTTTTTTTTTGCCTCAGAGGCACAGGGTGGGGGGTGGGGAGTGGGGGTGGGCAGGGTTAAGGGGACAAAAGACAGGAGATAGAGGGAGAGGGAGAAGGGGAAGGGGAAAAGGAAAGGGGGGTGGTATTTGTCCCAGAGGGACAAAGGACTGTCTCTGGGTAGAGAGGAGACAGACATGGCACATAGGAAAATGGTAGTTTATAAAGGTACAAGGGGAAACCCGTGTTAGGATGAAGTGCTCAGTTTTAATTGGGCATGTTAATTAAGTGAGCCAAAGGTGGCTTTTGATTGCTGGATTTCAATACTTTGATAGGTGGACCTTGGTAGTCAGCCTCAATAGGAGGGATTGGCCACATAAGGGAATGGACCTTGGGGGCTAGCTTTAAGAATGTGATCTAGCCGTTTTTTAGCAAGGCAGAGGCAATGGGGGAAAGTGCAAGGCCTGCCAGAGCCAGATGCTCAAGTGGGTTAGTGTCCTTCCAACCTATTTGTTCACAACCATCCCTAACTCCACTTCCAGGGAATCTAATGCCCTCTTCTGACCTCTACTGGCATCAGACATGCATGTAGTATACATACATTTGTGCAGGTAAGCACTCACACATATAAATAATGAAAAATATTGCCAGGTGGTGGTGGCGCATGCCTTTAATCCCAGCACTTGGGAGGCAGAGGCAGGTGGATCTCTGTGAGTTTGAGGCCAGCCTGGTCTACAGAGTGGGTTTCAGAACCAGCTCCAAAGCTAGAGAAACCCTGTCTCAAAAACAAAACAAAACACCCAAAGCCAAAACAAAAAAAAAAAAAACAAACAAAAAAACAAGGGTGGGGTGGCACTATGAGGTGGCTCAGCAGGTAAAGGCACTTGACTCAGAGATCTGATAACGGACTTTGAACCCTGGAATTCACATAAAGGTGGAAGGAGAAAACTAACTGCACAAAATTGTCCTCTGACATCTATATTACATGTACTGTGGTACACCAGTACCTACACCCACAAACAAATCACGCGCACACGCACCACAATAATAAATAAAAAGTTTTGGGGTTTTTTTGTGGGGGGTCGTTTTGAGACAGGGTTTCTCTGTGGCTTTGGAGCCTGTCCTGGAACCAGCTCTTGTAGACCAGGCTGAACTAGAACTTACAGAGATACTCCTGCCTCTGCCTCCCGAGTGCTGGGATCAAAGGTGTGCGACACCACTGCTCGGCAATAAATAAAAAGTTAAAACTAAAATTTAAAAGCTGAAAGACAGAAAGAGGGAGAATGAGAAGAAGGGGGTGTTCACTGATACGGCTCAGAGGGTTAGGGCAGTATCTCCGAAGCCCGAAATCCTGTGTTTGGTCCTCAGGACACACATGGTAGAGGGAGAGAATTGACTCCCACAAATTGTCCTTTGATCTCTGTTCAGACACCCTGGCACTGTGTGCCTACACATATTCACACAAAAATAAGTAAATAAAAATATAATTTAAAAAATTAAACAAAAGCTGGGCATTGGTGGCGCACGCCTTTGATCCCAGCACTGGGGAGGCAGAGGCAGGCAGATCTCTGTGAGTTCAAGGCCAGCCTGGTCTCCAGAGCGAGTGCCAGGATAGGCTCCAAAGCTACACAGAGAAACCCTGTCTCGGAAAAAAAAAATTAAACAAAATGTGTCAGGTATAGTGGTGCACACCTTTCATCTCAGCACTCCAGACACTGAAGCAAGTGGATCTCTGTGAGCTCCAGGCTACTCTGTCTAAATGGAAAAAAAGCTGGGATCAGGAGTTCAAGGTCATTCTCTGCTAGATAGCAGATTTGAGACCAGCCTGGGTTATGGATGGTGGTGGCGCACGCCTTCACTCCTAGCACTCAGGAGGCAGAGGCAGGCAGATCTCTGTGAGTTCGAGGCCAGCTGGTCTACAGAGCGAGTTCCAGGACAGCCAAGGCTACACAGAGAAAGCCTGTGTCAAAAAGCCAAAATAATAATAATAACAATAATAAAAATGAAAACAGATGAGGATTGCATTAAACTAGATGGAGGGCTTATTTGACTAACATATACAAGGAACACTGACCACATCTTTATCGAGTGCTGTAATTGCAGGGGTGTGTCACTGTAGCTGTCTCTGAACATTTTACTTTTAAAATAATTACACACATACTGCACAGTGGCGCATGCCCTTAATCACAACACTCAGAAGACAGAAGCAAGTCGATCTCCATTTGAGGGCAGCCTGGTCTACATAGTGAGTTCCACTTAAGACAGAGCTACATAATAGAACTTGTCTCAAAATGTTTACGTTTTTGTGTGTGAGGGGTATGTATGTGTGTGTGTCTGTGGGTCGGGGAGGGGTGCACATGTGAGTATCACAGGACAAATAAAAGAGTGGGTTCACTCCTTCTACCTTGTGGTGCCTGGGCATTAGACTCAGGTTATCAGGTTAGGTGGGCCATCTCACCTGTCCATTATATTTTTTTAAAGATTTATTTATTTATTATGTATACAACATTCTGCCTCCATATATGCTTACACCCCAGAAGAGGGCACCATATTTTATTATAGATGGTTGTGAGCCACCATGTGGTTGCTGGGAATTGAACTCAGGACCTCTGGAAGAACAGTCAGTGCTCTTAAACTTTGAGCCATCTCTCCAGCCCCCATTATTTTTTTATTTTTTAGTTTTTAAAGATTTTATTTATTTATTATGTATACAACATTCTGCTTCCATTTATATCTGCACACCAGAAGAGGGCACCATATTTTATTACAGATGGTTGTGAGCCACCATGTGGTTGCTGGGAATTGAACTCAGGACCTCTGTAAGAGCAGCCAGTGCTCTTAACCTGTGAGCCATCTCTCCAGCCCGTCCTGTCCATTATTTTAAAAGAATGCCTTATTTTATCTTATGTGTGTGAGTGCTTAGTCTGCATGTATGTCTAGCTCTGGTTCTACACAAGTAGAAGAGAAAATTGGGTCCCCTAGAACTGGTTACAGATGGTTATGAACCACCATGTAGTTTCTGGGACTTAAACACTGGTTCTCTGCAAGCTCTTAATCAATGGGCTATCTCTCCAGCCCCTCACTTCAAAAAAGTTCTTATTGTTGTTTATTTAGATTTATTCTTATTTATATGTTTGTGTGGATCCCCCTGAAGCTGGAGTTACAGACAGTTTTGAGCCACTCTACGTAGGTGTTGGGAACTAAACTTGGGTCTTCTGCAAGAGCAGAATGCACTCTTAACCACTTTCACAGATTAAAAACAATGAAATTATTCTATATCAGAAAACAGAGGAAATGTACCACGTCAACAGTGATGATTTTTCTTATTGCTGAATGGCAGTCTTATGAACCGTTCTCTGAACATACCGTCTATTCACTGGTTTAGAGGCCACTCCATGTTCCCATGAGCCCACCTCATGCCTCTACTAACCTGTAAGCAACTTAAGAGCAGGGAAATTCTGGAGCGATTCCTTCGCAGACCAGCTGCATCCCACGTGGAAGGAGTTTGCTGTGTATGATGTAATAAAGGAATGGTGATGGCTTGCCAAATGGTGATAAGAGAGTCACAACTTTGATGCCACAGGCATTTGGCCAAACAGCCATGCATGGCACAGCCAAATCTGTAATTGCTTCTCCCCTAAAGACTGGCTCCCCTGGCCTAACGCCTCTTCTGAACCATGACCTATTACCCCTGGAGTCCATTCAAATCTCTGGGGTTTACACTAAAACATCTGTTCTCATTTGATGGTGATGGTGAGGAGGAAAGTGAGCAGGGTGTGTGTGATGTATGTGTATTCACGTGGGTGTGTGCAGACATGTATGCAGGTGTGTGTGCATCTGTGGGGGGGGCAGGGGTCAACCTTGGGTGTCTTCTATTACTCTCAACCTTTTTTTTTTTTTTTTTTAAAGATCCTCACTGAACCTGGAGATCACTGATTGGTCTAGGATGCCTGGGCAGTGAGCTCCAGGGATTTGCCTGTCTTTTTCCTGCCAGCAGCACTGGAGTTACAGATACACAGGATGGGGTCCAGCTTGGATGTATTTTACTGTCCAAGTCATATCTCCAGCCTGAAAGTCAGCAGTTTCATAAAAAGAGGGCCCATGCTCTAGTTTGCTCTCTATTGCTATGATAAACTACACGGTCAAAAGCAACTTGAAGAGGAAAGGACTTATTTGGCTTACACTCCCACGTCACAGCTCATCACCATGGAAACCCAGGGCAAAAACTCAAGGCAGGAACCTGGTGCAAAGAACTGAAGCAGAAGCCATGGGGGAGCATTGCTTATTGGCTTATCCCCATGGCTTGTCCAGCTTGCTTTTGTTTTCTTTCTTCCGCAGACAAAATCCCACTATATAGCTTTGGCTGGCTGGCCTGGAACTTGCTTTGTAGCCTCACTGTCCTCAAACTCTCTCTGTAGACCATGCTGGCCTAGAACTCATAGAGATCTGCCTGCCTCTACCTCTTGGGGATTAAAGGCGTGAGCCACCATTAGTCAGATTCAGCTTCCTGCTACAATCCAGGACTATCTGGCTGGTCTCTCCTACATCAATCATTAATCAAGAAAATGTCTTTACTCCCAGCACTCGGGAGACAGAGGCAGGCGGATCTCTGTGAGTTCAAGGCCAGCCTGGTCTACAGATCGAGTTCCAGGACAGCCTCCAAAACAATACAGAGAAACCCTGTCTCGAAAAGCCAAAAAAAGAAATAGAACTTGCCTACAGGGTAGCTTTTTTTTTTTTTTTTTTAAGTGTATATCTCTGGATGTACTGGAACTCACTATGTAGACCAGATCTTCAAATTACAGAGATCTACCTTCTTTTGCCTCCCAAATGCTGGGATTAAAGCTTGTGTAGGTGAATTTTTCTTTGAACACCAGCTCACAAAAAAACAACGTGGAGACTTATTATTAATTATGAAAGCTTGGCCTTAGCTTAGGCTTGCTTCTAACTAGCTCTTATAACTTAAAACTAACCCATTTCTATTAATCTACATGCTGCCACATGGCTCGTGGCTTTTGCCTCTCCTCCCTGTATGTCCTGCTTCCTCTGTGTCCATCTGGTGACTCCTCCTTTCTTCTTCCCAGAGCTCTCTCTGTCCAGAAGTCCCTCCTATACCTCCTGCCTAGCTATTGGCCATTTAGTTTTTTATTAAACCAATCACAGGGCTGGAGAGTTGGCTGAGAGGTTAGGAGCATTAACTGTTCTTTCTGAGGTCTTGAGTTCGATTCCCAGCAACCACAAGGTGGCTCGAACCATCCATAATGAGATCTGGTGCCCTCTGCTGGCATGCAGATGTACATACAGGTAGAACACTGTATACATAATAAATAAATAAAATATTTTTAAAAAATCACAGTGACATATCGTTACACACTGTAATTAAATCTTGCAGCATTTGCCTCTTTTTCTCTAAATAAAAAGGGAAGGGTTTTAACTCTAACATAGCAAAACTATATACAATAAGAATTGTAGGGCTGGAGAGATGGCTCAGAGGTTAAGAGCACTGGCTTCTCTTCCAGAGAGGTCCTGAGTTCAATTCCCAGCAACCACATGGTGGCTCACAACCATCTGTAATGAGATCTGGTGCCCTCTTGTGGTGTGCAGATATACATGGAAGCAGAATGTTGTATACATAATAAATAAATAAAATCTCTAAAAAAAAAAAAAAAGAATTGTAAAGTGGGACTGGATTGATGGCTCAGTGGTTAAGAGCACTGGCTGCTTTTCCAGAGGTCCTGAGTTCAATTCCCAGCACCCACATGGTGGCTCACAACCATCTATAATGAGATCTGGTGCCCTCTTCTGGTGTGCAGATATACATGGAAGCAGAATGTTGTATACATAATAAATAAATAAAATCTCTAAAAAAAAAAAAAAGAATTGTAAAGTGGGGCTGGATTGATGGCTCAGTGGTTAAGAGCACTGGCTGCTTTTCCAGAGATCCTGAGTTCAATTCCCAGCACCCACATGGTGGCTCACAACCATCTGTAATGAGATCTAGTGCCCTCCTCTGGCCTGCAGGTGTACATGCAGAGCATTGTATACATAATAAATAAATCTTTAAAAAAAAAGAATTGTAAAGTAAGAATTACATTTACAATATCCAGTCCATTTGTATTTTGCAAATTTGGAGAAATTACGCAATTATCTATCTTATCTTTATGAATTCAAAGTTTTATCTTAAACCATTTTTATCATAATTTGTATTATTACCAACCCAAGATTATCTTTTTAGACCTCAAAACATTTTCTTAGATAAATAATTTAAGCTTTTTATGTCTCTCAATCTTATACACTTTATACCTCCTTTGTGAGCTTCTTTTTTGAATTTGGTAACAAGGGAAACAGTAACTATAATTATCTCATCTTCAACTCTATCAGAGACCCAAGAAGGACATAATATGACCTGAATAAACAGAAGCGTAGGGCAAACAACTTCTAAAACTATAGAAAGGACAGAAACAGCTGGTTTCCTGGACAGGCACCAAGTTTCCTCTGTAATGTTGGGCATCCATCTTCAGCCTACAGGCCTAGAATATCTGACAGACTTTTTGTGAAGCAGGAATTTTGAAGGACTATTGTACCTTGTCTTGGCAAGGTTTGGCAGTCACTTTCTTTTGTGTCTACTTGTCTTGTTTACAGTATACTATCAACAGTCGAGGCAGGGGCAGTTTCTTTGCCCAGTGGCTAACTTTACTACAATAAAAGCAAACTTCCATTTGGATGTTCTTCGATGCCTGTCATCCTTTTTTTTTTTTTTTTAAATAAATTGGTGCTACCAGGAACAGATGTGCCTCACTGCCACAAAGAGCCTTATGTCATTAAAACATTTTAAATGGTGTATTCTGTAGGGCTTTGAAGAGTTTGAAGATCACCTATCTAAAATATATCTCAGTTTGACCTTGGAAACATACCTAACATGACTACAAGTTTGTTACAGATGGCTAACTATGAACCTGTATTTCTTTATTATTCTAAATGGCTTTCAAAGATTAAAATTTTACATTACATTGTTAAGTGATGTGCATTGGTACAATAACTTAAAAATAGTAGAAACATATATATAATATAACAAAATAACCTTAAATTTGTATCAATATACCAAAATCCATACAATGTAAACTATTTGAGACTAGTGGTTGTTCAAAAGTAGACTCAACAATCTACCACGTTATCCCATCATTTTTATACCAAATCACCCACTTTTCCCTTCAGAAAGAGATCCCTGAATCTAATCTCCTTTGTTTAGCTTTTTTTCCTGACTATGACAGATAAAACTTGTAACCAGTCCCCCTAAATGATGACAAAAATCAATAACTCACCAAATGACCAAAAACCACTCACCCTACCTCTTGGGAATGTGGGCATCATGTTCTCTAGACTGCTTCCTGTTGTCTGGGGGAGAGAGCATCTTTAGGAAACTCTGGGAATATTGGGATAATGATCAAGTCCTGGGAGAACTAGCTGTATTGCTTGTTGTCCAGTCTCTGTGATGGGAAAGTGCAGAGCTTATCTGAAGTACTGGCTGAAGTAATCTGTGAGGCTGGACTATCTCAGCTAGCAGCTTTGAAGTTGTTCTGGATGCAGAATTTTGAGGAAACTGCAACAGAGGCATTCTGAGAGGTTGGGGCACCTAGGCTACTTGTCTTTAGTGGTATCTGGTCCTTTTTTTTTTCCGAAAACACATAAACTTTTAAAGGTAACATATATATCTGTATTAACACAATTATGGAATATAAAGTGTGCACAAGTCAGTTAAGATGATTGTTTTATGTTTGAACAAATAAAAGGCATTTGTTAACTTTATGTTTGTTTGGACTGTATAACCAAACTGTAATACAAACCTCTATCCATGCCATATGAAAGGATGGCATGTAACAGTCATGAGGACTCTGTAGCCAACAAGATTTATCATGACTCTTCCCACACAAACTTCATCTGACTGGACCTCTAGTGAGTATGAACTAAGAAGACGAAGGCTTGGAAACAGTCTGAAGAATCAGCAGAAATTGAAATAAGGGGACAGGTGACCTCAGAGCAAGACTCTACTCAGACAAGCTTCCAGTTTGTGAAAAGGAAAAGCCTAATGAAATTTCTACACTTAAAAAGCAACAGCAAATTAAGGCTACTGGAAATGTGATCCAAGGAGGACTGGGCTCCATCCAAGGCCAGCAGCAAAACATGGGAGAATTGTTCACGTGGTTCTGGCTTTGGAGTCTCGAGGGATAAAGGATAAAGGGGGTTGCGGAATATCCCTTCACATCTAAGGAGAGATGCTGAGGCCAGGTAGGTAGCAGGGTTACAGATGTGCTAGCCCTGGCAGGCCATTGCATGAAGCTGTAAAAAGAGGGCCTGGATTGTACTGGAGACTCCAAGATGTTGGACATAGCAGAGCTGTAGAAGGTCTGCTAGGCAGAGCTGAAAGACCCGCTCGAAATGCCCCTGAGCCCCCTGCCCCGAAGCTGCCAGAGCCTCCCAAGCCTTCACCCCGGCAGGGCTCGCGCCCCCGGCCCGCCCCGCCTGGCACCGCGCCTCGGGGCTGGGGCCGAGCAACGAGCACCAGGTGGGCAGGCCCGAGAACGAGCACCGGGTGGGCCGGCCCGAGAATGAGCACCAGGTGGGCCAGCCCGAGAACGAGCACCGGGTGGGCCAGCACGAGGGCGAGCACCAGGTGGGTCGGCACGAGAACAAACACCGAGTGAGCCGGCCTGGAGCCCTGCCCCTGAGCCCCCGCCCCGCCCGAAGAGAAACACTCCGTCCCAAGGTCTCCGCCCCCAAGGTCAGCCATCAGGAAGGGGGGGGGAATTGAGTCTGCTGTACCAGACACCAGACCTTGAGAATATGCTGATCTGGAATGGCTCTGTGTCTCATTTGAACCATCCAATGGAAATGATTCTGTATTTCGCCTCATTTGAAAGACTCTGTGTTTCACCTCATTTGAATAACTCTGTACTTTGCCTCATTTGAATAACCCTGTATAGCGCCTCATATACATTGACCAATGGGAATAGCTCTGTATAATGCCTCATTAGAATTATCCAATAGAATCCCTGCTCCTAGCTTGCGCCTTTTTCCCTATATAAGGACCCCTTTCCCTTGGCTCGGGGCGCTTAGCCACACAAAAGCTAAGTCGCCCCGGGGTACCCGCGTCTCCAATAAAGCCTCTTGTTTTTTGCATCCAGTTTGTGGCCTCGCTGATTCCTGGGTGTGTGGGTCTCCCTCTACGAAAGTGCCTCTTCGGGGGTCTTTCAGAGCTATGTACAGGGAATGGAGTCAGCCCAGGAGAGAGCAGCAAGACCGGAAGTGTGGGGCGATCTAAGCCTTTGACACTGGACATGGAGCTACAAAATTTGGAGTTTGTCATGCTGGGTCTCAGTCTTGCTTTGGTCCAGTATCCCCCCACTTTCCCCCATTTCCTCCTGTTTTGAATGGTGGTGCATATTCTCTGACATTGTATGTTCGTTGTATCTGTAAAAGGATATCGAGAGAGGGTCCCATTCACTAGGCATGGTTCATGACTATAAAATCCCAGCACTCGGGCTGGAGACGTGGCTCAGTGGTTAAGAGCACTGCCTGCTCTTCCAAAGTTCCTGAGTTCAATTCCCAGCAACCACATGGTGGCTCATGACCATCTGTAATGAGATTTGGTGCCCTCTTCTGGTCTGCAGGCATACATGCAGGCTGAAGACTCTACACATAATAAATAAATAAATCTTAAAAAAAAAAAAATCCCAGCACTGTGAGGAAGAGGCTAGAAGATTAGGAATTTAAGGTTATCCTCCACTACACAGTTTGAGGACAGCCCCATTCATACAAGACCCAAACCTTTCCCTCCAACAAGAAAATAAACAGTGCCTAGTTCCTTACGCTTTTGGATGAGATCATTTACTGAGAGTGTTTAGAATGGGGCCCACACACATGCTCTGTGAGCAGCACCTTCTTGGTTAGGGCTGGCTTTCTCAGATGAAGACTCTGCCTAGAACGAACAAGCAGATTAGTCAGGTAAAGAAACTTTCCAAGTTGTGTCTTCTGTGATCCAGATAAAAAGAAAATCCAGGGCCTGAAGGATGGTTCAGCAGGTAAATGGGGGAAAGGCACTTGCTGCCAAGCCAGATGATCTCAGTTGGATCCCTGGAACCCTCATGGAGGAGGAGGGAGAGAAGATGTTCCCACAGTTGTCCTCTGTGTCTACTGAGCACACTGTGACATTTACCCTGATCAACGCCCCCCATGCACACAAAATAAATAAGTGGCATTAGTTTTTCTAGATTTGTTTAATTCTAATGTGTAGGGATATTTTTCCCAGATGGATATATGTGCAGAGGGCATCAGATCCCCTGGAACTGGAGTTGCAGATACTTGTGAACCATCATGCAGGTGCTTGGGGTCTGAATCCAATTTCTCTGTAAGAGCAACAAGTGCTCTTAACTGCTTAGCCATCTCAACAGCCACCAATTTACATTAAAAACAAAGTAAAAAAAGTGATGAAGAAGAGAGAGAAAGAAAAGTAAATTTAAGAAAATAATAAGGCCTAAGGTTTGGCCTTTGTGGCTCAGGACTACAGGAGGTCAAGTGAGGAGAATTGCCAGGAGTTTGAGGCTACAAAGTGAGATCCTGTCTCAAACAACAACAGCAAAAACAAACAAACTAACATGATGGTACAAACTTTTATCACAGCTCTTAGGTAGAAGTATCAGGAGTTCAAGGTCATCCTCACTGGATACCTGGTAAGTTCCAGGCCATCCTGGGCTACACAGTGAGTTCTAAGTCATCCTGAAACACATGAGACCCTGTTCCAAAAAACCAAAATATACAAAATGTATATTTTTAAAGTAAAAAGGAATTTCAGGCCACACAAAGGTAATCAATTCATTGTTTTGCTATCTTTTCTCCCCTCCTTGCTCATTAACACTCTGACTTTTGCTATTGTCCATTTATGTTTGTTTTCGGGATTAGGGATTGGTTCAGGACTTCACACACCTAGTTTTATGCTGGGCCAAGGATCTAGTCCTATGAAGCTAGATTAAGCCCTCTACCAAGTAAGCTACACCCCCAGCCTCCAATTTCATTTAAATCTAAAACTGTTTCATATGAAACTCTAAGGCTGAGAATGTAGCTCACGATGCAGCCGCACTCACACGGTATTTGTTGGTCTGGATCTGAACATTGATATCAGATACTAGTAATGTCTAAACACAAATTCACACAGAGAGATTTATATAATATCCGATTGTACACACCACGCATTTAAGAGATTTTTCTCATTTTATAAATGCAGGAACTAAGACATGACAGAGTTTGATTACGCAATTGTTAGTAACATTCACTAGTGACATATCGGTGACTGCCCCAGAGCAGGTTACTGGTGGTGGTGGGGCTTCCCCAGAAAATTCCCTACAATGCTTAAGCTCAGTCACATGACCCACACCCCCTCCCTCAGCTCCTCCTCTGCCCCTTACACAAGTGCCACTATCTGCCAGGGCTCCAGCTGTCCCTACATCCTTCCTTCGTCTGCTACATCTAACCGTCGCTAAATCCAGGATGCCTTCCTGAGATGTTTTCCCATCTTCCCAGCCCACTCTGTTTCTCAAGGATGGATACTTATGGCCTCTATTCTGCCTCAAGTCTCACGTCCTGTCCAAACACCCCTGTCTTTCTAGTATCCACACCAGATGATCCTTTCGCCAACTACAACCTTCAGTGGTCCATACAACAGCTTTCACTATCTGCCCAAGGCCAGCCCCTCTCTCCACTGCCCTTCTCAGTGCCCCCAAACATCACATCGTTTATAGATTTAGCTCTTTATTTTCATGATGACCATACATAATGTCTTTTTCTTTTTCTGATACTGGGGCTTGAATCTAAGGTTTTCCAACGTGCTAGACAAGAGCAGTCAGCATCATTCAATTGATGGAGTGCCTGGAAGCAGCCTGGCACCCTACAGCTGTGCTTCAGTTTTCCTGATGACTCTTGTTCTGTTGGACCCAAAAGTGAAGTCCAACTCCGGGAGACAAACCCCACAGAGTCACTCACAGGACACAAGTTCGATGCAAAAGCAAAAGGATTTTATTCCAACGCGTTGGGGTCGTTCCTTGGGAAGAGAACGGCCCCGAGTTTCCAAAGCAGGCAGTTTTTGTCTTTTTGGTCACTAGGCAAGTGTATGATAACATATTGATTGGCTATAACATACATGAGTCATTCTCTGATTGGTGGGGAACTGAACTTACAATTTTGCCCGGGAGGGTTTTGGAATGTTATTTTGGTTTCTACACCTGCAAGGCCATGGGACAGCTAGTGGTTTTTCTGGGAACTTATACTTATTTTCAAAACTTGGGTGCTCTGGAGCAGGATAACCCATAACAATTTTTAGAAACCAGACAGTTGTTGAAGATAATAGAAACTAGTAATAATAACAATTTCCAGAGACTGGCCATCATGACCGACCATTTCTTGTGTTCTTTGTCCCAGAGCTGTGTGTGGCCAGAGTTGATTTTCAAATACATGCTGGTGGGTATCAGGCTAGGCTATATTTTTTGGTCTTTCAGTTCCTCCCAGTACACCAAGGAGCCACAATGAGACACCTGGCACGTGGCTTTCCCATTAGCTCTGCTACATTGTCAATTTCATTCTTCCTGCTTTGTTTTCTGAGGGTCTCACCTTGTAGGCCAGGTTATCCTCCTTAGAAATCCTTCTGCCTCAGGCTTCCTAGTTAGTGCTGGAGATTGTGTCACCACAAAAAAGAAAATCACACAAAATGTAATCTCCAGCACTTCTGACCCGTCCAGCTACTTTCTGGAAGGTGGTGGGCCCCTGGGAGTGGAGGGAGGGAAGCTAAGACTGTTCTGCCTGTCTTTGTGAAGGTGGACAGAGACAGCAATTCGATTGACAAACAGATGTAGTCAGTCTGGCAGATGCAGCGGGCCTTTAAGTGACAATCTGAGGGAGAGAAGCTTCCGCGGAAGCCTGTTGCTGGACGCCGTAGAGAAATCCCGGGCTGCCCTCTAGCGCCCAATTGTGGAACTGCAGAAGGGCCGGCCGCGAGGGCTCGAGTTGCTCGGGACCCAGCACTGGCTCCGCCCCGCCAACCCCCAGTCTCCGACACGCCTCGCAGTAGAGGCTCCAAAGCGTTCGACTCTAGTTAATGCTCGCGTCTGAGAATCCGGAAGCACGTCATAAGCACGCGTCACGGGGGCGGGAGTCAGCTGAGCTGCCTGGGCGAGGTTGTGATCACCTGGGATCGGCTAAGGGGAGCCTCCAATCTCTTGGGACTAGAGCTGGGGCGCAAAACTGCAACAGATTCTAGTGGGGGGGTTCTAGTGGTTCGATCTTCTGGTCCTATACAGCGAAAGCGAAAAGGGCCTCAGAATTTTTAAAAGGTTTTCGGGATCTGTCAGACTCAGGGGAGTCACATTTTGCAAATCCAGAACGACGGGGGTCCCACTTGTGACCCCCAGGCCCTAGACCAGAGGCCCAGAGCTCGGATACTATGGCGTCCATCCTGGATGAGTACGAGGACTCATTGTCCCGCTCGGCTGTCTTGCAGACTGGTTGCCCTAGCGTGGGCATCCCCCATTCTGGTAAGTAAGAGGCCGCCACTGCCCCTTTCAGTTCCGCTAGCGTTTGCAGGGGAGGCCGGCTCAAGAGCTTGGGGCGTGCATACAGGATCTAAGCCCCAGGCCTCTCTTGTCACGCGTCAAAGTTTGAAAGAGCCACGGGAGCAGCCGCGTGATCTAGGCCCTACCACCAAGGTCCTTCAAAAGAGGGAACTAGGCTCAGATAAGGAAGTACTTGCCTGCCAGGCTGCAGTTTGGCTTTTGGGAGAACTGAAAATAGGTTCCAGGCTTCTCCGAGAGTCTGGCTCCGTGTTTTGTTTTTCCCACCAGACTTTTCTGGGGGAAGCAGAGAGGGCGGGAATGAGTACAGGACATGGTGGGATGTCAATGTTTAGAAGGAGCTTCGATCCTAAATGGAACTTTTGTCACTGAACAGGAACGATTGGAGATAGTCTGGCTACAGTTTAGAGTGTAGGTGTCAGTTTTAAGGAGCGTGGTGCAGAGTTGGCACGGTATTGGCAACAGTATTGCAGCTGACTAGTGAGAAGACAGCTGCAGTCCGCAGAACTCTCCCCATATCTTGGAGACTCACTGAGCCATGTTACTGTGTGGACAGGGAGGAAGGGACAACTTTACTTCTCTTGGGGTTGGTGGGCTAAGGGTCAGTGAGGGAGAATTCCCACACCACCTCCCCCACACCAAACCATCCCCCATTACCCCTGGGAACAAGCATATCACGATACAGCCTCATCTCAGAGAACTAATTCCTCACTACTGTCACAAGGGTTAGAAGAGCCCAGTACCCATACTGTAAGACACCCAGAAAATTAGTGTCGAGCTCTTCATTAACCATGGGCAGGAATATATTTGGGGAGTAGAAGAGTGTCAGGTAACACTGTTGTTTCTTATGGTTTTTCTGGACTGCCCCAACCCGCTTTCTGTGGATGCCACAATTTTTTTCTTCACTGCAAACCTACAGGGTACGTAAATGCCCAGCTGGAGAAGGAAGTGCCTATCTTCACCAAGCAGCGGATTGACTTCACGCCGCCAGAGCGCATCACCAGTCTTGTTGTTTGCTGTAATCAGCTGTGCATGAGCCTGGGCAAGGATACACTGCTCCGGTAATACACGTGGGACTTGTAGCTGACTGGGGTCCTTCTCCACAGCTGGCAAGTGAAACAGTAGATGTTCGGGAGATACCCTGTTCCTTCCCAAAGAGAACCAAGCTAGTGGTTGAAGACAGATTCCAGCTACACATTCAGATTATCAGCTAATGGTCTTGAACAAGTCAGCTAATCTTTCTGGTTTTTGCACAGTTAAAGGAGGTCTCAGTCTCCAGAGTTAGCCACACAGATCATTGGAATCCTGGAATATATCTACTAGCTGACAAGTGTTGACAGAATTGTTTATCATGTGGGATAAGCCATCTGGAATAAAACAGTCAGACCTTTATCTCACAAAGACAAATTGCAGAAAGAGCGGTTGTTAAGTAGTGCTGAAGAGTGGCTCAGTGATAGAGTACCTGGCATTCCTGAGGTCCTGGGTTTGATTCCCAGCACTGCAAAATGGAATGCTGTAAAGATTGGGAGAGTGCTTATGGAGCATACAGGGTCCTTGATTAGATAGATACTCAGCATAGCTGAGATGGGGTATGCTGGTGCACATCTGTAATCAAAATACTTGGGAGGTTGAGGCAGGGGGATCTGAAGTTCAAGGACATCCTTGGCTGCATAGTGAATTTGAGGCCAGCCTGGGCTATGTGAGACTCTGTTTCAAACAAACAGACTTCAGTGTGTGGCGTGTGCTTGTAGGCACTAGGGAGGCTGATGAAGGATATTGGGGAGCTTGTTCTGGGCTGCATAGTGAGACCCTCTCTCAGAAAACCAAAGAATAAACACACAACAAACCCCTTATACATCAATAAGATAACAATTTAGAGTAAAGGGCTGGGCAAACAATACACACAAGCAGGGCACCCAGAAAGAACTTCAGGGATAGGGTCAGCCAGTAAAGTGCTTGCTTTATAAGTATGGGAACTCATATAAAAAGCTGCACTTGGTAGTGTGTGCAAATATGTAAACTCAGCCCTGAAGTAGATCAGAGAGGTGAATGCTGGGAGCTTGCAGGACAGCAGTATGACCAAATTGGTAAGCTCCAGATTCAGTGAGAGACCCTGTCTTAAAAAATAAAATGCATTGGACTTTGGTTCCTAGCACCCACATTGAGAATCTCATAACTGCCTATAACTCCAGGTTGAGGGAATCCAGTGCCCTCTTCTGACCTCTGTGAGTGCCCGTACACACACACATGATTATGTAAAATGATTTTTTTAAAGATTTATTTATTATGTATACAGTGTTCTGCCTACATGTGTGCCTGCAGGTCAGAGAGGGCACAGATCTCATTACAGATGGTTGTGAGCCACCATGTGGTTGCTGGGAATTGAACTCAGGACCTCTGGAAGAGCAGGCAGTGCTCTTATCCTCTGAGCCTTCTCTCCAGCACCATAAAATGAATTTTATTTATTACACATTATATATTTATTTATTATACACTATTCTAGGTGTGGGGGCACACACCTTTTATCCTAGCATTGGAATTAAGGACAGTTGTGAATTGAACCTGGGTCCTCAGCAAGATTAAGTGCTGTTAACCCTTGAGCCGCCTCTTATATATATAACATATATATGAGAGAGAGAGAGAGAGAGAGAGAGAGAGAGAGAGAGAGAGGGGGTTTCTCTGTGAAGTCGTCCTGGCTGCCCTGGAACTCGATGTCTCCAGGCTGGCCTCGAACATGGAGATCTGCCTATTTCTACCCTCAGGTCCTGGGATTAAAGGTGTGTGCCACCACTGCTTGGCTTAACATATATTTTTAAAATTTTAAGTTATATTCACTAGTTGATTTGTTTCCTACTTCTAACATGTGGGACCCAGGGGTCAAACTTGGGCATCAGGCAAGCACTTTTACCTGCTAAATCATTTCACCAGCCCCAGAAATTAAAAAAAAAAAAATTTAAATGTCATTAATTTATTTACCTATTGTGTTGTGGGGTTAGGGTATGCATATACCATAGTGAACATGTGGAGGCCAAAGGACAGCCTTCTAACATGTCAGTCCTAGAGTTCAAATTCATATAATCAGAACTGGCAGTAAATGCCCTTACCCATTGGGCCGTCTCACTGGTCCTTGAAAATAATTTTAACCTCTGAGCAAAAGGAATTAAAATAGGTCAGGGATGGTGGCACACACCTTTAATCTCTTCACTTGAAAGGCAGAGGCAGGTAGGTAGATCCCAGAGTTCAAGCCAAGCCTGGTCTACAGAGTGAGTTCTAGGACAGCCAAAGCTTCAATAGAGAAACACTCAAAAATACAAAAAAGTAAAATTAGAAATAAAAATCAGTTAAAATAGGACTAAGGTGCTTTAGTCATTTATTTGAACCAAGATCTCTGCTCACACTGGGAAAGCACTGCCACGCAGCTACGTCTCCATCACAGATCTCAGGTACAGAATTACAGGTGTGTGCCGCCACGCCCAGCACCAAGAGGTGTTACTAAAACCCATCCGGTTGGTAAATTCAAATCCAGTAAAAAGTAGTGCTGGCAGAGCTGCAGGGAAATGAGAAGACTGCCATGCCTGACGCACTTGAGGTCCTAGCCTTTATTTCCAGCATCTTAAGTGCTATAAAAAAACCAAACAACTGCCACGTATGGTGACACAGCAGCAAATTGCCATCATCTTTTGAACGGTAAGCTGGTGCCATGAGCGTGTATATATAGTGGTTAGTACTCTGTGTTGTGAAAAGGTAAGCTGGCAGTGTCTTAGAAGTTAAAACATCTGGACTAGTAAACTGACTTAACTGGGTATGTATGTGCACATGAACTCAAGTCTCACACATACACACACACACACACACACACACACACACACACACACACACGAAAACGTGTGCACAATTCAATTAATTTTTTTTTCCTGGTTTTTCAAGACAGGGTTTCTCTGTGGCTTTGGAGCCTGTCCTGGAACTAGCTCTTGTAGACCAGGCTGGTCTTGAACTCACAGAGATCCGCCTGCCTCTGCCTCCCGAGTGCTGGGATTAAAGGTGTGCGCCACCACCGCCTGGCTCAATTATTTTTATAATAAAGAAAACCAAAAAAACTAGCCAGGCAGTGGGCCTTTAATCAGGAGGCAGAGGCAGGCAGATCTTTGAGTTTGAGGGCAACCTGGTCTACAGAGCAAATTCCAGGGCAGCCAGGGTACACAGAGAAACCTTATCTCAAAAACAAACAAACAAAAAAATTACCTAACAGTGCATGATGGCATATGCATATAATCCTAGCATTTAGTAAGGCCAGAGAGTCTCAGATAGGCTAGCCTGGGTTACACAGTAAGACCCTGATTCAAGAAACAAGAGGAAAATAAAAGTATTCTTTAAAAATAAATCTATAAATTAGATTCAGTCATAATTTGAATGGATATGAATAAAAAGAAAAATAGCTATTTGAAGGGGTACTGACTCATAAATATTGGTCATACCATTATTTGTGGTAAGAAAAAGTTCCCTGAGCTAAATGCCCATTTACAAGGAAATAGTGGCTAAATTATAATTCAGCTATAAAGTGGAATGCCATGCAATTATTTAAAACAATGAGAGCCGGAAACATAGGTAAGCCAGTAAAGGTGCTTGCTGCCAATGCTTACAACCTGACTTCAATCCTAGGACCTGTGTACGTGGTAGAAGGCAAGAACTGACTCCACAGGTTGCCCTCTGACTTCCACATGTATGCAGGAGTGTGCATATACACCTCCCCCACACTAAATAAATTAATGCAATAAAAAAATTAAAAGGTAGGGACTGGAGAGAGGGCTCAGCAGTTAAGAGCACTGACTGTTCTTCCAGAGGACCTGGGTTCAACTCTCGGTACCCACATGGCAGCTCACAACTGTCTGTAACTCTAGTTGCAGGGGATCTTGTTACCTTCACCCCAATGCATATAAAATAAAGGTCAAATAAATTATATTAAGAAAATTAAAAGGTTAAGTGCAGGGTTTGGTGCCTGGTGCTTAGAAAGTGCTGAGTATTCTTAAGTAGGATTCTGTATACAGTTTATAGTTCTTGAGATTTGTAAAAAAAATTTTTGGCCCAGATGATTTCCAGTGGTCTGGGGTGCAGGCTTCAAAAGCTGGGCGTTGGTGGCGCACGCCTTTAATCCCAGCACTCGGGAGGCAGAGACAGGCGGATCTCTGTGAGTTTGAGGCCAGCCTGGTCTCCAGAGCGAGTGCCAGGATAGGCTCCAAAGCTACACAGAGAAACCCTGTCTCGGGGGGAAAAAAAAAAAAAAAGATTTTTTTTTTTGTGTTGGAGAGATAGAAGGCTTGGTGGTTAAGAGTCTCACTGCTCCTCCAGAGAACCTGAGTTTGATTCATGACCTCATGACAGACAGCTCACAACCACCTGTAACTCTAGCTTCAGGAATCTAATTCCTTCTGGCCTCTGCAGGCACCTGCACACATATGACATTTGTTCTCATAGATACATATACATAAATAAAAACAAATTGCTGGGCAGTGGTGGCACATGCCTTTATTCCCCGCACTCAGGAGGCAGAGGTAAGTGGGTCTTTGTGAGTTCGAAGCCAGCCTGGTCTACAGAATGAGTTCCAGGACAGCCAGGGCTACACAGAGAAACCTTGTCTCGAAAAACAAACAAACAATTTTGTGTCTACTCATAGCCTTAGACTTTCAAATCTGTGATCTTAAAAGGAACTTCCTAGGTGCAGGAGGTTGGCTCAGTAGTTAAGAGCACTTAGCATTCATGCAGAGGACCTGGGTTAGATTCCCAGCACTCACATGGCAGCTCACAGCTGTCTGTAACTCCAGTTCCAGGGGATCTTCTGACTCCCATGGGTTCCAGCATACACTTACATGCATTCATGCATAACACATACACATTAAACATTGTAAATATTTTAAGAAGGGGGATTTCCCTTCTTGAAAGTGATACTTTGACTCTTGCCCTTATAGCATTGACTTAGGCAAATCAAGTGATCCCAACCGTGTGGAGCTGGGGCGCAAGGATGATGCCAAAGTTCACAAGATGTTCCTGGACCATACTGGTAAGTGTGTTGGAGATGGAGGAGGGTTCCTGTGAGAGTTCACACCTGGATGGGTGGGGTCTGAACAGGGAGCAAGACACAGTATCTACTCAGGGGCCATTTTCCATCCACTCCAGGCTCTCACCTGTTGGTTGCTCTGAGTAGCGCCGAGGTCCTCTATATGAACCGTAATGGACAGAAGGTCCGGCCACTGACACGCTGGAAGGGACAGCTGGTGGAGAGTGTAGGCTGGAACAAAGCACTGGGCAACGAGAGTAGCACTGGCCCCATCCTGGTCGGCACAGCTCAAGGACAGATCTTTGAAGCAGAGCTCTCAGCTAGCGAAGGTGGCCTCTTTGGCCAGGCCCCAGATCTCTACTTCCGTCCCCTGTATGTGTTAAATGAAGAAGGGGGCCCAGCACCTGTCTGCTCCCTTGAGGCTGAACGTGGTCCTGATGGAAGAGGCTTTGTCATCGCCACCACTCGACAGCGCCTCTTCCAGTTCATAGGCCGAGCCGTAGAAGATGCTGAAGCCCAGGGCTTCTCGGGGCTCTTTGCTGCCTACACAGACCACCCACCCCCATTCCGTGAGTTTCCTAGCAATTTGGGGTATAGTGAGTTGGCTTTCTATACCCCCAAGTTACGTTCTGCGCCTCGTGCCTTCGCCTGGATGATGGGAGATGGTGTGCTGTATGGCTCCCTGGACTGCGGGCGCCCCGACTCCCTGCTGAGCGAGGAGCGAGTGTGGGAGTATCCAGCGGGGGTTGGTCCGGGGGCCAATCCACCCCTAGCCATCGTCTTGACCCAGTTTCATTTCCTGCTGCTGCTGGCAGACCGGGTGGAGGCCGTGTGTACACTGACGGGGCAGGTGGTGCTGCGGGATCACTTCCTGGAGAAGTTTGGACCCCTGAGGCACATGGTGAAGGACTCCTCCACTGGTCACCTATGGGCCTACACTGAGCGTGCCGTCTTCCGATACCATGTGCAGCGTGAGGCTCGCGATGTCTGGCGCACGTACCTGGACATGAACCGCTTTGACCTGGCCAAAGAGTATTGTCGAGAGCGGCCTGACTGCCTGGACACAGTCCTGGCCCGAGAGGCCGATTTCTGCTTTCGCCAGCATCGCTATCTGGAGAGTGCCCGCTGCTATGCTCTGACCCAGAGTTACTTTGAGGAGATTGCTCTCAAGTTTTTGGAGGCCCGGCAAGAAGAGGCGCTGGCCGAGTTTCTACAGCGGAAACTGGCTGGCTTGAAGCCAACTGAGCGTACCCAGGCCACACTGCTGACCACTTGGCTGACGGAGCTCTACCTTAGCCGGCTTGGTGCCCTGCAGGGTGACCCAGATGCTCTGAATCTCTACCGGGATACACGGGAGTGCTTCCGTACCTTTCTCAGTAGCCCTCGGCACAAGGAGTGGCTCTTTGCCAGCAGGGCCTCGATCCATGAGCTGCTCGCCAGTCATGGGGACACAGAGCATATGGTGTACTTTGCCGTGATCATGCAGGACTACGAACGGGTGGTGACGTACCACTGCCAGCACGAGGCCTACGAGGAGGCCCTGGCTGTACTTGCCCGCCACCGTGACCCCCAGCTCTTCTACAAATTCTCCCCCATCCTTATCCGACATATCCCTCGCCAGCTAGTAGATGCCTGGATTGAGATGGGCAGCCGACTGGATGCTCGGCAGCTCATCCCTGCCCTGGTGAACTATAGCCAGGGTGGCGAGGCACAGCAGGTGAGCCAGGCCATCCGCTATATGGAATTCTGTGTGAATGTGCTTGGCGAGACCGAGCAGGCCATTCACAACTACCTGCTGTCACTGTATGCCCGGGGCCAGCCAGGCTCACTGCTGGCCTACCTGGAGCAAGCTGGGGCCAGCCCTCACCGCGTGCATTATGACCTCAAATACGCACTTCGACTCTGTGCTGAGCACGGTCACCACCGAGCTTGTGTCCACGTCTACAAGGTGTTGGAGCTGTATGAGGAAGCTGTGGACCTGGCCCTGCAGGTAAATCTTGACCTCATCTGGGAGAGGGACCTGGGGAGTAGTAACGTAAAAAGGAAGAAAGGTTGGGGGTGGTAAGGTACTAGTGCTTGCTGGCTTCCCCGGCAGAGAAGTGCTGCAGTGTAGAGGTTGAAAACTCAAGACTGAAAGCTGAGTTTGAGGTGTGCTTGTTACCTGTAATCCTTACACTTGGGAGGTTAAGGCAGAAAGATCATGAGTCTGAGGCCAGTTTAGGCTACATAGTGAACACCTGTTTTGTTTTGTTTTTTTAAATTATCCTTTGATTTGTTTGTTTTTTGAGATACTATTTAACTGTGTAGTCTTGGCTGTCCTAGAACTCAATCTGTAGCCCAGGCTGGCCTCAAACTCACAGAGATTCACCTGCCTCTGCCTCCCAAGTGCTGGAATTAAAGTCATGCACCACCATCACCCAGCACACATTTGTGTTTTGCCTGCGTATGTCTGAGTGAGGATACCATATCCCCTGGAACTGAAATTACAGTCTTGAGCTGCCATGTGGGTGCTGGGAATTGAACCTTGGTCCTCTGGAAAAGCAGCCAGTGCTCTTAACCACTGAAGCCATCTCTCTATTGAGTCCCTGTCTTAAAAAAGGGGGGAGGGCATGGAGGAGAAGGAAAAAAAAACACTCTCTAGGACATCAGGGTTTGAACTCTGACTTTTCGTCTTGCTGTGTGATTTGGGGCTGGTTTCTGAGCCCATCTGTGCCTTAGATTATCCATTAGATGGTGATAACATCCAGCAAAGATGGCTCTGCAGGTGAAAGTTCTTACTGTACAAACCTCATCACCTGAGTTCCACCCACAGAGCCCATTGTAGAAGGAGAGAACTAACTGCCAGAAGTTGTCCTGTGACCCTCACACAGGCATTGTTCATGCCTACTCTCCCTCCATAATTATAATAAAAGAAAAAATTATAAAAGAATTCGTGAAGGTAATGGTAAGAGTATTTCTGTTTTCTTTTCTTTTGTAGACAAACCTATAGGTACAAATCTGTGTAGCCCTGGCTGTTCTGTAACTTGCTCTGTAGATCAGGCTGGCCTTAAACGCAGATCTGCTTCTCAATGCTGCAATTAAAGGTGTGGGCCACCGTCACCAGGGTAAAAGTATTTTTTACCTTATAATCTGAATTAGTACTGTATAAGTAATTCATGTGGCAGCTGATTACTGTGGCTACTTAGTGAGTTCTAGGCCAGCCTAGACTACGTGGTAAGCCACTGCTGTCTCAAAAAAAGAAAACAAATCAATCAACAGGGTCTGGAGAGATGGTTCACAGGTTAAGAGAAGTTGCTGCTCTTGCAGAGGACCTGGATTTAGTTCCCAGCACCCACATAGTGATTCACAACCTGCTATAATTCCAGTTCAAGGGATCTGATGGCCTCTTCTGGATGCCACAGGCACCAATAAATAAATAAACTAAAATAAACACTCCTGAGCATGTGGTGCCTGCTACACACATTATCAGAAGGAGAAGATGTTAACTTACAGCTCTCAGATCCTGAAAGATGGCAAGGAAGCAATAGTTACTTATTTGTTGGTGTGTGTGTGGGTGCGGAAGTGGGCGTGTGGAAGCTAGAGGAAGGCGTCTGCTGGCGTCATCCACCATGCTCTGCCTTATTACTTTGAGGCAGGGTCTCTCTCTGAACCTGGAGGTTCTGGGGTTTTTGTTTGTGTTTTAGATTTATTGTGTATACAATATTGTGTCTGCATGTATGCCTGCATGCCAGAAGAGGGCACCAGATCTCATTACAGATAGTTGTGAGCCACCATGTGGTTGCTGGGAATTGAACTCAGGTCCTCTGGAAGAGCAGCCAGTGCTCTTAAGTGCTGAGCCATCTTTCAAGCCCCCGAGGTTCTGGGTTTTGTCTACACTAATAGCCCTCAAACCCTATCAACCCTCCTGTCTCCATTCCCCACAACTCTGGGGTTACAGGTGTTTGTAAGACCAGGCCCAGTTTGTTATGTGGTTGCTGGGATCTGAACAGCCGTCTTCCCAGAGTCTCACTCTATAGGTATCGTTATGCACCCCAAACTGATGGAAATCACTGTGTAGCCCAGGCTGGCCTCAACCTGAGCCTTGACTCAGGATTTACAACAATGCAGCAAGAGCTCAAATAGTTCCCAATGTGACTTGTTTTGCTTTTTGAGGCAAGGTCTCCTATAGCCCAGGCTGGCTTCAAACTTGGCAGCATTCCTGTTTCTACCTCCTGAGTGATGGGGTATGGGTGTCAACAACATGCCTTGGCCATTACCAACTAATCCTTAAATTCACTAAAATTAGAGGCCTGCCACCAAAAATAGCCTTTTCATAATTATGATAGGGCAGACCAATATAGATTTCTGTTGTGCCTCTTGCTACCTGGGGTGCAGAGAATCCTGCCTATGCCCTCTCCTCAGGCCTGATTTGATGTGACCGTCTGTCTTTCCAGTAGTCTGATCCTATGTGGAGAGTGGCTTGACCCTGACACCCATGGTTTCTCCACAGGTAGATGTGGACCTGGCCAAGCAGTGTGCAGACTTGCCAGAAGAGGATGAGGAGCTGCGCAAGAAACTATGGCTCAAGATCGCTCGGCACGTGGTGCAGGAGGAGGAGGACGTGCAGACAGCTATGGCCTGCTTGGCCAGCTGCCCCTTGCTCAAGATTGAGGACGTGCTGCCTTTCTTTCCTGACTTTGTCACAATCGACCACTTCAAGGAGGCCATCTGCAGTTCACTTAAGGCCTACAACCACCACATCCAAGAGCTGCAGCGGGAGATGGAAGAAGCCACAGCCAGTGCCCAGCGTATCCGGCGAGACCTGCAGGAACTTCGGGGACGCTATGGCACTGTGGAACCTCAGGACAAATGCTCCACCTGTGACTTCCCTCTGCTCAACCGACCCTTTTACCTGTTCCTCTGTGGCCACATGTTTCACGCTGACTGTCTCCTGCAGGCTGTGAGGCCTGGCCTTCCTGCCTATAAGCAGGCCAGGCTTGAGGAGCTGCAGCGCAAGCTTGGGGCTGCGCCTCCTCCCACCAAAGGCTCTGGGAAGGCCAAAGAGGCCGAAGCTGGGGCTTCAGCTGGGGGGCCCAGCCGGGAACAGCTCAAGGCTGACCTAGATGAACTGGTGGCTGCTGAGTGTGTGTACTGTGGGGAGCTGATGATCCGCTCTATTGACCGGCCCTTCATTGACCCCCAGCACTATGAGGAGGAACACCTCAGCTGGCTGTAGGAGGGCTGTCCCCTTGGGTGGACGGGCAGGGATGTAGCTACCAGACCCTCCTGAGAAGGCCATACTGTGGTTGGTGTTCCGTCTTTGGGGTTGCTGGGCCTGTGATTGTGGGGTTGTGGGACCCAAACTGCCTGGCTTAGAGCAGCTCATCCCCCAGGCAGCCCGTGAGCCTGGAGAGGTCACATGATCCTTCTAACCTCCTGCATCTAATAGCTTCTTTGTTCTTGCCATGCCCTAAAGTGGTCACCCAGATGGAGTAGCATCCCTTCCTGTGTCACTCTAGCCTCTGGACCTCCAGCCCTCCCTCCTCTGTCTGAACTAGGTGTCCCCGGGGCACTTGTGGAGAAGGTGGCACTGAGGGTAGGCATGCTCATGTTGACTCTG
This sequence comes from Cricetulus griseus, assembly GCF_003668045.3. Lineage (NCBI taxonomy): Eukaryota > Metazoa > Chordata > Mammalia > Rodentia > Cricetidae > Cricetulus > Cricetulus griseus. Next base: position 59,178,334 of record NC_048599.1, on the reverse strand, counting down.
GGGCTCCACTGTGGGGTGTCCTGAGGGCAGACCAAGGACAAGCGGATGTGGTGACAAGTGGAGAACATTAAATTGTCTGCACTACAGTGGTGACTCTAGACTTGATGGCTTTGTGTTGATGCTGAACCTGACGGGGCACGATGCCAAGAAGGGCTGGGATGCCACAAGAAGGCCTCCTGTGCTGAGTGTGGTGGTGCCCACCTTTAATCCCACATTCAGGAGGCAGAAACAGGCAGATCTGTATGCATTCAAGACCAGTCTGGTATACATTCTGAGTTCTGGGCCAGCCAAGTCTACATAATATGACCCTGTCTCAAAATTTAAAAAATAAAAATAAAAAAGACCTTCCTTGAAAGTCTATGCACATGGTCCTTCACCTTGGAGTGAGACAGGACAATCTTTCCGATTTTACTTGCTTGCTGGTTTCCCTCCCTCTGACTATAAATAAGGCTCAATTAGGGATTATCCCAAATCATAAAGCTGTTCTCCCCTCTGGCTGGCAGGTGGCACTGCTGCGCTCAGAATTCACCCAACTCTGGCACCTTGGGGCACTGATTTCTCACATTAGACATATTAATGCCTCATTTGTTATTCCCTTCCTCTTGTTGCAAGAATTTTCTAGGAGCCCCACCACCTGACCATGATTCTAAGCCCTTAATTATTTTTCAAAATGTTTTTATTAGCATGTTACTTATAATATATGGGTCCCTTAGGTCATAGTCATCACCTCTCCCGTTGCTTTCTCTTATCCCACCCACACTGATACCCTTCCTCTTCCTCACTAGTCCTTCCCTCTTTTACACTCATGTCTGCATTTGTGTGCAGGCATGCATATATTCGGGTGTGGTCATATGCCTGAGTCCCATTGAGTTCCATTAGGGAAGAGTACAGGAGCACAGTCACCTTACCAGTGTTTGCAACACTGAGGAAAACAAGGAACTTTGTCTTCCTCCCCCATCAACCCTCTTTGTTGTTTTTTGAGACAGGGTTTCAACAAAGCCCTGGCTGTCCTGGGACTCACTCTGAAGACCAGGGTGGTCTCAAACTCACCAAGATCCCACCTGCCTCTGCCTCCTGGGAATAAAGGTGTGCACCACCACCTCCTGGCTCCCCATCAATTAAGCATTAAACCCACAGGAAGGAATGGGACCCCATGCGCCCACCCTCCCCCAAGACAGTGTGAATGGACTGTGCCAGTCCTGGGCAGATCTTGTACCGGTGTGAGATGAGCAGTCGTCTGTCGCTGCTATGAGTTTGAGTGCCCAGAGGCAGTGTTCCACCCCGCCACCCCGTCGTCCTGCTTCCTTTTTGCCTCTTCTGCAGTGTTTCTTGGACCTTGCAGTGGGTGTAGCCTATAGGTGTCTCCTGTATGGCTTTAAGTCCAGAATTCTCTCCAGTGGCTCTTACACATTCTATATTCTGCTTATGCCTCTGACAGGTTGGATCTCTGCCAGCCTGGGCATGGCTTTGCTGTAGCCACTCTCAGGCGCTCTGTGGCATCCCATCTGTTTTCTTCTTATCTGGCTCCTGTGACTTTGCCTTACTCATCCCCAGACAGCACTTTCTTAGTTGGTGCCCAAAGCTATATCCTAGGACATCCTGGAGTCAAGCCTTCCAGAGACAGCCTTTGCCCTCTGGACAGGTGCATAGTACATTGTCTGGCTTGATGGATGGAACAAAGTGAGTGTTTCTGTCAGGTGCAGGAGGCCAGCTGATCTGGCTTACAAATGTTCCTTGTCTCCTCCAACCTAATGCTGTCTCGGAAATTTTTATCTAGTCCTTACTGGATCTGGTCCTGCCAAGTTCCCTAACCCCTAGAACAACATGACCTCCTATGGTCTCTGCCAGCTCAGTGACTCCCAAGGATCCTGTCTTCCAGAAGCAAGAGTGGGAGCAAGAGGGGAGAGGTGCCTGTGTGTCTAGCAGGCATCCTAATCCTATGTCTTCCTATCCAAGGAGGACCTGAGAGAATTGTGTCTCTTCCCTTGCCAGGCGCTGGTAGCACACGCCTTTAATCCCAGCACTGGGGAGGCAGAGGCAGGCGGATCTCTGTGAGTTCGAGACCAGTCTACAAGAGCTAGTTCCAGAACAGCCTTCAAAACCACAGAGAAACCCTGTCTCGAAAAACCAATAAATAAATAAATAAAAATAAAAAAGAAAGTTTCCCTGTTCCACACGGTCAGTAGGTATTGAGTATAGACCTTGTTTTCTCCACCCCCCAAACTGATTGCTTAAGTGTGGCTTAGTTGAAACAGCTTGGAACTGCTGTCTTTGTACATAATGGGTGCCTAATACATGTTAGTTAAACAAACACTGCCCTATTGCTCCCTTCTCCCAGAGGGTTTGGCCATAGCAGCCTGGGACGCCCCTACCCCTTCTGTCTTATCCTAAAGAGGCCCATCTGGTCCTAGGCTGCTTCCTCTTTCCTGGGAAAAGGCCCAGTCTTCCCTGGCACTGACAAACGGGGTTCCGGTGAGTCAGGGCAACGGGAAGCCACAGCTCTTAGATCCCTGGAAACTAAGCAAGGCTTGGAATGGAGAGTAGAGAGCAGGCCCTCGGGGCTCTGGCCCTAAGCCTGGGGAGGGGCTAAAGGGGGAGGGGAGGGAGCAGTTGTGTGGGCAGGGGCCAGGATGAATGAGCTGCTTCTGGAGCCATCACTGGAAATAGGAGGAGTGGCCACAGGCAGTGACGTTGGGCCAGGGCAGGAGGCCTGTAAACAAGGAAGCCACCTGGGGGAGATGCGGGGCGGCGCTGGTCCTAGGGAGCAGGTGCTTCCTGGGGCCCGCCCTTGACTGGGCCCTAGGGGACGCCTCGTCCAGTTGTTCTCAGGCACTAGGGGGCGCTGTGGATTGGCGTCTGGACCACACTGCTGTCTACCAGAGCTCCTAAGGAGTGTGGCTACTGGAGGGTGTGCCCACCCAGATCCCTAGGCCCCCTGTCCAACTACCCTCCCTCCTATCCCCAAAGCACACTGGCCAGGAGCACTAGCCCAGACACTGAGGACGCAGGGCTCAAGCTAACCACCCTGGGTGTGAGTTCATTCCTCTGCAACTACCAATTCTCTGGTTCCTGCCCCTCCCCTATAAGGCTCAGGTCTCAAGCCAGGGCCTGGCACCAACTCTATTGGTTGGGAGGGGGCTCCAAGGCCACCAAGCTCCTGGCTGCCCTTGACGCTGCTCCCCCCATCCCCTGGCGCCAGGGAAACAAAAGCTTAGGGGCCCAGAGGGACTTATCTGGCCCCACCACCACTGGGTGGGGGGAGGGGGCAAGAGGGGGCACACCCCCTCTACACTCCCCCAGCACTACTGATTCTTAGAGACACTTTCACAGGCGGAAATTCCCAGAGGTCAGAGGAGGGAAACGGTTAATTCCTTTTATTCAATGGGCCCCCCCTCCACACCACCCCCTAGCTTCCTCCCTCCACTTCCCGCCCCCCCCTGTGTGAACAGGAAGTGGAGAGGAAAAGGCTCTGAGCAGAGCAGCTGGGAGCAGGAGGCAGGGAGTGGGCAGCAGGCTTGGTGCCAGCCCTGCTCCTCATGGTTACTTGCAGGAGAATCAGAACAACTGTGGCTGGGTATAGAACTTACAGACTCGCTGGAACGCGGCAACTGAACTGGGGCAAAGCCCAGCCTCTATGCCCCCTTTCCCCAACCTGCTGTCAGGCCAGGCGCTGCTGTCCTGAGAGTACAAGCTATCCTTTGCCCAAACCCCAGCTGCCCTGGCCACTGTGGCCTCACCCATGCTGCGGGGCTGGGCATCCCAAGGCTGGAGGGCAGCAAGCAATTCATGCAGCCTCCAGTCCTGGCACTGGCTCCACCAGTCAGCCCCTTGGCCCTGCCAGTCCTTTGAAGCTCAGTCCGAGCTTCCTGTTTGGGGCAGAGGATGCCAAGGCCCCTCCCCCACCATTGTTTTGTAGAGACCATAGGTCCATCTGTTGCCCCCATGGTAGGGCCCCTAGGCAGTACCACACGGGAGCAGAACCACAAAAGACCCTGCTGGCTGCTTTGCTCCTTGGGAGCAAGGCTGTCCCTGCAGCAGGTTGAGGATAAACAACTGTCAGAAGCAGGCCTGGAGGGTGCTGCTGAGGAGCTCTGGTGCTTGGGCATCTCCAGCCCTCTGCTACCTCCTACACCTGAGCATGGGTATATGTAAGCCACCAGGGGAGGGGCAACATTCTCCGGCTCAGATTCCAAAAGGGAAGACAGGGTGACTTCCTTTCCCAAATAAGTTGCATTTGCTGGGTGTTCGCCTTGAAGAAATCCTTGAACCGAGAGAGCCAGTCCTAGTACTGTGATATCACAGGATGTTGAGTGGCCCCAGGTTACTGCGAGCAACTGATGCCTAAGAAGAACGAGCCAGAAAATACCTTTAGGGAAAGGGTACTAGTGTGACTCCCAGGAATGTGGTTGCTGATCCTGGTTCCTAGGCTGAGTTGGTCAAAGGTCTGTTTGTGTTTCCCAGGCACATAGCAGGTGCCATATTGTCTCTGCAGCTCACTCTTGCCCCTAAATCCCACCAGGGACCAATTTCACACATCCAGGCTGTTTCCCCCCTCACCTCTCCATAGGGGTTAAAACCTAGAAATGGTCTGGCCCATTTCTCTTACCATATCCCCAACCCAGAACTCATCCTGCTCCTGGCTCTCAGAGGGCTAGAACTCTGAAACCTTAGCTAGAGGCCATATAGTGTTATGGAAACTGCCGCAAAAGGGTTTCTGCAACCATACAACACCTGAAGTTGATATGTGAGTGTCTGGTGGAAGCCAGGATGGGGTGCCCATGCCTCCCATTCATCTGTCCTGGCCTCTCCTTCCCAACTCTAGTCTGTCTGGGATGCCAGGCTGCCAAGGATCTCGGTTCACAAACTGCTAAGCTGCCATTTCTACCTCCTGGTTTACAAAAGCTGAATCTAAGAGGAAAAATTGGTGACTATATCCAGGGTCCTCTCTTTTCTCCATGAGATTTCATGTTTGCTATGGATTAGCTGTTGTCCTCAGCCTTTTATAATGCTCCTTTTCTTTCTTTCTTTTGTCTGTTTTTGAGACAGGGCTTCTCTGTGTAGCCCCTGACTGTCCTGGAATTCACTGTGTAGACCAGGCTGGCCTCAGAGATCCACCTGCCACTGCCTCCCAAGTGCTGGGATTAAAGGCGTGCGCCACCACTACCTTTTCTTAAATCTTTTTAAAGTTACATTTATTTATTTATTTATTTATTTATTTATCTATTTAGTGTGTGTGTGTGTGCGCGTGCGCGCGCACTCGCGAGCACCTTGAAGCATATGTGAAAATCAGAGTACAATTTGTAGGAGTCAGTTCTTTCCTTCCACCATTAGGTCCTGGGAATCAAACTCAGGTCCTTAGACTTGGTGACAAGTGTCTTTCCCCACTGAGCCATCTCAGTGGCCTTCATACTCATTTTCCATCACCAGCCAAAAAACGCTTAAGCTGAAGGATAGGGAGTAAGGTATTGGGAGGTGATCTGGAAAGAGTGAGGATAAGCCTCTCCCTGGGTTTGTCAGCCATCAGCCTAGCCACACCCCTGGAGCAGTCTCTTTACCTCCCAGATGAGAATATAATAGACCTTCAAGAGTTGATATGAAGCTTCACTGAGTACAATGAGGCATGTCTGGATAGTTAGTTCAGAGCCTGGAACCTTAGCAGTCCAGGTACCCCTTTTCCCAAGCCCCACAGCAGCTCTTGATTCACAACCATTCTTATCTCAAAAGAGGCTTGCTTGGGAAGGCTTTCACGGCTTCTCGTAAAATGGTCCAAGACCAGAATGAGGACTCTCTCTCAGAGATGTGGAATGCAGCCTTGAAATGGCATAGGAATGCGTCCCAGGGCAACAGGTCTTGGGTTCCTAGAGGAACACAGGGCGCAACTCCAGTTCTCCAGGTCCAGGGGCCTGGGCAAGCATCACACTGGCCACCTACCAGGCCCAGTCCCTCTGCCAGTCTGTCCTTGTGGTCCAGTCCAGAGCTTGCACAACAATCTGGCTGGCAGGCACTCCCCTGAGAGCTTCAGGAAGTCCCCCATGTCCCACTTTGATCTTTGACTCTTGGGTCTGCTCTAGGCCGAATTCCAGACAGATGTCCTCTCTTCTACCTTCTGTTCTTGGCCATGTCCCTAAGGGCTGGAACTTGAGTTGTCCCCAAACCCCTACTTTGGGTGCGTCTTCTCCTGTGCTTTCCTGCATAGTCCAGTTAGAACCTCCAGTGGCGATGCTCCCCACACCAGCCAGTGAGACCTTTTGGCACAGACAGTTGGCACGTGGCTCTCACTTGCTTGCCATGGGTTCTCCTGTCATCAGGCATCTTTCTAAATGCTGTGCCCACTTCGATCCCTGTCCCAACAGACAAGACAGGAACAGCAGACAGAACCCTTCCCTCCCTGTATCCTCCGAAGTGTCAAGGCCCGTTGATACATTCCACGTTAAACTGTGCTGTGCCTCTCGGCACTTGGTTTCACAATCGAATAATTCCCTTTTGGTTTCCAAGTGGAATTTTTGCTTTTATTTTTTAGGGTTTCTTGGCTTTTTCCTAAAAGCAATCAGTCTAAATTTGTCATCACACATCCCCCATTTCCGTGCCTCAGGGCCTCCTTTCATCCCCAGGAATCTGGAAACCATATGTGTGGGCAGAAACCCCCCAGCATCCCCCAGTGCCCTGGCCCAGCAAGGCCCCCACAGAGCCAGCATGTTTGCTGGGTAAGAGCTTATGCTCCAGGCTGGGACTAGAAAGGGAGTTTCTCTTTGGACCTTCCCAGCTTAAGCTGTGGATAATTCGTGTGGTCTAGTGGTTAGGGCTAGAACTCATGGGGTCTGCCCCCAGCAACCTCTTTGACTAACGCCAGAAGTCTGGGAAAGTCCAGGTGTCACCTAGGGACTCAGTTTCCCTACTCATTCAGGAACTCAAGGCTTCCCTACCTATATATCTCTACATTCTGGACCTTAGCTACTGAGGAAGCTGAAGCAGAAAGATTACAAACCCAAGGTCCACCTGGGCACGGAGTGAATTCAAGGTCAACCCTGACATCTTAGGGAGAACCTATCACAGAATTTTAAAAGCTGGAAGCAGGAGTGGGGATACAGGCAAGCAGTAACACAGGTGCCAGCATGTGTGAGACGTTAGGTTCAATCCCCACTGCCTCAAAAATAAAGGAAATAAATAAATAAATAAATAAATAAATAAATAGAATTTATTAGCTTGTGGTGTGACAAGCTGCACGTCCTAGGACATGACTACACATGACTGAATTGCTTAATCTTTTTGAAAGGAGTTAATTTACTTTATTCTTGTTTTTGTTTTGTTTTGCTTTTCGAGACAGGATTTCTCTGTACCTTTGGAGCCTATCCTGGAACTCACTTTGTAAACCACGCTGGCCTTGAACTCACAGGGATCTGCCTGTCTCCACCTCCCAGGACTGGGATTAAAGGCGTGCACCACCATGCCTTTAATTTACTTTCAGTGCCCTGCACCCCCACTTTAGGGATTGAACCCAAGGCCCTATACCTGTGAGGTGAGGCAAGCACTATACCACTGAGCCACACTCCCAGCCCCACTTAATCTTTCTGGGCCTCAGTTTCTATAAACTAGAGACAGTTATTGATCCACCATTTGATTCAATAAGTAAAAAGATATTAAAAGGGCCTAGAGCTAAGCACACTGCAAAAATCTGATAAGTAATTGTTGTTAGTGTTAGTGAAAAGTCCAAAGCTTGGCAGGCAGGAGTGTATTCTCAATGCCACTCTGTCTTTCCTGGGCCTTCCCCAGCTTTAGAACCACAAAGATACAGCCCTCTTCCTTGTGAATCAAGGCTGAGGCCTGGCTGCGCTCTCCAGTCTCCATGACGACTGGAGCCCCTCCCCTCCTTCCTTCCTCCAGAGCTTTCTGTTTACTGTAAACAGCTGGCCCAGCTCAACCCCAGCTGATCCGACCAGGGCCAGCCAGACCCTCTCTGAACCAGGGCCTGGTTTGATGGATGAAGGTCTAATGCCCAGTGTCCCTAAGCTCCACAGACCTTGAGCAGGCCACCTCAGTTATTAGGGAGGGAAAAGGGATGGAGTGAGGAACCTGTCACCTCAGACCACGCCTCAGAGACAAGAAACAGATGGGGTGTAATTGAAGAGGACCACTCCATTAGAGCTTGGTGGAAAGTCTCTGGCTTGGCCTGAGGTTGACCTGGGTGCAAATTCTGTTTATTGACTTGTAAACTGCAGATGATAGTACCTTCCTTGAGGGGAATGGCTGAAACATGAGCAAATTGGTGATTATGCCTGCAATGCTGGCTCAGGGTTTGGTTCACTATGATACTGGCTGCATTTGTTATGACACTGTTCATATTCTTTTCTACACAGGGCTATTACATGCTGGGTACGAAAGGAAGTTCATGATTGCCCAGGCATGGGAGACCCAAAAGGGTCTAGCTGTTTCTTAAACCCAGGCCTGAGTATGCTGACTTTGGAGCTGGGTCCTGTGTGTGCCATGAGCCTCTGGGCTTACCTTCTCTCTTGGCACTGGGTCTCTGGGGTACCCACCTCCTAGGCCAGGACAATGTAGCAGTAACAGTAATGATGTTAGGGTAGGAGTCCCCCTTTCTGCAAGTCATGTGTTCAGGGCATGGAGGCTACTGCCTCCCAACTCTGACAGGGCTCATGCTGCCCTCGATTCTCCTGCAGCCTTAGAAGTATTGGCCTCAGATTTAGACTTGTCCTTCTTCTAACCACCAGACCCACCAGCCGTCTTGGGGCAGAAGCTGGGGTTAGGAAGGGGCATTCATTGATTTGACTCACTCCCCACAGGCCCATGAGTAAGTCCCACTCTGGATTTTCAGACCCACCTCTCTCCTGGACCTGCTTGTTGGGGGTCTTCCAGGGTTGGGTCACTGTGGTTCCCGAGTGCAACCCTAGTGTTCCCTCCAGAGCAGGCCTTAGGGGCGGGAAGCCTGTGTGGGTCTAGCTGCCTCTGCTGCTCCCACAATCCCCTTACCCAGAGCTCTGCTTAACTGGAGTTTTTGTCCTATACCAGTCTGAACTATTTGAGAAAGAAGATGAGCCCCCAGTACTGAAGTCAGTCCCAGGGACTGGCCTGGAAATCCCCCACTTCTTACCTTGGCCACTTAGGGAAATGGCCTCCCTGCAGAAGGCGGCTCCCGCCAGGGACTTTTCTCCTGGGGATGACACAGAACGCAGGGCAGCCTCAAGGACCCCAGCCTCGACGAGCAGCTCTTTAGACAAAGTAACTACCATGCTCTCCATTGCAGGAAGCAGGGTATTATCTGGGACTTAAGTTGACCTAAGGGAGACACGGAGAAGGTAGGCCCATGGAACCAGTGGGGTGACGCACCCAGAGCACCCCAGTCTCCCCTCTTCCTAGCACCCAGTCTGATAGGACAGAAGTGTCATTGGTCTTCTAGATTATTATTTCAAATTATTAGGTTATTTTTAAAGATTTATCTTTACTTTGAGTGTTTCCTATGTATATGTACGTGTACTGGTCTGTGCCTGGTGATGGTGGAGGGAAGGATATTGGATCCCTTGGAACTGGAGTTATAGGCAATTGTGAGCTTCTATGTGGGTGCTTGGAATCTAACCTGGGCCCTCTGTAGAAACACAAAGTCCCTTAACAGCAGGGTTGTCTCTCCAGCACCAATTGCCCCAAATTTTCTTCTTTCTTTTCTTTTTCCCCTCTCTTCAGTTTTGGAGACTAAACCATCCCCAGCTCTCATTTCTCTCTGTCTCTAGGTCTCTCTATGTCGCCTGCTTCCTGCTCCCTCCTCCTGCTCCCCAGCCCAAGATAATCTCACTAAATTTATCAGATTGGCATTTAACTTTCTATCCTTCTACCTCAGCCACTCCAGCAGCTAGGAACAGGACTATATTAACGGGGCCAGCAAAGATTTTTAATTTTTCCTTGTTTTGATTACTGTATTTGTGTGCATGCACACACCTGAGTATATGTTGTTTATGTATGTTGAATGTAGTGTAAAAATTAAGACAGGATCTCTTAGTGACTACAGTTTTTCCATTCAACTGTCTCCCAGCAAGCCCAGTGAACTTGGCTTTCTTCCTTTTTTTTTTTTTTTTTTTTTTTTTTTTTTTTTTTTTTAAGGTTTTTCAAAACAAGATTTCTCTGTGGAGCCCTGGCTGTCCTGGAACTTGCTCTATAGACCAGGCTGGCCTCAAGAGATCGCCTGCCTCTGCCTCCCAAGTTCTGGGATTAAAGGCGTGCACCACCACTGCCTGGTTCTCTTTCTTTTTCTTCCTTCCTTCCTTCCTTCCTTCCTTCCTTCCTTCCTTCCATCCTTCCTTCCTTCGTATGAATTCTGGAATCTGAAATCAGGTCCTCATGCTTGTACATCAAGCTATTATGTGACTAAACTTCTTCTGGGGAGATGCAACACACACACCAACTCACCCTAGATAGGGAACCCATGACAGACCAAAGTACAGATTCCGCCAAAGTCCAACTTGTGAACCAATGAGTTTTATTGGGGTTACTTATAGGAATATAGGTGAGAGGTTACTTACAGGACCAGAAATGACTCAAAGACAGGTGCATCACCAAAGCCCACCCCAGGATGGGTAACAAACAGCTCACAGAGCTGGGAACCTGTAGCACACAAGACAGTGCCCTTTCCAAGTGAATCAGCTGGTCTAACCCTCTTCTGGGCAGCTCGACTGGCTCCCGTGTCTTCCAGGCAGCTGGTCTGGTCTCAAGAGTCTCCTCTGAGCTTGACTCTGCTCCTCTGAGAGGGCCTCTCAGCTTTTACATTTTTGGTTGTGAGCCTTGCCTTTCATGGCTGAGTCATCCCTCCAGCCCTCAGCTTCTACAGAGAACTCTGGCAGGGTGAGGCCTACTGAATCTGGTCAGTTTTGGGGACTTCCTGAAGTTATTTTGAGTTATTTCGAGACAGGATCTCATTATGTCCTCAAGGTTGGCTTTGAACTCCTGGACCCAAGCACACTTGTCACATCAGCCTTTTGAGTGATAGGGTCTATAAATGCAAGCTACCATACCTGTGAAAACAGCAACTTGTATCTACTTTTAGTTTTATTTACTTCCTTAATTATTTATGTTTGTGGTGCCGTGAGTAGAACCCAGGGCCTCAAGCACACTAGGAAGGAATTCCACGACAGCTATATCCCCAAGCTGTATGAACATTTATAAACACAAAGTTTGAACAAAGGGTACAAGTGCCTTAGGCCTGTAGCATTCAAGAGTTGAAATCCTGAGGCTCAGAAGTCAAAGATCATCATCTGTACAGAAAGGTTAAAGACAGCCTGGGCTAGGTAAGAACTTATCTGAAATAAAAATAAAAAATTTTAAAAGGGCTAGTTTGGGCATGATGACACAGTCTTACAATCTGGGAAGTAGAGGCAGGACCATCAAGAATTAGATTGTTTGGGTTGTATGAAACCCTGGCTCAAGAAATAAATTTAAAATAAAAAAAAGGGCTATAGATCTACCTTAGCATATATGAAGCCAGGTACCACAGACAAAAAGAGAAAGAAAGATGGAAAGGCATATGTTAAATGTTACTAGAATTCAAGAGGCTGGAGAGATGGCCTGAAGGTTAAGAGTACCTGCTGTTAGCCAGGCATGATGACACATACTTTTAATCCTAGTACTCAGGAGGCAGAGGCAAGTGGATCTCTGCGAGTTCGAGGCCAGCCTGGTCTACAAAGCAAGTTCCAGGATTGCCAGAGCTATACAAAAGACATGTCTCAAAAATTCCCCAAAGAGTCCTTTGCTGTTCTTCCAGAGGACCTGGGTTCCATCTCTAGCAATCACACGTCCTCTTCTGACCCCCCTGGGTATCAGGCATATATGTGGTGCACATACATACATGAAACCCATACATATAAAATAAATCTAAAATAAAAAATGTTATTAGGGTCGGGCAATGGTGACCAACACCTTTAATCCCAGCACTCAGCAGGCAGATCTCTGTGAGTTCAAGGCCAGCCTGGTCTACAGAATGAGTTTCAATACAGCCATGACTGTTATATAGAGAAACTCTGTCTTGGGAAACCAAAAAAAAAAAAAAAAAAAAATGTTAATAGGATTCAGTTTTCATTTTAGCTAAAAAATAAATCTAAATAGGAATTTTATTTCCCTTGACCCTCAACCTTGATAGCTGCTTTGGCAGGCCTGACACACAGGTCACTGTGTGGTACCCACCATGCTTATGAAGAAGGAGAGACCATCTCCTTGAAGGAGATTACAAGAGTGGGCCAATTACTTTCTTTGTGCATTGCAAACTGTGACTTAGAAAGTCACAGCTGAAGTCCTTCTGTTTGTTGTCATTTTCTTTTACATTTGTTTCTTTATTTTGTGCATGTGTGTGTGTGCAGGCAAATGCACAATCCATGGCAGGCCTGTGGAGGTCAAAGGACAACTTTCTTACAGAAGTCGGTTCTCTTCTTCTTCCATGTGAGTTCCAGGGATCAAACTCAGGTCATCAGATTTGGTGGCAAGCCCCTTGACCCCGAACCATCTCACTGGCCCTGTTTGTTGTCATTAAGTTGAAAGGGACTGAGTCATCATAAGCAAAGCCCTATTGCTGGAATGCTGCAGGTTTAGCACCCCAAAGACCCTGGCACCGCAGCAGAACAGCATAGTGAGTGGGAGTTTATTGATCTGGGGATGTATCTCAGTTGGCAGAGGGCTTGCCTAGCATACACAAAGGCCCGAGTTAGGTCCCTGGCCTCCATAAACTGGACCCGAAATTCATAGTTTGAGTCCAGTCTGGAATACATGAAACTCTGTCTCAAAAAAAAAAAAAAAACAAAAACAAACAAAAAAAAAAAGGCAAGAGTTTATCAGGGAAGAACATACACACAGAACCTGTTTGCTGATGGTTTCTGCTTCTGCTTTTCTGGTCTGCTATGTGTGGGGCCTTCCTGAAGGAGGCCACAGAAAACTGAGATGCTTTCAATTAGCAGCTTTGCCTCTGTGTGTGTGAGTGTGTGTGTGTGTGTGTGTGTGTGTGTGTGTGTGTGTGTGTGTGTGTGTGTGTGTGTGCGCGCGCGCGCGCAGGCGTAACCTCCTGAACTCAGGAATTACAAACTTGAACCACTCACCCAGCTCAAGTCCAGTCGGGAGAATCTCCTGACACCGAATCAGATCATTTTAATCTGTGTCCTTACAACATGACCATCTGGGTAAGTGAGGCCGGAAATCAATAGGGCCATGTTGGAGATGCACAGCCTAAAACATAGCGGGCTGCATTGCCCAAAGCCACACTGATAGCAGAGCTAAGGTTCCTGTGTATGCTAGCTTGTGCCACAAGGTTGCCTTGGTGGTTCGGAATTTTGACAGGGAAGATGTAGTTCCTAAGGCACATGGGAGTCCATTCCACATGTCCAGGGAGGGGGAGAGTACCTTCCTGCCACTCTAGAGAGAAGGCAAACCCAGGACCCTCTCTCTCTCTGTCTTTGAACATGTAGCCTAGCTATGGGCAATACTTCTAGAAGAAAGCTAAGGAGAGGGCATGGACTTTTTCCAATCCCAAGTTAAGTCAAAGCTGCCCCTGGTGTCCAGCTAGCCTGACTGGCTTAAGGGCCAGAACTTCCTCCTTTATCCAAAAGCTCAGAGGTGGGAGGGTGGCCAAGGGACAGTGAAGGGCAACCTCAACTTCTAGTCCCCTTCCCCCACCCTGACAGCTGTAATCTGCTTGGGAAAATCTCCTCCCCCCCCCCTGCACAGGAAAAAATATTAGTTGTCCCGATAACAAGGAAAACAAAATCCAGCGCAGGGCATGCGAGACTTCCTGAGGCGGAAAACAATGTCCATGGAGAGCTCTGTGGAGAAGGGCTAAGTTGGAAGGCTGAGTGGGAGCCCTAAGGACACTGGTCCAGTCCTATCCGGCCAGCGGGGGAGGGGGATGACAGATCGAGGAACTTGGAAAAAAGATTTCCACCCCCAAAACCTTGAAGTCTGGGCCGTTGAGCTACATCCGGGAAATGATTCAGGACAGGGTCACGTCCCCACACAGGACTCCAGACCCTTGCTCAGGTGTGCTCAGCCCATCTCCCTTCCCTCCTGGATCCAGCCTGCTTTCTCAGGGACTGGCTGCAGGCCCTATGGGATTGTAAGGCAGGAGAGTCACTTCCCCTAACTGAAGCCACTGGGACCCTATAAGCACTCCTCTCCTTGCCCACAGTCACTTTCCTGGGTAATTTTCCACAGGGGCAAAAAGAGTTGGACACTTGTGAATGCCTTGCTCCTTGTCCCTGGGTCAGAAGACTCTGTTAACCATGTCACCCTCTGGGGCCCTGGCTTCTGGGACGGGCGGGTGTGTGTGCCTTCTGAACACTATAGGCTTTGGGGGGAGCACCACCCCTTACACCAGCCAGAGAGCCTTTAGAAACACCTGCCCCCTAGGCCTCATCTCAGACCAGGCCTATCAGAATCTCCAGGGAATGGCCCTAATGATTTCTGTGTGTGGCCAGGACAGAGGATTCTTGCTCTGTGCTCCTGTAACCCTTTAGTCACTTTCTCTCTTCTTCCCACCACCACCATCAGAATTGGATCCTTGGATCTCCATGTGGGAGCCCCTCAGAAGTGGCCACCTAGGATGGTGGTCTCTGGAGGTGTCTGCAGAATTCCCTGCCCCAGCTGGAGGCCAGCTGCCCAGCCCAATAGCAGGTTCTGGGTTACTGCAGCCCCTCCCTCTGCTTCTCCTTCCCCCTGGGCAATGAAGCCTGGGGCCTTTGTTCTCAACCAACAGGAGTGTGACCAGAAACCCACCCACAGTTTAATTACAGTCCCATTCAGTGGCCACAGGCTGGCCACCGTCCTCACTCAACCTGCTCCTCTTTGGCCCCGTGGGCTTTCCAACCCAGACCAGCCCAGTGCAGCTCCCCCCATGTTCAGGGTCATGCCAGCTTTGTTCCGAGGAGGACCTTGGTCTCTCTTGCCCCAGTACCTTCAGCCCTTGTTCTGCACAGAGCATAAAGGCTGTGACCTCCCCGAGCATCAGTGACCTCCCCGAGCATCAGTGACCCTGATGTAGTGCTGCTACTGTGACAATACCTCCGTGCCAAATTCTGGAATCTCTTGAACTCACAGTCAGATGTGATTTCTGGCTCATTTTTCAAAAAAATACTCTTTATTTTATTTTATGTGAGGCACTGTTTGCCTGCGTGTATAAATGTGTACCACATGCGTGCCTGGTACTTGCATAGGTCAGAAGAGGTCAATGAAGTTATGAATGGTTGTGAGTCTCCCTCCATATGGGTGCTGGGAACTGAACCCAGGTCCTCTGCAAGAGTAAAGAGTAGCCTGCTGAGCCATACCTCCTGGCCCCAACCCACTTTTTATTGTTTATAATTATGTGCAGTCAGTAACCTGCCAAACCCTAAGAGGAATATGTACTCAGAAAGTCACCCACCCTGCTCTCACAGGCCTTGTCAGACAGAAGCAAGCACCATCACAAGGTAATGTCATTTATAGTCCCTGATACCTTCCCAAGGGCTCCTACAAGTGTGGTAGGTAGAACGTTGGAATTGCTCCATCTATATTTGCTCCATCAATGAATATTTGGTTGTTAGGTGACTTTACAGCTGAAGGTAGACATCTCAGGGGCAGGGCCAGCGTGAGCTTCCCTTTTACAGCAAATGCAGGAGAGGGAAGACAGAATGAGGCTTCACCTGAAACCCGGCCAAAAAGAAGTCATTGAAGTCCTTCCTCTTTGTCTCCTGCCCAAGCATTTGGCATCTAAGGGGCTTTTAAGTGAGAGCCCATAGGTTGCCACCTTCTGCTCAAGTGGTCTTGTTCACCTAGAAGGCAACCAGAGGGGCTGGACCTCAGAGAAGCTTTTGTGTTCCCCCTGGGGCTACTTTCTCCTGTTTCTCTCTGGAGGAGGCAGACATGGTCCCCAGTTCCCACCACAGTATTTTCCAAACAGGTGAAAGATACCATGGACAACTGGCCACCTGGTTGTAGGCAAGGGGAAAGCCCCCAGTGCGTATCCCTAGGGTACATCACTGGTGAAGGCGCTGCAGCCTGCTTCTCCTTAAGCTTCAGTGCTGACCCTTGGCCTGGGTAGTGAGGAACGGGCCTCAGAAGCTTGAAGTGAGGGGGCCTAGAAGGGAGGGGGTCCAGTCCCAGCTGCCTAGCTATGGGTACTAAACAGGCTGCGCCAGGGGCAGCAGAGATGAGGGCACTCCACCACCTGCTTTCCCTTGTTTTGTTTGCAGGGCACTAATTACTGTGCTGAGCTTGGAGCTGCCTAATGAGGCCGTTTGGATTTCCTGTTGTTCTGGCTTCCCAAGACCCTTAAAGGGCCAGCATCACACTGGGCGTATGCCCTGGGTGGGGCAGCATGGTCTGACAGGGTGAACATAGAGGAGCTGTCTCTGGGCTCAGCTTGGGCAATGAGCTGAGGAGGAACCTGTTCGGTTCACTGCTCCTCTAGCCCCCAGGAGTGCCCACCCAGAAGTGCCCCCTCCGGAAACAGGAGCTTAAGAACCTTGTGGTTTGGCCAGGGCTCAGGGTGGGGTGAGCAAGGCAAGGAGGCCAGAGCTGTGGAGGAAAGGCTGGTGATGTCACCAGTGCCCAGACTGTGAGAACCACTGCAGCACCAGCAGGAGGGAAATGCTGTGACGTCCTGTCGTGTTCCCCCCTCCTCCCACTGGAAAATAAACACTTGTTGTCTGAGAAACCTGAGCTACTTCTGAAGGGCAGGCTGTAGATCAGGCTACCCCTTAAGTCAGCCCCTCTGTACCACGCCAGCGAGGCCTGCAGAATGCATGCAATCCCTTTGCACTTTGGGGTTCGCCTTGACTAGCCACTAAGGAGCTGAGCACTGGGGATGTCTGGGAGTACATTCACATGCCACATGCCACAGGCTGCAGCTGGGCTGATAGGCAGGTGAGGGGGCACCATCTGTCTGCTTGAATCCCCTTCAGATCTGATGCACAGTCTTGGCCCCAGGACCTAAATGCTACTTGTGCTGTAAATGTCCAGGCTGCAGATCCCCTGGGTCCCTAGGAGGCCTGGCCTGCAGCACCCTCCCCTACAGACAGGGTGACGACATTGTTGTTCTTATACTACAGGGCCTTCCGCCTCAAGTTCCGGCTCCTAAATGGTGGGAATGAGGGTCCCCGGGACAAAGCCGGCCTGGTTCCCGCAGCCACCTCAGAATGGACGGAATCCCCATTGTGTATGGGCGCCCCATGCCCGCCCTCCCTTACCCTCACCGGACATGCCAACAAACAGCTCATTGAGCCTGGGGAGGGGCCGAGAGACAACAATGCCCCCCAGTAGGCCGTGGTTGTGAGCTCAGCTGGGGGTGGAGGCTGCTATGGAGGCTGGAGAGCGATGATCTCAGCCTTGGGAGGGTTGGCCAAAGTGACAAACTGACCTGAGCCTGGCCTCCCCAGTGAGGCTAAGAAAGGCTGACCTGCAGCCTTACTTTGACTGCCCCACCCCCATTCTGGGAACAGACCAGCACTTCCCATACACTTAAGCTACCCCTGCCCTACCTGGCGCCATCCAGGACCAGCAGACAGGTCCTGGGAACCCAGGAGATCCTGGACCCAAGAGTCTGGTGGAGACCAGCAGCCCACACGGATCACAGTAGAACTTGTGGATCCAGGGTAGAATATACTTTCTTTCTTTTTCCCTTTTTAAATTTAAATTAGAAACAAGCTTCATTTACACGTCAATCCCAGTTCCCTCACCCTCCCCTCCTCTACTACCTATGACCAAATCTTCAAAAGACACCGGGACAGTGTCGACCTGTCTTGAAAGTCCTGTGTGGGAGGTACTCCAGCCCTCCTTAAGCAACACGGAACTGGTCTAAGTGCCTTCGAGAGCCCCCTAACCTTGAGCTTATGTAGAACTTTCCAGACACAGGGCCTCAGGTCACTCTCCCAAAACACCTTTGTGGATTCCAGGCTTGACTAAACCCTGCTCCTCTGCTGGCAGGTCTCCTCAGTCATCAGGGCATCATTTGAGGGAACCAGAAGAGGTGGGGTGCTAGCCACAAGAAAATGTGTTCAAGCTGCCTCCACTCTGCAGACACTGGACAAGCCAGGTGCAGGTTTGCAGAGGTTGACGGGGGTGGGGGTGTCTTTGGGATCAGAGTTTGGAACAATGCTTGGATTCTGGCATTCTAGACCACCCAGACATCCACCCATGGAAGCTGTCGGCTCAGGCGCAGACCTGGGCATTTTGCTACATATGGTCCCTAGCCTCAAATGCAGGAAGGCTTTGTGTCTCTGGCCTCTTTGCACCTCCTCACACTACACTTCCTACATTTCTCTGTCCACCACTGCCCAGTGGTGGCTGTACTACTACCTCTGCTCGGGAGCCCACAGTTGAGGCTGAATTCGTCTGCCTGTCAAGTTTCCACACCCCAGCCACCAGGCTCACATTCAAACTCACATTCAAGACTCTGTCCCCCTTCCCGGCCCTGTCAGCAATACCTACCCATCCCCTCCCTTATCCTGGGCCTCACTGTGCCCATCAGGAATGGTCTCCTTCTCTCTTTCCAAGAAATGCTTTAGGCTGGAGAGATGGCTCTGTGCTGGCTGCTCTTCCAGAAGACCGGAGTTAGGTCCCTAGCATCCAGGTCAGGGGTCACAACCACCTGTATGTAACTTCAGTTCCAGGGCATCTGGCAGCCTTTTCTGGCCTCCACAGGCACCTGCACACATATGAGATATGCTCACACATATATACAAATACATAAGTCACATAAACAAGCAGCAAAGGTCTGGATTTTTGTTTGTTTGCCTCCATGACTCTTCCTCTGAGCCATGGTTCCACAGGCTAGCTCCTGCATTCTTTTTCTTTTCTTTTCTTTTCTTTCTTTCTTTCTTTCTTTCTTTTTTTTTTTTTTTTTTTTTTTTTTTTGAGACAGGGTGTCACGGTGTGGCCCTAGATGTCCTGAAACTCGCTCTGCAGACCAGGCTGGCCTCAAACTCAGACATCTGTCTGCCTCTGCCTTCCAAGAGCAGGGATTAAAGGTGTGAGCTACCACTACTCAGCTTCTTTTCCCTTTGTAAAATATATTAATCAGTTAGTTGTGTGTGCATGTGGACACACATGCGTACATGTAGAGGCCATGGGACAACCTCAGGTATTAGTTCTCACCTTTCAGCTTATTTTTTAAGACACAGTCTCTCAGTGTTCTCGAGCCTCCCTTCTTGGCCTCTATCTTTCTATAGGAGCCCGGGGGGGGGGGTGATAGACACACAGGACTGTACTTGGCTTTTATGTGGGTTCTTGGAATTCAAACTCAGGTCTCTCTGCTTGTACAGGAAGTACTTTACCGTCTCTTCAACCTCCCCACCTTCTTTTTCCTGTGCCGCCATGTTATCTCCACATCCCCTGGGTAGTGTCAAATCACTTATTCCCTTATGGCCTCATGTGGTAGATCTCCTCCACAATGAGGTGGCTCTGGTATTCAATCTTTTCTTTTTTAAAAAACATTATTTATTTTTATTTTATGTACATTGATGCTTTGCCTGCATGTGTGTCTGTGAGAGGATGCCAGATTCCCTGGAACTGGAGTTTCTCACAGTTGTGAGCTGCCATGTGGGTGCTGGGAATTAATTGACCTGGATCCTCTGGAAAAACAGCCAGTGCGCCTAACTGCTGAGCTATCTCTCCAGGCTCCTGTACCCAATCTTTGTGCATATATGTTTCATCCAGGCTTGCATGTACGCACATGAACTCAGTGAAGCCTCCCTCAGGAAAATGAACCAGGAACCTATAGTACGATGTGTGTGCTACTGTGGACTGAACCCAGGCCTTTGTGCATGCTAAGTAATGCCTTGCCGCTGAACTCCAAACCCAATGCACTGTTGATGGATTTGTTTCAGCTTCCCATAGCTTCCTCTAACCTGAGAGCTACAGTGCGGAAAGGAGAGTGTGGAGGCTAGTGGAGAAGGGAGGAAACTGTGCACAAAGCATCTTGAGGTCTCAGATGCCAAGAAGACGCCAACCACGGGGGTTCTCCTGTGACCTAAGAAAGATCCCGGGGAAGGGCGAGTGGGCACAGGAGTGTTGAGACCTCTCTATTGCTGAGCTTATATAACTGAGCCTCTAGTATTGGCCATCCTGACTTTTCACCATTGCTCAGGAATTCCCCATGAGTACCCTAACCTTGACTTTCTTACACCTACAGGGCTGCAGGGAGGCACTCACAATGGCCCAAACTCCTTGGGCCTAAGAGGAAGCCCAGTTCCTAAGGCCTCTAGGCCTGTCTGGATATTTTCCTAGATACTGGGCTGGAGGTTCTCTGCTAACTACAGGCAGGTCAAGTTATTCATTAGCAAACATCAGTATGTGATTCTCATTAACTCCAGGGGAGAGTTCAACCTGGATTAGCAACTGGGATACATAGTGTAGACACTGTCACAGGAAGTTCTCCCATATGTCTAACCTAAATCCTTCCTGCCACCATTGAAGTCCATTTCCTCTTATTCTGCCTGTGCTGGGAGAAAGGGATAGCTGGATACAGTCCTCTGCTTTAGACCCATCACCTACTTGACCAAGGCAGTCAGGTCTCTCCTCAGCTCTCTCCAGGGAACAGTGACCTGCTGGTCAAGCAGCTGTTCAACGTTGGCACCTGTCCCCAGGCTCTTTCTCTCTATGTAAGAAATGTGCACCCTACTTCCTGGTTTAGACCTAACCCTTCCTTCCAGGAGACTGGGCACTAGAGCTGAGTAAGCCCCCACTCCTAGGTTCCTGCTGGTAGACAAAGCCAGGGGTGTGGTCCCATCCCCCTCCTCTTACTTGTCCTGGGTGGCAGCTGGAACTAGAGATCAGAGTTCATGTCGGGGAAATGAGAGGGCAGAGTCACTTCTAAGAGATGAGTTGTGGGTTTGTGGGAAAAGATATAGGGCACAAAAGTACCCAGGGACTCCCGGGGGTCAGGTAAGGATGGGCCTGCATGCCAAGTGCAGCTTGAAGAATCAAGGAGGGCTGAGAGGCAACCTGAACAGCTTTGCCCTGGGAAAGGCCACGGGGAGAAGTAGGCTTGTGGAGAGGACCATAGAGGTCAGCCTGGTAAGGATGGAGGTCAGCCTGGTGAGGATGAGCAGATGAAGCAGCTTCTTTGGAAAAGCCTAACCGCAGGATGAGGAAGTCAGGCTAAAAGGTGAACTGCCCCCACCCCACCATTGCCACATCCTTCAGACCAAGTTATCTTTTGATGCAGTGATTGCTTGGACACTGAGGAACACAAATCAGGAGGTCTCCAACCTGACCTGTGTTTTTGGTTTGAAATTTCTAAAGACTTTCTCCTTAAAGATGGGGTCTTATTTCATAACCCTAGGTGGTCTGGAACCTGTTATGTGCTTAGAACAAGCTGGCCTCAAACTCACAGAGATGTGCCTAACTCCAGATTTTATTTTCATTTTCAAAGTGTGTCTGTGAGTGTGTGCTGTGTGTGGCGCCGAGAAAGTTAGAAGAGGGAGTCAGATATCCTGGATCTGGAGTCACAGATGGTTGTGAGCTGCCTGACACTTGTGCTGGCAACCGACCTGGGGTCCTCCAGAAGACCATATAGTGGTATAATTAAGGATGGCCTTGAACTCCTGCTCTTCCTTCATCTACTTCCACGTGCTGGGATTACAGATGTGCCCCACTACTTCTAGTTAAGCCTGGGGTCTTTCTGCAAGGTCTTCCTGAGCCTCCTCTTCCCTCTCCTGTGCCTCTCTGCTCATTGGTAGAGTGTGGACAGGAAGGAACTGGGGAAGGGGAAACCAGGACTCTGGGCAAGTTGCCATGGAGGCTGCCTTAAGCCCCAGCCTCCTCTATAACTGGAAATACCCGATGTGTGGTTCCTGGCCCTAGCTTTCCAGGCATCTCCTGGGTTTGGCAGATGTAGCTGAAGCAGCTGCCCGGTCATCATCAAGTTGGCCCTGACCACCAGGCTTATCTCAACTCTGCAGCTGCCAACCTATACCCTTCTCTCTCCTGTTTTTTTTTTTTTTTTTTTTTTTTTTTTTTTTTATCGTTCTTTCTTTTGGTATTTTGAGGCAGGGTTTCTCTGTGTAGCCCTAGCTGTTCTGGAACTTGCTCTGTAGACCAGGCTGGTCTCAACTCAGCGATCTGCCTGTCTTTACCTTCTAAGTGCTGGGATTAAAGGCGTGCACCACCACTGCCTTCCTGTCTTTTGGCTTACCATGAACAGTTAAAAAGAAACTTCGAGAATCCTTAGCTTCTCCTCTCAGGCCTACTGTCTCTGCTCTTATTGAGAAAGCACTTATTTCAGTCCCAGGCCCCACCTGCTTTGAATGAGTGCTCTGGGAAGGCCAAGGAGACCGCATGAAATTACTCCAGGCCCTAGGTGCCTAGGACCACAGAGGAGGAGATGGAAGGTCTTCCTGTCCTTTCAGGCCACCTTAGCAAGAGGACTGCCTCGGTGGGAAGACTTTTCTCTGGGAGGCCAAAGTGTGGACAGCTATTCTCCAGGTTGTTCAGTCAGGACCTTTATCACAGTCATCCTGCAAAAGGCCCTGAACTCTTGACTTCTCACACTTTGCTTTGCCCCACTCCTGCTCCTCTTGCCTCCTCCCTTAGAAGTGTGTGTCTCTTTTCTCTTCCTTTACATAAACTCTGATACTCATTTGTGCCCTGACCCCAGGGTGGCCTCTGGTTGTCTTCGTGTTGCCTGGAGGGAAGGAAAGGAACTAAATTATTGACTCTTGCAAATGCATAGTTGAATGCAGTCCTTCACTCTCCCAGGTCACTATTATTATCACACAGACGAAAAAACAGGTGTACAGTCATGGTTAAGTTTAAAGCCCAGGACCACACGGCCAGGTCCCAGTCATACTCATTCATCAGACCCCAGGCCACCTCAGTACTCGGCCTTGCTCTGTCCTCTTCAAATCAGAACTCATTGTGAGTTAGAATACCATGCCTCTCTTGTCTCCCAAGCCCTCGGGTTTTATCATCAGTTCCTGCATCCTGTTCCTTTCTTGAAGTCCCCCAGCCACTTCTCGAGGCCAATGCTAAATCATCATCTTCCTCTCTCCTCCCTTAGCCTCAGGCCTATTCTCACGGGAATCCACTCTGACCCTGGGCAAAAACTCGAAATACGCAGTTTCTCAGTTTCTCAATGGAGCAATAGGGGAAAGTGCGCCGCGCTGCGGGGCGCTGCCTGATAAGCGGGAATCCAGATCCTAACCGCTGGCGCCCCTCGAGGGGAGGGGAGAGGGCGGAGGTGCTTCTGCGGCGGCATCTGTCCGAGGCGGGCGGGAAGCTGCTGCATTAAATTGTAAAATCGATTTATTGACCGGCAGGTGCGAGCAGCAGCAGATGGAGAGCAGCGCTGCCCGGGCGCATCTGCGGGGAGCGGCGGCATCGATCCTGGCCCCCCTCTGAAACCGTTCGTCCTGGGCCTTTCTGTCTGTCGGTTCACTCTTAAATGCAGGGCCAAGGTCCGAGAAACTGCGGCGCCGAAGTGACTAGTGTAGTTCAATTCCCTTCCCTATCCCCTCCTGTCCTCAGGGTCCGAGCTGCGCCCCCACGGCTGGCAGGCTCTGCCAGCCCCACTGCCCCAGTTGGCACGCGGCGGGCCAGCCTGACGCGTGGCAGCGCCCTGCGGCAGATGAGGCACGCGCCGGCCTCATTTCAATGTGAATGGATCGAATGAAGCAGCCATGTGGCAGCAACAGTTTGCAAATCTCCCCGCCTTCTGTGCAGCTCCCCGGCAGCGGCTCCCAGCACGTGGCCCCTTCTCCGCAGCGACCGCAGCAGGGTCTCTCAAGGCTTAAGTGCCCCGCCCCAGACAGGCCTGCTTCCCCGCCCCCAGCCTGTCCCGCGGGCGCAGTAGCCCAGACCCCACCTTGTCTCTACCCGGGTGCAGTGTGCCGGGTCCAGACCGCTGTCCCTTGGGAAGGGTAGCGGCCAAGAGGAGGGCTAACACCGCGCTGGAGGTCTCCGAGCTGCGCTGGTGGCCCTGGGGAGCGCTCATAGGCTTCCAGCGGGGAAGGAGGCCCGAAACCTCACCCCAATAACCTGCGGCCAATTTGGAGACACAGCTGAAAGAAAGCTTTGGCTTTTTTATTTTATTTTTCAGTTTCAGGGGTTGGTTCTGCATAATTGGTGAAATTGAGAAGTGGCATGCTCAGTGGCCAGGAGGAGGAACAGTAGAAGCAGAAATGCTCGAGGGAGAAAGGCTTTGACTGGCTTCCCAATACTGAGGCTTCAGAGCTGGGAAATGCTGAGGATGTCATGGAGTTGAGGAGCTGGGGGCCCAAGAAAGGGCTGCAGTTTATGGGGACTCATGTCGGTCTGGCTTAGGGACGTAGGGAGTGTCTACGTCAGGGTCAGAGTCAGCTGGCCCACAGTGACCTGCTATCCTCCGCCTCCTGCCTCCTACCCGACAGCCTCACAATCTTTCATTCCTTTGATTAACCAGGACTGGGTCGCCCTTCTTCCACTTTAGAGTCGGTTCTTTTGCTCATAACTAGGGAGTAGGAGAGAAGGGTTCCAGCTGTGCGATATGGAGAATCATTCCCTACACATTCTTGTCTAGTAATTGATCCCAGCAGATGGGAACTCCAGCAGGGACCCGAGGCTAAGAGTGGTGCCCTGGCCAGGTAAGAACCACAGGGATATTGGGAGTAGGTGCTTCTAGTGAAGAGGAAAATGTAACACTTTCCTTTCTGGGGCAGAAGTTTTCTAGGTTGGATGGCTCACATTGTCCATTTCTGAGGAAAACAGTGGTCACAACTTGTGTTTGGTCCTTGACTATCTGCAAAATATTTTGGCACATTAATGTGTATGAGTGGGTAGAACACTTCCAAGAGTAATAGATACCCTGTGTTATGTGGAAGTAGATGTCTCCCTTGAGAGGCAAGTGACAGCGTTAGAAAGAGGGAGGGAGCACGTGCCAATGAACTCCCAAGCTAGGATTTTGGTATGAGAGCTAATAGAACCTGGTGGGTTTGGTTGCATGCCAGCTCTAAGGAGAGAGTGGGAGCGTCCTCGGACACCCTAAGCAGGTCTAGGGATACACAGAGGACGCAGAGAGGGGTATTTGGGAAGTCCACTTGCCAGGACTGCCGGGAGGTACGCCCTGAGCTCCCCCTCCCTCGGGCCTGGGACTCGGCTTGCCCATAACCTACATTAACTCGCTAGTGCAGCCTGGGCCCATCTGCCGGCCCCCGCCCCACCTCGGTTCCCCACGCCAACCCGCTCGCGCCAGATGGTGGCTGGGAGGGGTAGCCGTGCGTGGGGGACCCCGGAGCCTCTCTCCTCACCTCACCCTACCCCCACCCCACGCTCAGAACCTCATGTTCCTCACCCCCCCCATCAACACCAACCAAGTAAAAAAATCAGACCATATTCGTCATTGGCAGCTGTTGGGCTCCTCTTTCCCTACTACGGCCTCCCTGGGGCTGGAGCCGCGTCCCCGCTCACCCTCCCCCCTGCCCCGCACTGATCTTATCATCCGACGACAGCCAGCCATCACCACGCGGGCGGGCTGACAGATGAAGCCACAGTGCCCCCACCGCCCTCAGTGTAGCCGAGAGAGAGTTCTCTAGCACCCCCGAGACTAGGAGAAGCCAGCCTTCCTCGGTCTGTGGCCTCCGGGGAACACGACGGGTTCTGGGAAAGCAGCTGCACGGTTTGCGCTCAGAGGCCACCCGGGAGAGGCACGCGTGCGACGTGGGTGAAGCCGCCCGAAACTCAAACAACTTGTACGCCTCCAGTTCCACCCTACATCCTGCCCTATGCAGAGAGAACGGGTCCTGCTCAGCCTCAGGCTCTCTCACCTTGCCTCTCTAGTGGCCCGTGGAAACTCCGGAGTTAGGACAGTTCCTCCCTATCCCCGTGGAGCTAGGGGACACGGGTCGGGGCCAGAATAGGCGACGGTGCCCAAGCGTGACCCAGGTGAGGAAGGCACTGAGGGAGAGGCCAGGACTTCATTACCATACAGCTGAGGGCGCACCCCCACCCCTAATTCGAGAACCACGCCCCCTACCTCCCTTTCGGACCACTAGTGCTGGCGCTAGCACGAGCCAGGAGCGGGGGCGTGGTGAACAGAAGAGAGAAGGCACGCGCTGGGCACGCCCCGCTGCTGGAGAGCGACACGCCTACCAGGTGCAGAGAAGACCAGCGCCTTAGACGCTTGGCCCCTTGCCTTGCTTGAAATGGCCACGGAAAGGTTAACGCGTCCGATGGCTTCCCTGCGGTGCTGGGGACGCGTGGTGGGTGGGTGTTCATAGGCTGGAGGCCAGCGAGGCACGAGCTACCTAAAAAGTCTGGGAAGGAAAGGGAGATCCAAGTCTCCTGGCGCTGGTTTTCGCTTCTTGGTTTAAGTTCTCCCCAGCATAGGTAGCTATGCCTGGAGCAGATACACCGCCTACCGGTACCCCTTAGAGTTTCCACCCCCAGGACCATCCCGGAACCACCTCACCTCCCGCCGATCACTGGACTACCCTCCTATCGTCTGGTGGCGAGGGTCTCAGCCTTTAACCGGACGATCTCTGAGGACTGCGCCCTGGGCACGCGCAGAGCTGGGAGCCCAGAGGTTGGAAGAGGGGCGGGGACCTGCGCCCTACTGGCTAGTTGACCGGGGGAGCGGCGGGGGCGGAGGCCCCCACCGGTGGGTGCTGGGACTGTAGCCACTAGAGGCCTGGAGGGGAGGGGAGAGTAACCATGAGCCCGTCTGAGTGACAGGCTGCGAAGAGGAGCCAATATATATAAGAAAGGCTCCGGAGCGAGCAGGTTTCAGTAGCGGCGCTGCTCGCCGGCCAGGAACCCAAGGCCAAGAGCCTCAGCCAAAGCCGCTTGGGTGCAGTGTACCCCGGCGCTAGAGCGCTTGAGGCCCTAGGATTAGCTCCAGAACACATCCTTAGAGTGACCACCGCCCGGTTGCCTTCACCTGGATTACCTACAGAGGCATCGAGCCGCGGAGTTTTCGAGAAGGTGACAAGGGAGCAGAGCGCCGAAAGGAATCAGCTTTGCAGGAACTGGGCTGGCAGACGGACGTGCGGGAGGGAGAGCGACATCCCTAACAAGCAGATTCAGAGCCCCCCGAGCGGAGAGGACACCCCAAGGCATGACGCCCGGGTCTCGGAGCGCCTTTCACTGGGCGCTGCTGCTGCTGGCGGTACTGTGGCCGCAGGTAACGTCCCGCGCCCTCTCCGCCCCCTCCCGCGGCTGCGCTCCCGGCTTGCGCCCCGGCGCCGCTGAACCTGACCGCCCTCCTCCCTCCTTCTCTCCGTCCCTGTGCAGCAGCGCGCGGCGGGCTCCGGCATCTTCCAGCTGCGGCTGCAGGAGTTCGCCAACGAGCGCGGTGTGCTGGCCAATGGGCGGCCCTGCGAGCCGGGTTGCCGGACTTTCTTCCGCATCTGCCTTAAGCACTTCCAGGCAACCTTCTCGCCCGGACCCTGCACCTTCGGCAGCGTCTCCACACCGGTATTGGGCACCAACTCTTTCGTCGTCAGGGACGAGAATAGCGGCGGGGGTCGCAACCCTCTTCAACTGCCCTTCAATTTCACCTGGCCGGTAAGCACAAACTGAATGCACTGGGGGGATCACTGAAGGCAAAAGAAGGGAGCTCCCCGAAACCAGAGCCTCTCTCCTAAGCGGCCCCGCCCCCCCCGCGCCCGCCCGGAGAGCTCCAGGGGCTCTTTCTCGCCCTCTTCCCCCCCCACCTCCATTCTCTCATAGGACCATCCCAAAAAAGGGCTTTCACTAGTCTTTCTAGTTTCTTGCTTTTCTTCCACCCAGTTTCATTGCCAATACCCCAACTCTGCACCAACCGCCCATCCCCAGCTCTCACTTACATTCCCGCATCCCACATCCCTCCCCTGTCTTCTCAGCTCGCGCTGCCCGAGCACCAGTTATGTTGACCTGAGCTCGGTAACTGTATCCTGCAATTAGATTAATTAAACAGGCTGCTGTGCGAGGCACCCCTCCTTTCCCGCCCTGCTCATATCGCTATCTCTCTGTCCCCACCCCCCTTTTGCTTCCCAGGGTACCTTCTCACTCAGCATCCAAGCTTGGCACGCACCGGGAGACGACCTGAGGCCAGGTGAGAATCTCATTCCTCAGCCACAGGGGGGCGACATCACGCAGCGCCGAAAGAGTTAACCTGTTATAGGCGGGGGAAACGCGGGCTTGGGGGTGGGGGCCAGGACGCTTAGCTTGGCCGGAGCTGCGCCCCGCGCTGGACGCTCGGATTCCGCTTGCTGCCTGGACTCAGAGCACAATTGCGTTTCCTGCGGGTTATTTTTGGCGTGGGAACGCGGGGAGCACGGCGGTGAGAAAGGCCGAGGCTGCCAGCGCCGCTGACGGGCCCCTTCCTGTATTTTACACCTTTTGCGAATTCCGCTCCTTTGGAAAGGGAATAATGGCTTTGGGATGTTGTTCTGACACAGAGGAAAAGGATATTTCACCAGCACAACAATTCTCACTTTGAAAAGGAAAAAAGAAAAAAAAAATACCTACCTCTGGAGCAGAACCCCTGAAACCTCACCAAAGAACCCCTTGCTCCCAAATCTCGGATCAGATTTTTTTTTTTTTCCATTTTGACCTCTTTTCCTCTTTCCCCTCTGTATCTGCCTCCACAACCCTGGGATATCTTAACATCCGTCTATTGTACCCTTTTTGAATGCTATCAAGCCCCCTGCACATGCACACACCCTGGGAAGCTAAGTAGCAAGGCTTTGGGACCCTCTGTCCTGTGCTTGCTGGCAGGTGGGGTTATCTGGAATAACTGGTCTGGTTGTTAACTGACCACCATAGTCACCGTGGCGAAGGAGACAGTGGTGGGCCGCGCGCAGTCTCTGGCTCTCTGACCCGGTCCTCTCCCTGCAGAGGCTTTACCAGGCGATGCACTTATCAGTGAAATCATCATCCAAGGCTCCCTTGCTGTGGGTCAGACTTGGCAACCAGATGAGCAAAACAAGACCCTCACAAGACTGCGCTATTCTTACCGGGTCATCTGCAGTGACAACTACTATGGAGATAACTGTTCCCGTCTGTGCAAGAAGCGCAATGACCTCTTCGGACACTATGTGTGCGAGCCAGATGGCAGCCTGTCCTGCCTGCCCGGTTGGACTGGGAAATACTGTGATCAGCGTAAGCAGCCAGGCCCCTACTGGAATGGAAGGAAGGGGATTTCCCCCAAGAAAATATTATATAGTTGTCTCAGCTTCCCTCAGAGTGGGTCTGTGTTACCTACTAGCTGGGCCTCAGGGCCAGCTAGGGATGCTGTAACTTGGGACTCCATAAGCCCACATGGATCCCTATTCTTCATTCCACCCAGCATGGTTCTCTCCCACCCCCTCGTCCCTGGTTCCCTTTAAGATAACCATGGCTCCTCTTGGAGGCTAATGGTAGGAAGTGAGCTCAGGAGAGCAGGACAGGAGATTGAGGCTTTGGTACCCTAACCTCATCCAGCTCTATTTCCTTTCCTTAGCTATCTGTCTTTCTGGCTGTCATGAACAGAATGGCTACTGCAGCAAGCCAGCAGAGTGCCTGTAAGTTGGGGGCAGGAAGCGGGAGTAGGGGGACTCTTCCTTGTAACCAGGCCTCTCAGCTTACACTCAGCTTCCCTTTTGCCCTTCAGCTGCCGTCCAGGTTGGCAGGGCCGCCTATGCAATGAATGTATCCCCCACAATGGCTGTCGTCATGGCACCTGCAGCACCCCCTGGCAGTGCACCTGTGAAGAGGGCTGGGGAGGTCTGTTCTGTGACCAAGGTGAGTAGGGGAAGGAGAGATGGGATGGCAGGGGCTGAAACTAGAGATGGTGACTAGACCCTCTTCCTATTACTGTTCAAGGATCTTAGGACTAGTGAATGTGCACGTGTGTGGTGTTGGGGGTGGAACTCAGGACATCACACGTGCTAGGCAAGTACTCTACTCTAAATCTTGGTGCTTTTAAAGGCTCTTTCCAACTGAATTAGAATGGATGGTGGGGCATTCTTCCCCGGGTACAGAAGAGCCAGGCTGACTAAAGAGGCCCCAAGGGTAACAGCTTGTCAGCCTGGAGCTTATACTCATAAATTCTAGCAAGACCAAAGAGAAAGGGAGGCCGAGCTCTGTTCCTCTTTTTGCCTTTAGTTACCTATTAACCCTCCGAGTGTTTGCTCACCTTCCAAGGCTGTTTGAGCAGCTCTCCCCTAAACAGCTGTCTGGTGGGGTGTACCCACTGACTGCTCTGGGCTGTGGCCAACCTGGGCCTCTGGGTGGAGGGAACATCTAACTGCCTTTTTTTAGTGTGGGCACAGCCACCTGCCTTTCTCCAGTGACACTTGCCAGGCAGCTGCCTGAGCTCACACAATTTCTACCTGGTATTTAAGGGTTGTTACTCCTTGGCCTACACAGGAGTCTGTGAGCCCCAGCCTTGAGAGAGGGAACCTTTTCTTCTCCATCCCTGTATCCTCCCAGCTGCATCCTCCCATTTTCAGGGTCAAGCACTGTGTCTGCTGCCATGGAGACACTGCACAGGGCTGGAGAGGATGGGGAGGGGGGTTGCCATGCTGGAAAAAGCTTACATAGGCCCTGACTTGTTACCAGCATGGAATTCAGTCCTTGTATGCTCTCTCTCTCCCCCCTTCCCCGCTCCATACAGAACTTCCCCCATTTTCCTGTCCCCAACACACACACACACACACACACACACACACACACACACACACACACACACCTGGTCCCTTGCTCTCTCCCTTTCTGCAGTCCATATTTGCTCCCAGGTGGTACAGTCATATACTCATTGTATGCAAACAACCCTTATAGGCCCTCTGTTTGCTTTGTCTGGCTTTCCCTCATTGTTCTTCTCCAATAATAAATAGCTATCACTCAAAACACACTTTTAACACCTCCTTTAGAAAATGCCTGATTCTGTGTTGGCTGTCTTCTCCCTGCTACTCTTTCCACCTGTTGAAATTTTACTCCTTCTAGGTCCTCATAAGCTTGCACCTCCTCCACGAAGCCTTTCGTGACTTCCTCATTGGCTAGGGGCCTTGACTTCACCTCCTTCTCCTCTTCATCCTACTGTGACTGGTAGTGTTTGTGCGCTTACACAGCAGGACGTTGACCAATTGCGCTTGACTTTCCTATATTTGTGCAGCTTATATGTGGCTTAGGGTACTTCAACACTCATGACTTCACTGTCTGGAAAACTTTGAGTTGAAGCTTCTTTGGGCCAAGTCAGGGTGACTTCTTTGCAGGTAGGTGGGACAGTTTCTGGTCTTACTCAGCTGAATGCTTCCTGTCTCCACAGATCTCAATTACTGCACTCACCACTCTCCATGCAAGAATGGAGCGACATGTTCCAACAGTGGACAGCGGAGCTATACCTGCACCTGTCGCCCAGGCTACACTGGTGTGGACTGTGAGCTGGAACTCAGCAAGTGTGACAGCAACCCCTGTCGAAATGGCGGCAGCTGTAAGGTGAGACCCAAGCCTGCCCAGGGAGGCAGGGGTCTAATTAAGTAGCATCCAGGCAGTCTTTGGATGTGTATCCATGGATAGGCACTATGGGTAAGAAGAGGCTAGCTGCCAATCTCATATGTCCTTGCCCCATCCCCAGGGTCTAACTTTAGCCTGTTTATGGTCTCTCTCCAGGACCAGGAGGATGGCTACCACTGCCTGTGTCCCCCAGGCTACTATGGCCAGCACTGTGAACATAGTACCTTGACCTGTGCAGACTCACCCTGCTTCAATGGGGGCTCCTGCCGGGAGCGAAACCAGGGGGCCAGTTATGCCTGTGAATGCCCCCCTAATTTCACTGGCTCCAACTGTGAGAAGAAAGTAGACAGGTGCACCAGCAACCCGTGTGCCAATGGTAAGTCCTTTCTGTTACCTTACTTAAGTGCTGAACTGACCCTGGGGCCAGAGAGCCTAAGCGAGAGCCCTGTCAGCTACTCAGACTGAAATGGACTCTCCTTTGCTTTGGAGGGGGAAAAGCTTGTATAATTGGGGGTGGCACATTGGAGGAGAATCAGGTCAGCAACAGGCCGTAGGTGAGGGGTAGTGCCCCATCCTGTATGACTTCCATTTTTATTCCCATGGATGAGCCCTGGTCTGATGAGAATAGCCAAGTGACCCTCCTCAGGAAGCCTTGAATTAGAAAGAAGAATGATGGAGGCTTCATATCTCTTGTCAAGGGAGCAGTGATGGTTAGAGCTCTGACTCGTGAAGCCTCATCTTTCCCCACACTCACCTAGGATGAGTGTGGCACTAAGTATCTAGAATATCCAGCACATTTTGAGACACAAAACAGGTTGGTGACGCACACCTTTAATCCCAGCACTTGGGTGGCAGAGGCAGGCGGATCTCTGTGAGTTCAAGGCCAGCCTGGTCTACAGAGCGAATGCCAGGATAGGCTCCAAAGCTACACAGAGAAACCCTGTCTCAAAAAAAAAAAAAAAAAAAAAAAAAAAAAAGGTTGGTGATCTTCGAGCATTTGGTCAACAGGTAACTGTCTATAAGGCAGACAGGCAGACAGCCATTCGGGAATTATTGAGGGCCTGGGGGTGGCAGTGTTTCCACTCAGCTCCCTGGAGCCACAGTTTTATCATCCCTGAATGGGAAGATGTAACTAAGTGTCTTTGGTGTGGTAGCAAAGATTAAATTAAATGAGAAT
This sequence comes from Cricetulus griseus, assembly GCF_003668045.3. Taxonomy (NCBI): domain Eukaryota; kingdom Metazoa; phylum Chordata; class Mammalia; order Rodentia; family Cricetidae; genus Cricetulus; species Cricetulus griseus. Next base: position 59,145,759 of record NC_048599.1, on the reverse strand, counting down.
TGTGCCTACATTGCACTTCCTGTAGGTAGTCTGCACTTGCCCTTTTATCTTCCCTACCTGAGTCTCAGAGCCACCTGTGAAGTTTAACAGGTGAAGAAACTGAGGCCAAGGGGTCAGTAAAGCCACAGGTGTCAGATCCCCCTGCTAGAGAGAGCAAGCCAAGCATATCTGTCTTACCCTAAAGTTCTGTAAGATGCCAGTGACTGCTATACCAAATCCACTGAGACATGGAGAACCAGGGTCAGCCCAACTCCAAGACTTCACAGTCTTTGTTTAGGGCTCTGTCCATGCAGGCTGGACACATGGGGTTAGAATGGCCTAAACTCATGGATTAGGCCCCATGCCCTTCACCTGGGAATTTGCAGGCTGTTGCTGACTTGGGTCCTGTGTCCTTACAGGGGGCCAGTGCCTAAACAGAGGTCCAAGCCGTACCTGCCGCTGCCGACCTGGATTCACAGGCGCCCACTGTGAACTCCACATCAGCGACTGTGCCCGAAGCCCCTGTGCCCATGGGGGCACTTGCCACGATCTGGAGAATGGGCCGGTGTGCACCTGCCCTGCTGGCTTTTCTGGCAGGCGCTGTGAGGTGCGGATAACCAGCGATGCGTGTGCCTCAGGGCCCTGCTTCAACGGGGCCACCTGCTACAATGGCATCTCCCTAGACAACTTCGTCTGCAACTGTCCTTACGGCTTTGTGGGCAGCCGCTGCGAGTTTCCCGTGGGTTTGCCACCCAGCTTCCCCTGGGTCGCTGTCTCCCTGGGTGTGGGGCTGGTGGTACTGCTGGTGTTGCTGGGTATGGTGGCAGTAGCTGTGCGGCAACTGAGGCTTCGGCGGCCCGATGATGGCAGCAGGGAGGCCATGAACAACTTGTCGGACTTCCAGAAGGACAACCTAATCCCTGCTGCCCAGCTCAAGAACACAAACCAGAAGAAGGAGTTAGAAGTGGACTGTGGCCTGGACAAGTCCAATTGTGGCAAACCGCAGAACCACACATTGGATTATAATCTGGCTCCAGGACCCCTCGGGCGGGGAGCCATGTCTGGGAAGTATCTTCACAGTGACAAGAGCTTAGGAGAGAAGGTGCCACTTCGGTTACACAGGTAAGCCATACTTGGAAGCCAGGGCGTGTCTATGGACCCTTACATAGTTTGACTGTGTCTCCCAGGCTGAGTGGGAGACTGTCATCAGGCCCTGACTGCTTTTAAACAGTAGGGATGTGGTACGAACAACAAGGCATCCCAGCTGCATTTCTGTAGGGAGTCAGGCACATACTTGTAGTCCTAATTACTTAGGCTGAGGCAGGATGATGGCAAGTTAGATGCCATCCTGGTTAACACCGCACAGCATGTCTCAAAAACAAAACGAAACAGCTCAGAAGGTAAATGTGCACACTACCAAGACTGAAGACCTGAGTTTGATCCCTAGGACCCATGTGTTAGAAGAGGAGAACAGATTTCTGAAAGCTGCCCTCTGACTTCCACAATGGTGCGGTGACAGGCACATATGCACACACATGTGTATACACACACACGTGTACACACACATGTGTACACACACACACACACAACGATTTAATTTTTTGTTTTGTTTTGTTTTTTTGTTTTTTGAAACAGGGTTTCTCTGTGACTTTGGAGGCTGTCCTGGACCTTGCTCTTGTAGACCAGGCTGGTGTCAAACTCACAGAGATCCACCTGCCTCTGCCTCCTGAGTGCTGGGATTAAAGGCATGCACTACCACTGCCCGGCCAATTTAATAATTTTTTAAGAATTCTTCTAGGGAATTTTTATTTTTAAAATGGGGTTTCTCTGTAGAAACCCCAGGGCTGTCCTGGAACTTACTCTGTAGACCAGGTTGGCCTTAAACTCAGAGATCCACTTGCCTCTGTCTCCCGAGTGCTGGGAATAAAGGTGTGTGCCACCACCGCCCAGATTCTTCTAGGGATCCATTACTAGAAGCCCTCTCGCTCATTCATTCATTCTTCACTCCCAAATACCAACTGTCTACAGGGTATCTCTTGTGACTTCCATCTTTCTACAGTATGGCTTCTCTCTAGTGGCAATATTCGCTTTTTCTAGTGGCCACATGACTTTTCTGGTTTGGTTGAGTCTGGTGGCTCTCTTAAGGGGCCTGTTCTGAAGGTCAGCATTGAGCATCCCCGGCCTACATCATTCTGAACCACTGCAGTACATACCCTTTAACTCTCTGGGATCTAGATTAGCACCTCATTGCATTTCCAGGCTCCCCTCCTCCCTCTTCCTCATTCTTACCTGCCTGTCTTGTGTTCCTTCAGTGAAAAGCCAGAGTGTCGAATATCAGCGATATGCTCCCCCAGGGACTCCATGTACCAGTCAGTGTGCTTGATATCAGAAGAGAGGAACGAATGTGTCATTGCCACAGAGGTGAGTTCTGGGCTGGCCTTCTCTGTCAGCATGTCCCCTCCTGCCTTGTGTGGATGGAAAAAAATGCCCTGCTTACCAGCAACCTCATGCCTGAAGGGGTGGGCTCTTAGGTCCCCTGCTGGCCTTATTGCCACAGAGGGTGTGAAACAAGAACTAGGTGGTATGCCTGACCTGGCAGCTGCACCAATGAAAGGGACAGAATTAAGGAGCCAGGGGAACCTCTGGTAGAGCTAGGAAGGACAGCCATGGTACTGGCTACCTTTCAGGAACTGTTTCCCACTTGCATTTGGGTGAAGACAGTTGATTGTGTCTACCTGTTCCTTGTCACTGGCTTCCTCCAATGTATTCCCACATTAGTGCAAACTCCCAGACACTTGTTGTCTTAGGGAAGAAGACTAAGGGGACTGCCCCTCCCTCAGTGACTTCTCCCAGAGAGGCCCAAAGCATTCCGGAGACAGTGCCTATCCCCAAGATGACCATTTCCCCATTTTGTTTGTGCTCCCCAGGTATAAGGCACGAGCCTACCCAGACACCCAGCTTCGGCCCAGCAGCTGGGTCTTCCTTCTGCATTGTTTACATTGCATCCTGGATGGGACGTCTTTAGTATGCACAGTGCTGCTCTGAGGAGGAGGAGGAGGAGGGAATGGCATGAACTGGACAGACTGTGAACCTGCCAAGAGTTGCACCACCTCTGCATGCCTTCAGGAGTCTGCCTGGCTTCAGATGGGCAGCCCTACCAACAAGGGAGAGAGCTGAGGAACCAGAGGACATCAGTTGAGCTGATACCTAAGGTGCCACTTGGACTTGCTCTGCCAACAGTGGCCATCATGGGGCTCTTGACTGTTCTTCAGAGAGAAGTGGTGGCCCTAGTAGGTCTTGGAGCTGCTGTAGCTCCCATGGGCATCTGTGTTTCCAAAGTGCCTTTGCCCAGGCTCCATCATGACAGCTGGGTCCAAATGAGGGAGGAGAGATGAGGCTTGCAAGGAATGGGCCTCCTGTAGGCAGGAAAGCTTTGGAGTTTGGCTTTTGTTAGGAGCTACCCTGTATGTGACGTGAGAGAAGTGGTTCCTGCCCCCATCCACAGCATGGGGGGCGCCAGCTAGCCTGGACCCTCTGGGCAAAAGTTGGTAGATCGCCTCTCACTGGTCCTGGGGCCTCTGGGCTTGTGTGAACAGATGGGCTTAGGGCCTGCCTCTTTTGCCAGCTAGGGTTTCAGGCCTAACTGGGGAGCTGAGGGCCATCATGTTAAAATTCCACTGAGGGAGATAGCGGGTGCTGCTGTGGCCTAGGCCCTTTCCTCCCTGTGCCCATTTCTGTGCCCTTGAGCCTGGGCTCTATCAGTGCCCACTGCTGCCCCAGACCACCCTTGAAGCCGATCTTCAGAAATCAATAATATGAGGTGTTTTTTTGTAGTTTATTTTGGAATCTAGTATTTTGATAATTTAAGAATCAGAAGCACTGACCTTTCTACATTTTATAACATTATTTTGTATATAATGTGTATTTATAATATGGAATAGATTGTACAGGAATTTATTACTTCTTGGGTCCTGTCTTTGTAATGGTGGAGTGGGAATCTTTTCCCTGCCTTCCCACCCCAAATAGTCGGAAGCCCCAGCTCTTGAATGCCCTCCTGGACCCCCTCGGGCCTTCGCACACTTGGGTTTGGCATTTTGTATGGAAGGCCTGTGTCTCAGTCCGATCTTTGGAGAGCCTAACCTCATCCATCTCATCCCCAGCCTAGGCCAACCTTCCAAGCCTAGTGACTTTGAGACTGGGTGCCATTATCCCACTTTATGCTCCCACCATTCCATGGGGCTATCTTTCCCCTGACTGGAATCTCTCTCTACTTTCCCCCAAGTCTGAGAAGAAGAATGGGGGCCTTGATCTTCTCCTACTGAGGAGGACTCTCTCTCATTACTTATTCAAAAGGACTCTTATTAGATCAGGAGCTAAGTCCTGTTCCATCTGGGCACTTCCTCCTACACTAGCACCTGCTGTTTTCCCAGTACTAGTGTGGAACTGACCTGAAATGGAGATGGGTAGGGGCTTTGCCCTGGGCTTTGTCTTTCTCGAAGCTGGACAGAGATGAGGGGATGAATGAGTGAGGCTACAAGGAGTCGGGGGATCAGAGCTTCCCTGAGCCTGGGTTGCTCAGGCTGAGACACTAATGGGGGAATTTCCAATCTACTCCATGCCCAGCTTCCTCTAAGGCACAGGATAGTCCCTAGGGTGCCAATCCTCTCTCTGCAGCCACAGACATACCCCATGGTGAGCAAATGATGAAAAACCAAAACCAAAACAACAACCCCAAATGAGGGAGCTGCTCAGATGCCCCCAGCTCTCGGCCTGTTTACAGAAAGCAAAGCAGACTCAACAGATACCTTCCTGATGAATCCCACTGTGGGAGGCAGACCTGCCCTCACCCCCAGCTCCATCGTGGTGCCCCAGGATCTGGGTGTTTATTAGAGTGCCAGCAGCGTGCACATGTTCCACGGCTTGGTCATCATTCTCTGTTGCTCCACCGCACACACAGGGTATCAAACAGGAAAACATTCAGGGAACCGTTCCCACAGCCTGAGCCCTGAGCCGACAGCAGGGGAAGAACAACACGACCTCACTCTTCCTGCCCAAAATGAAACAGGAAAGCAGCTCCTAGGCTCTGGGGGCGGGGGAAACAGGGCTGGGACAGAAAGCTAGATGACGAGGCTCCCATGTGGGGGACAGGTAGGACACCCGCAAGCCTGCACGTCCACACCACCAGGCTGTGTTACATTGCCAGATGGTCAGAGAAGAGCCCTGGAGGGGTCCTGGTTGCTGGCTCAACCCTTTACCACCTCAGATATCCTAACTGGGGAGCTGAGAGCTCCCAACACCTCACCCTGGCTTCCTGGTGCAAGTGGGAACCCATGCAAAGACTTAGTGTGGTATGCTTGCTGGTACTTCAATCTGCAGCCCATGCCAGACCCTCTCCCCAGCAACTCAGAAGTGGGTTCCAGTTCTCACTTGGGGTGTGAACAAATTATAATCTTCTCTCTCAGGATTTCCTGAAGGTTTCTCCTTGAGGGGCCAGGCTCACTTGATAACTCAAGCGTCTGGGAGACTTGACATTCAAACAAGATTAGACTATAGTTTTAGACTAGCTGTAAAGTGCTCTCAGTAGCCTAGCAAATGCTCGTCTTTGTTTGTATATATATATTTTTTGAGTTTAGAAGTTCCTCAGCAGCCTGGAGTTACTGTCCTCTCTAAAGAATCAGTCTGACCTCCTAGTGACCTTCGGCCCTAATGACAGCTGGTTTTCCAGAGCTTGTTGGCTGGTGACCACCTGGAGATCCTTGTCCTCTGGGTTGGGAGGGACCATGAAAAAGGCCGTGGTGTCTTTATTGGCTTGCTCAGGCAAGGCCACAGTGGATCTAGTCCAGGGGTACAACGGTTCCTACCAGCTTCTGCTCAGGCTAGTTGAGGCCACAGGACTCAAGCAACAAGTGCCAGGAGCCCTACAGAGCCCTCTGCGAACTCCCTCCTCTCGTTATGTGTTGTCTCCCGGTGGGTCTGCACCATCTGTGGGCCCAGCCCTCCGCCCCGTGTGACCCGCTGCAATCCGGGAAGGAGATGGAAGTGATTCACTCAGGGAACTGTGACTGTCCCTTCCCAGGGAGGGGATGCTCCTGGGAGGTCCCAGTAACCTTTCCCCAGGGGGGCCGCGCCCACTGCTCCTCGCGTCCCGGGCTGGGTCGGATTGGGCAGCGGAAGAGTCAGGTGCGCTCGCCCGCCTGTCGGGGTCAGCTCTCCACCTGCTGCCACCGCCGGGCGCCCGGGAGCTCTGCGGCTCCCCGCCCTCTGCTCTTTGTTACAGCCCGACTTCCTGTTTGTGGTCGCCGACCCGGGCTCACTTCCCGGGCCGGGAAGCCGCCGAAGGCCGTGAGTTTCTCGGAGACACTCCCACTGGGTCCCGCCCCCTGCCTCCTCCGTGTCTGCCCCGGCTCTTCGTCCCTCCCCCACCCCTCCCTCCCGCCGCGGGAAGCGGAGTCTCCAGCGGGCTTCACGGCGGGACGGCAGGACAGCCACCGGACACTAGAGGGCGCTGCGCGGCCGCCCAGGCTGCTGTCCCGCAGGAGGCTCCTGGGGACCAGTCCAGGAATCCCGAATTAGTTTGCACCTCTGCTCAGCAGACCTGGGTCCTGATTCTGTACCACTAAACTGAGAGAGTAACTGGAAGGAACCCAGTGCGATGCTTTCCTCCAGATAGTGTTCTGGTGTTCAGAAGAGCAAGGGCCCTTCACCCGTTAAAGCCAACTCTGACACATCCCTACCATCTTCCATCCGCCTCCTGACCTGAATGGAAGGGAGCAGTTAGAGTTAGTGACTAAAACTAAACCCCTTTCCAACGCCAAGCGATCTGGGACATCTATTTCTCTTTGAACCCCTATATTATACATAGGCCAGACATTGATGGCAGAGCGTAGTTGTTTATCTGAAGAGAAAAATCAGTCTGGAGAGGCTAACCATTCAGGTTCATTTGGCTTTGTGTTTTGTTTTTGAGACAGGGATTTAGCTTAAACTGGCCTTGAACTCCTTAAGTAGCCAAAGATGACATTGTCTTGGGGTCAGCATAAAGGGGTAAATTCACTTGAAGTCACTTGTAATAGTGAGTTACAGTGGTTGCAGTTGCAAGCTGCTGTGACTCCAGGATTGGACATAGTAATGTCCATCTTTGTCCCCAGCACTTGGAACAAAGAGTGATTGAGTTCTAGGCCAGCATGGTCAACATAGCAAGTTCCAGGACAGCTTTGGCTACAGAGACCCTGTCTCAAAAAAAAAAAAAAAAAGAGAGAGAGAGAGAGAGAGAGAGAGAGAGAGAGAGAGAGAGAGAGAAAAGAGAGAGCTCTGTGACCATGTCAGTGTTTTTGGATGGTTGGTGCCAGAGTCTTATCTGGGCCCTAACTGCCTGACAAACACTGTTTCCTGTCTCAATCCCTCCTTAGAACAGGTGACCCTAAATGACTTTGGGAGGGAATAGATCAATCAAGCTACTTCCTGCTGAGGAGGGGTGTTTAATATTGACAGCAGTTAGGACCCCCATTAAAATATCCGTCAATGACCTATGGTATCAGTTAGGTGAAAGATCCACCTCAGGTTGTATGGATGATGTATGATTTTCAATCAAGAACACACAAATAAGGTACACTCTAAGATAAAACAAGCAAATACAAATCAAAATCAATAATACAATGTATGGAAGGTGGTAGAAAGAAACAAATCCAGTATATTCTTTCTTCTGGGATCTGATCGTGCCAAGAACCTTGAGCTATGTTATCCATTAAAAAACCCTTTCTTTTTTGCTTTTGTTTTTTTTTGTTTTGTTTTGTTTTGTTTTGTTTTTTGAAACAGGGTTTTCTCTGTATAGCCTCAGCTGTCCCAGAACTCGCTGGGTATGAACTCACAGAGATCTGCCTGCCTCTGCCTCCCGAGTGCTGGGATTAAAGGCGTGCGCCACCACTGCCCAGCCTAAACCTTTATAAGGTTATCTTTGTTTTTTGATAGTTGTTCACCCCCCCACCCTGGAGTCCAGAATTGACAGGGTTCATTAGTAAGATTGCAAGTGTCACTTGCCTGAGCAGTAAGGAAGTCTAAGGCTTTTGTTTGTTTTAATTTCCTGTGTATGTGTGTTTTATCTGCATGTATACTGGTGTGCTACCTATGGGCCTGGTACCTGTAGAGGCCAGAAGAGGGTGTCAGGTCACTGGGGACTGGAGTTACAGATGGTTGGGAATAGTCAAATGGGTGCTGGGACGTAAACTCATGTTCTCTGAAACAAAGCTCTTAGCCACTGAGCCATCTCTAGCCCAGGCCTCTAGTTTTGAAGGACTGCATCAGACAACGAGTAAAAGCTCTGCTGTTGAGTTTCAGTGGCCTGAAGACCCAAGAAAACTGCAGGACTTGGGAAATTTAGTGAAACTAGTAATGGTGAAGAAACTCTTCGAGATAGCCCCAATGGTCATGGGTGGATCCACAGAAAAGCTTGGAGAAGCAGGGGTTTGGTCACATGTAGAGTAGCATCTTGAAGTAGAGAATGCTTGTTTTAGGAAGGATCACAAATTGGAAAAACCTGATGGAGGAAAGTTTGGACCTTAAAGGTCTGTGTATCAGAGAAGACATTTGCTAGGCTGTATCAACTCTGCCAGAGAATGAACAGCATTAGGCAAAGATAGGAGCCACACAAATAAAAAGCCTGCCCTTTTTAAACCAACACCAGTGGAAGGGCCATACCTGAGTCCAAATAAATGTTTTGCTGGAAGATAACCCTGTCTGAATAGTCCAGAGGGATCCCAGGGGCCCCGTAGGATAAAATCTGAAGGTCTGCCCTGGGAAATAATCATCTACATAGAGAGGCCGATCTCAGGCTGAGTGGTTATGAGGTATTTAGCATAACAGATTCCTAGAGAAAAGCAGCAGGCATGGTAGATGAGGTTAGAAACACTGCAAGTCTTTACACTCTCAAACCTATCCCCCAGTGACATATTTCTCCCAGCAGGCCACAACTCTTCAACAGCACCACCAACTGGGACCAAGTATTCAAATATCTGAGATGATGGGGGACATCTGTCATTCAAATCATTATAAGGACTGTCTCTGAATCCCTGGGGGCAGGAGCACGTAGGTGAGTTGGATAACCTTGGAAGTTGGGTCATCAAAAGCAAACAGGCATTGGAATCAGGATACAGAGGGATGTAGAAAAAAGGTGCCCATTAAGCCTAGGGCAGTAAACTGTTTGGAATTCTTTGGGGTCGGGGCCAGGAGAGTATATGGGTTGCAGCTTCATTTGTAAATCTGACATCCTGGACTTGTCTCCGTTCTCTGTTCTCTGTAAGGTTTCTCCATGAACAGGTGTGTGTTGTAGGGGCTTTTACAAGGAGTTCTGGGCTTCACTATGTAATTCTAACTGGCCTGAAGCTTGCTATATAGATCGGGATGGTCCTGGACTCACAGAGATCACCTGCCTCTGCCTCCCAAGTCCTGGCTTTATTTTTGTTGTTGCTTTTCATTTTTGTTTTTCTCTGTGTAGCTCTGACTATCCTGGGACTAACTCTGTATACCAGGCTGGCTTTGGCCTCACAAAGAGCTGCCTGTCTCTGTCCCCACACCCTAGTTCTAGAATTTAAGATATGCAAGCACCACCTTGCCCAGATGTCTTATCATTATTATCATTTTTAATGATGTAAATGCATGTGTATCTTGCAGGGGTGTGCGCACATGAGTTCAAGTACCCACAGAGGCCAGAGGTGTCATATTGCTGAGGTGGTTTGAATGAGAATGGCCTTCAAGTTCGAATACTTGGTCCCTATTGGTGGAACTATTTGGGAAGGATTAGGAGGTGGCTTTGTTGGAGAGGGTGTGTCACTAGGGTTGGCTTTGCCATTCCCAGCAGCTCACTGGCTGCTTCCTATTTGTGGATCAGGAAGTGAGCTCCTAATCTTTCCTGTCACTGTGCTCTTGCTTCACTCTCATGGGCTCTAATCATCTGAAATGAGAATCCCAACTAAATTCTCTCTCTCTCTCTCTCTCTCTCTCTCTCTCTCTCTCTCTCTCTCTCTCTCTCTCTCTCTCTCTCTCTCCCCAGGGTTTCTCTGTGTAACAGCTCTGGCTGTCCTGGAACTCACTCTGTAGACCAGGCTGGCCTCGAACTCACAGATATCTTCCTGCCTCTGCCTCCAGAGTGCTGAGATTAAACATGTGCACCACCACTGCCCAGCTAAATACTCTCTTTTATTATGGTGCCTTGGTCATGGTGTTTTGGTCACAGCATAGAAAAGAAACTCGTAACTGTAACTCCCCTGGAGCTGGAGTTACAGGTAGTTGTGAGCATCTAAGTGTGGTTACTGGGATCATAGCTCAGATCCTCTCTGCAAGAATAGCAAACACTGTTACTCACCAAGCGTCTCTCCAGCCTTGTGCATCCAGTTTTAAAAGTTATTGCTGTTGGGGAAATAAAGAGGAATCTTAGATGGATTTTAGTAGGGGAAGTTGTTTGCCCTTCCAGTTTGTCCCTTGATGGCCCATATACTCAGACTAATTTTTTCTAATTTTCTATTAGAAAAAAGACGAGTCTTCATCCTGGGGCCATGGAGACAGTGGTCACCAAGTGAGGCACGTTTTGTCCCAAAAGGGCAAAGGACTTTCATGTTATTGGGGGGGGGGCTTTAGGTTCATTTTCTGTTGCTGTGATGAAACAACCTGTCACAAAGTAACTCAGAAGAGGAAGAGTGGATTTGGCTCATAACTCCAGGTTGCCATCCGTTGTTCACAGCTCCAAGTTACTGTCCAGTGTTTTGGGGAAGTCAAGGAGGACCTCAAGCAGCTAGTCAAATTACATCTACAGTCAGGAGGAGAGGAAAATAAATGCACCGTGCTGCCTGCCTGCTTTCCAGCTAACTTCATCTGGCTTTCTCCCCTCAGGACCTTCTGCCTAGGGAATGGTTTCCCTTTATCAATTAACAATGGAGACAATTCCCTAGCCAGGTGCCTTTAATGTCAGCACTCTGGAGGCAGAGGCAGGTGGATCTCTGTAAACTCAAGGCCAGCCTGGTCTACAGAATGAGTTCTAGGACAGCCAGGGCTGTTACAAAGAGAAACCATGTCTTGAAAATCAAAACAAAACCAAAAAAAAAAAAGTGCTGGGAATAGACCTCAGTGGTATTTTCCTAGCATATATAAGCCCTTCAGGACCAATCTGTGAATTGCCTGGCAAGAGAAGAGAATAAGAAGGCTAAAATTTGCCTCCACTGAATCTAAGTATTTAGCCTGATCACATTTCTAAGCCACTCAATTCTTCAAAGCTGAGTCAGACAGACAGATAGACTATGAGTCTGCCCTGGGTACAATAGAAAGTGGTAAATCTTAAATGAAAACAATTACTTAACCATGCATCAGACATTAGCTAAAGAGCTTCAGCCCTTGTTAAAGCCACAGGGTGAATGCCATTCCTATTGTTTCACATTTCAGAAGACTGATGACCAGAGACAACAAGGTAAGGGTGGCCCAACTGATAGGGGGTGGAGTGGGGCTTAAATCTGAACTTAGAGACCATGTCTGGGAAGGCTGGGCATTCTACTGGAATTGGCAGTTTTGTAAGGTAACTTCATCCTTAAGCAAAATTAATTTATGTAATTCTTTATCTCCCAAAACAAACGCTTCCCCTGTTTCAGATAAACATGCTTACTAGCAACCGTTGTTGATCCAAGTGTCTGGGATGAGAAGTGGGAAGAAACAGATCACAAGGAAATGGGAAGTGGTGGCTTTTTTTAGAACAATAAGGAAAGGTTAATTTGGGAAAGATCCAAAAGAGGAAGCCATCAGGTGCACGTCATGTGGAAGACACATGTGACTGTGCGAGGTAGAGGTGATGCCTGGGCCCATCACGCCTCCTGGGATGCAGCTCTGTGGGCATGGCACTAGCAGCCCCTCCCTGGAGGTCCTGTAGAAGGAAAGCTAAGGTGTGTTTGCTACTGATGTCAAAGAAAGCAGGCAGCTAAGTGAGGGTTTATTGCTTGAGAAAGAAATGTTGGCAAAGAGAAACAAAGATGACAATAGGAAGGTGTTTAAGATCCCCTAGCCAACTTTTGTGAACATTTCTATTTTGAAATTGTTGAACTTGTATCAGATAGTATGTGAGATATTACCCCAACCTTTTCAAGGTAAGAGTACATATTTTTGCTGGGCAGTGGTAGCATATGCCTTTGATCCTAGCACTTGGGAGGCAGAGGCAGGTGGATTTCTGTGAGGCCAGTCTGGTCTATTCTACAGAGCAAGTGTCAGGACAGGCTTCAAAGCTACACAGAGAAACCCTGTCCCGAAAACCGAAACAACAAAAAGAAACTGTTCAAAACAACAACAAAACAAAGTGCATATTCTCTCTCCTCCTTCTTCTCCCCCTACCCTTTCCCTCCATTGTTCTCAGCACATTTGTGAGTGGCTTCTATATGTATTATGATATTGACTCCAGTGGACCTTCAAAGATGAGTAAGTTTTGGGGGGAGCTCTTACCTCGATGGGAGGAGGGATACCAAATGATTGTCAGCAAGGAGGCTTGTGAGCCCTACACCCAACCTACCTGTATATTTATCTGTGAAATTATATCTACCTTCCAACAGAGTGGAGAAGTTTATATTATATATATATATATATAATATTTTTTTTTATATAATATTATATATAATATAATATATACAATATTTATAATATATAACATATACTTATATATAAATATATATTTATAATATAAATATATTTATAATGTAATATAATATATAATATTTTATATAATATATATAATATTTTATTATATTATATATATATATATATTTTTTGAGACAAGGTCTTACTGTGTAGTCCTGGCTGGACTAAAACTCACTATGTAGACCAGGCTGGCTTTGAAATTCCAGAGACCCACCTGCATCTGCCTCCCAAGGGGAATTTATAATTAGAATGGCTGCAAAAATATTTAGCAAACTGTCTGGCACATAGGAAAAACATGAGGTGCAGAGGATAGGTAACCAGATGTGACCCAAGGGATTGTAGGAGGGTCGAGTGAGTGTATAACTGTGTGTGGATAAGATCAGGTTCTGGTTTGGTTGGGTAGGAAGAGGTCTGAAAAGGAATATCACAGAAGAGTTCTCCAGGTGGTTCAGACAATGTGCTTTTTTATGTAATTATACATCATAGTTGTGTTCCCATGCCAGTAAGTACAGGCACACCGAATTGTTTCCAGTGGATTCACAGATCTAATGGGCTGTATCAGCTTTATGTTACCATCTATGGCTGGACGTTTAAGTTTTTCTGTGCACATGTGCCTGTGTGTGTATGTTCATTTCTGTCATGTGAATTAACCATAATTTACTTAAACATTTAGCTACTTTTGGGTAGCTACATAGTAAGATTCTGTCTCAAAGAAAGAAAGAAAGAAAGAAAGAAAGAAAGAAGGGAGGGAGGGAGGGAGGGAGGGAGAAAGAAAGAAAGAAAGAAAGAAAGAAAGAAAGAAAGAAAGAAAGAAAGAAAGAAATTGCACTTCAGTTGGAAGTGTAGCTCAGTGGCTAGCATGCTCGCCTAGCATACACAAAACCCTGGGTTTCATCCCCAGAATTGCACAAATCAGAGTTGCTGACGCATGTCTGCAATCTGGCATTTAAGGTGTGAAAGCAGGAAGATGAGAAGTTCAAGGTCATCTTCAGCTACATAGCAAACTCGGGCCAGCTTGGTTTACATGAGACTTTGTTACAACAGACAAAAACAAACACAGATGACATTTCAGGACCAGTGAGATGGATCAGTGTGTAAAAGGCCTTGCCACAATACCTGATGACCTGAATTGGATCTCTGGGACTCCTAAAAGTTGTCCCGTGACCTTCACACATGCTTGCATGAATATCCGTGCTCACACACATATGCAATAAATAAATATAATAGAGAATAACCATTTCATTAAAGCTTAGCGTTTCTCAACTGCAGCATCAACACTTCAGCACTTGTATTTGGTGTCTCCACTGTTAATGAGGCGCCCTTTCACTTATTTGTCTGTTGCAAAAGGATCTCACATTGTAGCCCAGACTTACTTGGAACTCACTATGTAGCCAAGACTAACCTCAAATTTGTAGCAACCCTCCTGCCTCAGCTTCCATAGTGCTGGAACCAAAGTGGTACCAGTCATGAGCCACCACCCTGTACATTGTTGTTTTTAATAGTTTTACTGTTGCTCATGTGACAGTCCATATCCTGCATTTTTGGTTTACTATACAGCCATTGGCATTTTTACTAGAATGTATTCATAATAGTTACCAATTTTAAATGAAGTCAAATTAGTCTTGTTGTTTTGGGAAAGAATCTCCCTATATAGCCCAGGCTGACCTTGAACTCATAATCCTATGGTCTCAGTTTCCCATGTGCTGGGATTACAGGTGTGAACCATCCCCCTTGGCAGAAATAGCTTCTTTTTTGGTTGTTTTGTTTTTGGGGTTTTCGAGACAGGGTTTCTCTGTGTAGCTTTGGAGCCTATCCTGGCACTCACTCTGTAGACCAGGCTGGCCTCGAACTCATAGAGATCCACCTGCCTCTGCCTCCGGAGTGCTGGGATTAAAGGCATGTGCCACCAAACGCCCAGCTGTTTTTTGTTTTTGTTTTTTGAGACAGGGTTTCTCTGTGTAGCCCTAGCTGTCCTGAAACTAGGTCTGGAAACCAGGCTGACCTCGAACTACAAGAGACAGATACCTTCCTTCGCCTCCCCATATGCTAGGATTAAAGGCATGCACCACCACTGTCTGTCTTATCTTTCTTTTTAAAATCTCAACCAGAATATAAAAAAGAAAGTCCAAATTTGCTGCCCTTCTGTCAGGGCCATGTAAGGACTCAGGCAGTCACTTTGAACATTTTAATGAGCTTTTCCAGACTCCTCCTTGCAGGTTAGCAGACATAGACTGCTTCTCTCCACAGGGCAGAGGATGGAAGCCAGGGCTTCCCACATGCTAGCTAAGCTCTCTACCAGTCTCACCTCAGACTTTCCCAAGTTGAAAAAGTTACATGATGTTATTTTACAAGGCCCTTTTTCATGTAATTATATATCATAGCTAATGTGTAAATCCCAGTAAGCCCAGCCATATAGAACTGTGTCTAATGGTTTCACAGAGGTAGTTGGTGTAGCAACTTCGTTACCATGTATGGATGGACACTTGCTTTCTCTGTGTGTAACTTTGTTATCTATCATGTGGACTGACCACAATTTACTTGACTATTTAGAGATTTTTAGGCTTTTGCTACCACAAATACCATTAAAATTTCAGGTATATGGCTTTTTTCATATTGTGAAGAATTCCCTGGAATGGAAAGAGTGGGTGGCAGGGTTGTTTGTCCTGACTCAGATATTTTCAGTTTCCCTTCTCCCACGGAAGATGGTGAGGGAAGACTCTTAGAGGCTATTTTCTGTAAGAGGCAATACCAAAGGGGTTACTAAGAGGAACTAACAGAGAAGACAGGGGAGATTAAACACAGAAAGTAGCAGCAAAGAAGAAAATTACCAGAGATCACCATTTTTCTAAACAATTTTCTATTCAGAAAAGTAATGTGTGATCTTCATAGGTAACCCAGACCTGGGGCAGGCAGAGATTAAAGGCAGAGGGCACATGAGTGTGAGGACCTATGTTCTATTCCCAAATTATGAAAGCAAACAAAATTTCCTCCAACTTTTAAGAATATTTGCACGCTGTTCATCCATACATTTATTCTTTTTCTTTCTTTCTTCCTTTATTTTATTCTTATTTTTTTATTTTTGGGCTCTTCAAGACAAGGTTTCTCTGTATAACAATCCTGACTGTCCTGGAACTCACTCTGTAGACCAGGCTGGCCTATAAACTCACTGAGATCCACCTGCCTCTGTCTCCCAAGTGCTGGAATTAAAGGCGTGCACCACCATTGCCCGGCCACATTTATTCTTTTAGAGACAGTCTTGCTTTGCAGCTCATGCTGGCCTGAACCTCCAGATCTCTGTCCTCAGCCTCCTTAATGCTGGGATTAATGCTTAGACACTTCGGGAATGAAACTATCTGGGTTTATATAATTCTGGGGTTAAATAAGTAAGACTCACTGACAGTTTCCAAGGCCTGGGAACTCACTCCAGATCCTCCAAGTGGGAAGGCTTTCTGCTTGTTGTTTCCCTTTCCTAACGAGAGATGCCCAGAGGGCAGCCTCTTGCTGCTACTTAGGAAGTTAAGCGCTATCTCCCCTCCAGCCTGCAGTTTGGGGTGGCAGTGGCTCACCAGGGGCAGCAAGGACAGGCTGCTGGGGAAAGGTATCTGCGGTGGCTCCTGCAGTGTTTGGGATAGAGAGGAACTGCCAGGGAGACAGCCGGTGCCCACATTGGTGCCGGGGGCCATACACACTGCCTGGCAAGAGGGGAGAAGGCTGCAGCTGCCACCAGTCCTCTGTGTTCTCTTTAATCAACATCCCTGCAAACCTCCCTCTGCAAGATCCCAAGCCCAGAAAAATGAAACCTATAGCCTTGGGATAAAACTGGCCTGGCATTCTTCTGTTTAAGGCCTTGCACCACAGGTGCTCAAAGTGACTGCTCTGCCCAAGGCTGTTTAGTTTGGGGTCCCACATTTGGCCCGGGGCGTAGCCCTCACGTGAGGCCTTTGAATTTGCACCACCCAGTCTGACTCAACTACAGCCTTGTGACTCAGTTTCTCCAACTGCTCACATGGGCAATAGCGTGAGGCACCAGAGTGGAATGCGGAGGGTGCCAGAGACAGCTTCTCTGCAGTGCGTGTTTTCAGGAGAGGCCCCAGAGGCAAGAGTTTGTGCCTCCCAGAGCATTCTTTCTGACCGTGCCCTACTCTGGCCACCGCTTTGGGTGGCAAGGATTCTGCAAAGGGCACCGGCTAGACTGCAGGGAGACACCGCCGGGGTCATTGAGGGCTTCCCGGGGAGACGGCGGGTGCCCGTGCCAGGCCCGTTCCCAGCACCCGCAGCCTGACGCAATCCGACGCGCCCTTGCTGCATGCCAGTGCTGGGGAAACCTTCTGCGCCGTTGCATCACTCCAGCCAGGTCTGCCACGGAGGAGGAGCCGAACCAATCAGCACGCTCACTGGGCCGGGGGGGGCAGGCTGCTCTGGTACCCACTTGGAGGGCGGCGCGGTTAACCGAGAAGCAAAATCCAAACGTGATTGGCCAAAAGGAGATTTGCCCCGCCCCAATCACCGAGACGGCTGGAGGCAGCTGAAGGGCCCTCCCCGCCGAAGGGTTTAAAGAGCGCCTCTGGGGGTACCACTCAGCTGGAGCGACCGATCGGTGCCAGGCCAGGTGTACGCGTCCGTCGGTCTTTCCGTGACCGTGCCGGAGACCAGCCCCGGAGGCCGCCTGGGCCCGTCCCTGTGCCAGGCACCATGAAGCAGGAGTCCGCTGCCCAGAGCACCCCGCCTCCCTCACTGTCCCCTGCACCGCCCGCGCAGCCTTCCTGGGAGGATGGCGACCCCCAAGCCCTGTGGATTTTTGGGTACGGATCCCTAGTGTGGAAGCCGGACTTTGCCTACAGCGACAGCCGTGTGGGCTTCGTACGTGGTTATAGCCGCCGGTTCTGGCAGGGAGACACCTTCCATAGGGGCAGCGACAAGATGGTGAGCATCCTACCCTGTCCAGAGGGGTGAGGTGGGGTTTGGCAGGGGAGTGGGCGCCCGTGTCCTGGAATGTCAGGGACTTCAGGCTAACTGAAGGAAATTTGTAAACCTGGTTTGTGGTTTAAATTTGTGTGCCTGGGGATCAGGTTGTTTTTTGCACCTGTGGAGTCTTGCGTTGATTACCAGTCTGGGCCACCGCTGTTTGTTTCTTCTGCATCTGCCATCACTACCTGTCCATGTCACTGGATGAATAGCAGGCTCTGAGGTTTGGGGCTTGGGCCGGCACTTTTGGCTGTTGACAGATACAATAATTTCTTCCTCTTCCTCTTCCTCCTCTTCTTTCTTGCCTACTTCTTGCTATGTGGTCTCAAACTTACACGGCAAACTCCCTCCCTCTCAAGGCTCTGGAGCTCTAGGATCACAGGTTTAAGTCACCACAGGATTAAAGCTCAGGGTGTGTGTGTTTGTGTGTGTGTGTGTGTGTGTGTGTGTGTGTGTGTGTGTGTGTGTGTGTGTGTTGCTGGAGATTGGACCTAAGGCCTTGTGCATGATAGGCAAGCAACCTGCCACTGAAGTACATACTCAGCCCTTTTGGAAGTGCTAATACCTAATTTGTCTTTTTTCAAACTCTTTCTTCCCTCTCTAGCCTGGCCGAGTGGTGACCCTCCTGGAAGATCGTGAGGTGAGTGTGCAGAGACAAGAGGGGAGCCCTGGGCCCAAGGGAAGGGTGGAGGGAAGTTGTAACCTAACTCATTGCTTCTTGGAGAATCACTTGAGGATCTTACTAAGATGCAGGCCTGAATTTAGGCGTAGAGTGGGGTGTGGGAGTGCAGTGTTATGTCTAATAAGTTCATTAATTCCTGTGGTGAACCATATACATAGGCCTGCTGGTCTTCTGGGGCAAGTCCACTTTGTCAACCCTTAAGAAAGGTGAAATAGGGGGCTGGAGAGATGGGTCAGCAGCTAAAAGCACTGCCTGCTCTTCCAGAAGTCCTGAGTTCAATTCCCAGCAACCGTATGTGGCTCGCAGCCATCTATAGTGGGATCTGATGCCTGCCTCTCAAAGTTGTACATGCAGAAAGAGCACTCATATACATAAAATAAATAAATAAATCTTGAAAATAAAATAAAGTGAAATATCCAGGCTCAGTGGCTCTTGCCTTTAAACCCAGCACCCAGGAAACAGAGCCAGGTAGATTTCTGTGAGTTCTTGACTACATAGTGAGTACAAGGTCAGCCTGTTTTATAGGAGACTTGGTCTCAAAAAAAAAAAAAAATCAAGGGAGGGCTATTGCTTCTGAGTACCTCAGCCAGCCCACCACTTTATTTATTTACTGTTCTAATTTCATGAAGAAATGGCTCAGTAGTTAGAACCACTTCCTGTTTTTTCCAAATGGCCTGGATCTGGTTCCCAGCTCCCATACAGTAGCTCACAATCTGTAACTCCAATTCCAGGGAATCTGACTCTTGTAGCCTCCATGGGCAATGGGTTACCAGGTACACATATGGCACAAACATACATGCAGGCAAAATACCCATACACATAAATTTTAAAAATTACATTTATTTGCATGTGTGCTCATGTGCACATGCTTAGCTCACTTGTGGAGGCAAGAGGACAACATGTGGAAGGAAATTCTTTCCTTCCACCACATATGTCCCAGGGATTGAATTTAGGTTGTTCGGTGATCAGGCATGGTAGCAAGTACCCCTACCCCTTGAGCCATCTCCCCCTCTCCCCATCCCTTCCCACCTCCTTTATAGAGCACCGTTGTGGAGTATGTCCAAGGTAACATTCTAGAATGAAGGAGGGACCACCAACGGACAATATGACTGACTGGAGAATTCTCTGCTTTCTCCTAGGGCTGCACTTGGGGTGTGGCATACCAGGTACGAGGGGAGCAGGTGAACGAGGCCCTGAAGTACCTGAATGTGAGAGAAGCAGTGCTTGGCGGCTATGACACTAAGGAAGTCACCTTCTATCCTCAAGATACCCCTGACCAACCCCTCACAGCCCTGGCCTATGTAGCCACCCCACAGAACCCTGGCTACCTGGGCCCTGCTCCAGAGGAGGCCATTGCCACACAGATCCTTGCCTGCCGAGGTTTCTCTGGCCACAACCTCGAGTACTTACTGCGATTGGCAGACTTCATGCAGCTCTGTGGGCCCCAGGCACAGGATGAACACCTAGAAGCCATTGTGGACGCTGTAGGAACAATGCTGCCCTGCTCTTACCTCACCGAGCAGGCTCTGGCACTGGTTTGAGAAGCCAAGCCCCTGCAGGGAGTGTCTGCATGGGTGCTGCTGAACAGCAACATGTAATACTCAAAACAGACTTGATGGAGCTTGAGATACTTGAGAAGGCATAGTGGGTGACTGGGGACTTTTTGCCCCTGCTTGTTTCACTCACTGTTTGATTGACCCTGACTTACTACTTGAAACTTTATTTATTGCACCATGTTGGTGTGGTGGGCAGGGCAGGTGGGGGACCTGCCCTGGACGTGGGCCCTGCTGTGCGGTGGCTCTGCCCTAGTCTTCTGGTGCCTGACCAGAATCCCCCCATTGCTGCTGCTAATCCCACACCACCCAGGCCTCCACACCTCTCGGGAGCCTCCAAGAGCCTTGATCCTCTGTCCACCCAGACTAACTATCCCAGCCCTGGACATATCACCTGCCCATGTTCCAACCCACTGGATGAGGGGCAGCAGAGAACGAGGAATGGTAGCCAGCCCATCAAGGACCAAGGTCCAGCATCTCTCTTCATCCCCTGGGCCCAAGGCAGTGCTGGAACCTGTGCACGGGGACACAGTTGCTGGGACTGGACCTCTTTCTGATTTCAGTTTCATTCCCTATCCTGTCTGTCTGGATCACCCTGAAGACCTGTTGGTCTGTTCCTGGGAAACATCACTACAGGTCCTAGTCCCTTCTCAGTCTGTCCCACACTATTATCCATAAATAATCTTTAATTGCCTTTGCCAGAGTATGTTTTGTCTCTGTATGGGGCTTGGGTAAGAAGTGAGGGCTGAACCTTGAAAGGCTCTCAGGAAGGGAAAAGACTCACTCTTCTCTGCCTTCTCCCAGCACCTAGGCAGGGAGGGCAGATTCCACTGTATCCAGGGCTTTGTTTATACAAATAATGCCCAGGGCTCCACCTACAAGCCTATGAGCAGCAAGCTTGCCTCTGCCCTGGAACCCTATGCTTCATCCTCCCCAACTGTCCCAAGGAAGCTGGTGTGCTTGGAGCTAGACTTTCCTCCATCTTTAGGGCCAGCCACTCTCTCTTTCTGAAAGCCAGTTCAGATCATGGCTTTTTATTGGAGGGGCACCTGGAGTGGGGTATGATGACAGCTTCTTAGGCAATGCCAATAGAAGGGTCCCGTGGCCTGGAATTGATGTTCCTTTATTCCCAGAGTCTCCCGAGGATGCAGTGTTGGCTGGCCAATCTGATCTGACCTGTCAAGACTCACCCACAATGGTCCCTCTGCCCCTCCTTGTTTGCTCTCTGCATGTCCCTAGATATTCCTTCTTATACCTTGGCTCCCAGGGACAAGTCGCAGCTCCCAGATCTTAGCCTGAACAGGAGTTTCTCCATTGGGAGTGAGTGTCCCCTTAGAGCCACTCCTAGCTGATTGGCCGTAGCAGCAAGAGAGTCTGAGTCCAACCTAGCTCCTCCCCTGTCCCCACTGTCCAGTTCAGGGAGGACATTGTTCAGAGAGGGGTGCTCTCCCTCCCTCCCTCCCTCTTGCCCCAGCTGTCCTGGAACTTGATTTATAGACCAGGCTGTTCTAGAAATCACAGAGATCTACCTAGGTCTGTCTCCCACCTGGCTCTAAGCTGTCTTTTTAAATGGTGGATGGGACAAGTTGGATGGGATGTGTTGCCACTGCTTTTGTGGCCAGTGTCTTCATTGGTCTTGGTGTCCCCAGCAGGGTCAGCTCTGACCAGCTGAACAGGCAGTGTGCCTGGGAAGAATGCCTTGCTGTGTTGTGTGCCTATGTTTTGACGGCCTCGTGTCTTGGCCATGGATGGGAAAAGTGTGGACTATAGCCAGGCTCTTCTGGGAACCTGGTCAGGACAACATAACAGGAGGGAGTTGGTGATGCGGAGCTCTTGGCATCCATGCCCTGGGCCCTTTGGAGCAAAGCAGGACCCAACTCTGCCTGCTCTGGAATGGACAGCGGCGAGAAGGTGTGGAGAAGGCTATGTGACAGCACACATGGGCCACCATTCTTTTCCTTGCTGTTTGTCAGGGCACTGGAGAGTGAACCCACGCCCTTATACGTACTAGACAAGTGCTCTGCTGCTGAACCACATTCTCAGGCCCATTTATCTTTTGCTTTGAAACAGGATCTTAGTAAGCTGTCCAAGCTGGTCTTGAACTCACCTGTAGCTCAGGCAGGCCTTGAGCTTGCAAAACCCCTGCCTCAGACTCCAGAGTAATGGGGATTGCAGCCTACCCCTTACTACTTACGCTTAAGCTACCGTTCTTCAAGCCACGTGTCATGCACAGCTCTAGACATGTTAGGGAATGCAGCACGAAGGAATTCCCCTCAAGGAATATGGAGTCTAGAACTGGTGGGGACAATTCTGCATGCAATGTGACCACCTGAACAGGTCCTCTGACTCAAGTGAGTAGACACTCAAGTAGGGAAGCCTGACTGGGTGAAGGAGCTCCAAAAGGGATAGTGATTCAGGGAACACTGTGTGCCTGAGGCAGAGACAGGGCAGATGGGCTAGTACAGCGGGAACATGGGGCCAGACAGGTGGCAGCCCAGAGGCTGCCCATGGAGGTGAATTGTGCCAGGCTGTGGCTGCGCATTCCTCCTGAGTCAGCAGAGGGCCCTGGCAGATTGTGAGCAGGAAAGGGATGTGCACGGAAGAAACACTAACTGGCTGGTTAGATTGCAGGGAGAGCCGCTGCCTGGAGGCAAAGGTGGCATGAGCCAAGGTTGCCACATGGACAAAAGTGGGTCTGAGAGCAATTTAGGGGCGAGACTAAGAAGGTTTGGTGCTAAGTTGGAGGAAGCAGAGAAAAGGACTGAAGACAAGGAGAAAGCAGATTAAATGCAGACTCCATTTCCTCTCTCAAACTCTCCCACTGCACTGAGGGGTCTCAGGGGCCTCACTGTGAGGAGGCTCAGGAATGGAACATTGTAGGAGGCACAGGGGAGGGCCCTGGAGTCAGGGGGCGGGTAGGCATCTCAGGAAGTCTGGGGCCTGCAAGGAGACAGAAGCAGACAGCAACTGAGGATTATAAGCAAAACTCTGGTGAGCACCACAAGAGGGGATGGAGAGTTGGGTGGTGGTGCACACCTTTAGTCCCAGAACTCAGGAGGCAGAGGCAGGGGGATCTCTGAGTTCGAGGCCAGTCTGGTTTACAGAGTGAGTTCCAGGACAGCCAGAGCTATACAGAGAAACCCCATCTCAAATGTATGTATGTATGTATGTATGTATGTATGTATGTATATCAAGAAGCCTGGAGAGATGGCATAGTGATAAAGACATTTATCACTGAACCTGGTTGTGGTGATACATTATTTATGATTTATTAAAGCTTGCCTGAGGATTCAGAACGCAAAGTCAGCCACAAGCTATAGAGATCAGGTGGTGGAGGTACACACCTTTAATTTTACCACTTGGGAGGTAGAGGAAGACAGATCTCTGAGTTTAAGGCCACACTGAGCTACTTGAAATTGATTCAGTTCTAAAGAAAAACAGCTCACACAAAGATGACCTCAGCACCTGGGATCAATGCCTCTAATCCCAGCCCTAGAGAGGTATATAAAAGATGGGAGCTCAGTATCTCAGACTGCATTTCTGCGATAGTCTGGATTCTCTCCAGTCTCATTGATGAGAGCTTGTGGATCAGCCCTTTCAGCCTGAGCTAGCGGTAAGAGCTAGTGGCCAGCTGCTTTGCTTTGTTGATCTCAGCACAGCCCATTGACTTATGACCAGTCTCTGCATCCACTCTGTTGCAAATACTCATTGTGGGTACATCCCCGAGGAAATGGGAAAATATTTAATAGATCCCCTGAGAAGCTTAGAGTACCCCTGGAGACTCCTGGTCCATACTCTGAAACTTCCTGGTGGAGGAACATTTCTATTTTATTAAACAATATTAGCCAGGTGTGGTGGCACCTGCCTTTAATCACAGCACTCAGGAGGCTGAGGCAGGCAGATCTCAGAGTTCCAGGTCAGTCTGGTCTACAGAATGAATTCCAGAACAGCCAGGGAGCTAGCTATACAGAGAAACCCTGACTTAAAGCAAAGCAAAACAAAACAAAACAAAACAAAACAAGGTGCTTTGTTTGTTTGTTTTGGTTTGTGGATGTTTTGCTTTTATCTGTGCACCACATGCTGCAGTACAGGAGATGCCAGACCCCCTAGAGCTGGAGTTACAGCTCATTGTGAACTGGGAATTGAACCCATGTCCTCTGGAAGAGCAGTCAGTGCTTGAACTGCTGAGCCGTTGCTCCAGCCCCTCCCCCTTTCTAAAGACAGGTCACACTGTCTGACTGGCCTTGGACTCCCAAAGATCCACCTGCCTCTGCTTCCTGAGTGACTGAAAGTGTGTGCCTCCATGTCTGCCCTCAATAACAAAGTCCTTTTGGTTTCTTGGGTGGAAGAGATGAGGAGGTGGGAAGATGGGGTGTCTACCTCACAATTTCAGAGTTTTCAGGGCTCTCCTAAATCACCCTGCCCATCCCTATAGAGTGTCTTCCCCAAACAGTCATTTCAGTGTGCCTTACTGAGTCGGCAGCAGTCCAGAGGGCCATTGACCTCCCCTGTTGGGGGACAGACAAACCGCCCATCCTCATACTTGGGGACCGGGGCAAAACAGCTTGGTTCTGGTCGGGCCCTGGAGAAATAACAATACTCACAGGTGGAGGAGACATCAGCAAAGGAGAGAGTGTATAAACTGACGACATGATTGCTCCATGGCATGGTTAAGGGGAAGGTTTTTGTTGCAGGTGAGAGAGAGAACAGCCCGGGGCATCTGGAAGAATCCAGAGCAAAGTAAGAAAGGAGTAGACTGGACATGGCCAGCAGACTGAACATGGCCAGGGCTATCTTTGGAAGAGGAGAGAACAGCAGGGAGTAGAGGAGAGAGAAGACAGTATGAGAAGCAGAGAGAGAGAGAGAGAGAGAGAGAGAGAGAGAGAGAGAGAGAGAGATCATTGAGAATAGCAGGGTTATAAGGAGAACTGGGGGAGGGCCTAAGGGCTGGGGGAAGTTTAGGGGAGGAGGTGAGAAGGGCTAGGAATGACTCTGAAGTATATAACAGGTACTTGAGATATTGAGGATACCTGGTAATAGGCACCACAGACAGCCATTTGTCCCTTCTGCCAATGATAAGGGAAATGACTCCTTTTGGTAGATGGGAACCAGTTTCACAAGTTCCTGAGGGATGCTGCTTCCATCTAACTGCCAGGTTGAGCCCATTTGTGGAATCTTGGACTGCCTTTTGGGGTTTGGGGGGATTGGAGTTCCTTTGGACCTGTCAGGGAGTTACAATGCTTCAGCAGCTGAGGATCCAGACACTACCTTAGGGTGAGATAAAGGAGGAAGTAGTTTTTGTTTTTTTTTTTTTTAACAGGGAAGTTGTGTTCTCTGGTGATGTTTTTGTTATAGCATGTTTTTCCTCCCACAGAAGGATCTTTGTTTTTGTTCTTTTTGTTGGTTTTGTTTTCCTTAAAGGCACCTGTGTTTATAGTGTGGAAAGATGCAGGAACCGATTGTGACCCACGGTCACAGGCAAGGGCTAGTGTGAACTAAAGGAGAGCCAGGGCCCAGAAGGCAGTGGGGATCCCTGCCTCTTGGCAGTTGGCTATGAAGCTGAGGCAAGCAGAAAGGAGGAGACTGAACACTTCAGATTTGCTGGGGAGGGGGTACTGCCCCATAGGGCATGGCAGGAGGGAGATGGAGATTACAGTTGATCTTGGTGACCACTGCCATCATTCTGTAGCTGGTAGTCTTTGGGCAGCTTTCTTGTGTGGCCCACACTGAGCCACAGGCAGTATCCCATTCCTTTGGGTGCTATGTTCTGAAGCGAGTAGGGGTGCTAGACAAGCAGAAGTTGTGAATAGAAGCCCACAAGTAGGAGCACTTCCTCTACCCCAAGTCTGGCTCTAAAGAGGGTCCTGGGATGCCAAAGCCTGAATCCTGCTTTAGTGCCTAACACTGAACTAGGGGTGGCAGGATCATAGGAGAATGTCCCGAAGGCCAGAGTGGGAGCTCCAGGCACAGCCTCCCGCCAATGGCTGGTTGACCACATACCCCCGTGTGTCCAGAACAGACCTAGTTTACTCTGTTATCCTGCAGCAAATTATTACTTTGTCCTCAGAAGTATCCCAGTTTAGACAGTTAATAACATGGTGGCCATAGGCTCCTGGATCCAAACAGGGTAGCTTTATTAGCAGACTCAGATGTTATCCAAGGAGCACAGCCAAAGCCAGCATGCCCAGATTATCCTTTACCCTCCTTGCCATAGCCACCAGACCTTCACCCACAGCTGAGGGGCAGAGGCCCAGCTTGGGACACTGAGTCTGGGCGGGGACTGGGCAGGCTCTACTCCTCTGTCCTTCCTCTTGTAGACCACACGGAGTTTGTGCTTCCTCCTCAGGCCCACTCCTGGCATCACCCTTGCCCCAGGCATTTCCTGGGTTATGAGGAGGGCAACATACCTGCAGATTCAAACAGCAGAGAGCTTCCTCCATCTTGTATTCTTGTTGGAGCCATTTTAAGTTTATCTAGAACTTGATCTCCTTGATAGAGAATCCCACAGAAAAATTATCAAAACCCTATTCTAGGAACCAAAGGTCAGGATGTCCAAGCTAACTTGGAACCTGAGGTCAAGATGCCCCAGGTACCTTAGCTTCTGTTAAACTGCCTGTTTGTACAAACTCCCCACCAGCTGCTGAGTGAGATACCATGATGCAGTTTTTGTTCAGCACCCGGAGCTACATTGCACTTGGTCCTGAGTACCTGTGTGTAGTCCTGGCCAGCTGGAACAGACTTTCAGCTGACTATACAATGTGTCCGGAGGGCTCCCTGTAACAAGGCCCTTCCTAGTAACACCATCTTCACCCTTGCCTCCCTTTCCTCCCATCTGCTCTGGAGAGGGACCACACTGTGCACACTGGCTCTTCCTGTCTGTTCCTCTGCCTGGCACTGCGGGCCTTGTTCTTGGCTTTGCTTTGGCTGCTGCTCGACTAGGGCTCTCTCTGGGAGACTACTGCTCCACTGCTTCAGACCTGGCTGCCCACCTTTCCCTGCATGAGCCAGGGCAGATCTCTAGCCCCACATAGTAAAAAAGCGCAGCATTTCTCCGCCATCTCCCTATCGGCCCTACCCTTGCTATTCTCATCTTCACCCCATGACCCCAGACTGCTGCTGAGACCTTTGAACTCCGCAGCTCTTGAGTCAAGTGAGGACAGGACTGCCCCGAGATATGGCTGAGGAAAAGGTTTTATTGTAGATGTATATGACAGAGAGAGAGAGTTCAGCTAGAGGTATCTGGAAAAGTCCAGAGCAGAGAGAGAAAGGAGCAGACAAAGCATGGCCAGCAGACTGGACATGACCATGACAGGAGAGGGCGAGAGAGGAAGACAAATGAGAGAGCCAAGAGAGCGCATGGCCAAAATGGCAGGGTTAGATAGGAATGAGAAGCTGGGGGAGAGGCAGCCTGTGAGCTGGAGAAGTTTAGGGTTAGGGGTAGGGTGAGAAGAGCCACAGGTACTGAGTGAGCCTGGAGGTCAGCACTGTTCCCCTATGCTAACAGGCACCCTAGGTAGCCATTTGTTCCAAGTTTCTTTTTCTGACAGCTCTGAGGTTGGTGTACTTATTTTCAGTATTATTCTACCTACAAATTTACCTACTCACACTGTCAGCCTTCAAGTCCCTGGAGCCTGGTCCTTGCTCCCCCTGTGGCCTCAGCCTCTTTGGCCCCCCCACTCCACAATCCAAGCTTGCTGATGTCACATCCTGCTACCTCAGACCATCCAGATCCTCCCAGCCCAGATGCCCTCTCATCTCCCTTCACCCACCTCTGTCCCCTTCAGCACTCAGCCTGGTGTCCCACAGCTGCTGTGCCAGGCTGGCTGTGGCCTTCTCTGTGATCCTTCTATCACCCCTGTCTACTTCCGTCTTGTTCCCAGCAGCTTGTGTTAACATGACCTGCTTAAGTCCATTCTCACTAAATGGAACACTCCTGAGAGTAGGGGCTGTGCACCCTCACTTGAGGCACAGGACTGAATCTCACAGAGGACATGTGGGAAATTAATGCAAAGCCATTTATTACCTTGGAGGGAAGGAACCCATGGAAGTCTCACCCAGAGGCAAGGGCTCTGAGCCGCCTCTCCAGGATCATAGTTAGTCCGAATGTCATGCCAAGTCCAGGAATGTGGGCTGGGAGACGGGGCAAGGGTAGACCAGCCAGGCATGAGCAGTGCCTGATTCTCTCCTTCAGTCTGTGTGAGACCATGGCTGTGAGTATGTCCTAGAAGATGAGCGAATCTTACTGTCAGGTCCAAAGGGTGTCCATTTCTCCTGAAGATGTCAGGCTCATTGATTAGGTCCAAAATTGGTTCAATTTAAGCTGGACTATAAAAGGATTTCTGGCAGTTAGATAAAAGCCAGCATTCCTCAAGAATTTGTGAAACAGGCTCCTGTCAACTCAAAGGAGTCATTTTCCTTGCCTCTGGCAGAAGGGACATAGGGCTCTCCATTGACAAATACCATGGTTGCATATCAAAGTCTGCTCTAGCCTTCAGGCCTCTCAACTCCCCCTCACAGATATGTTATATATCCCAGAGCCATCTAGTCTCCTGGGCCTTCTCATCCCCTACTCCCCCTCCACTATGCTAGCCCCCAGGTTGTTCCAGAACCTTCACACCCCCTGTCCTGCTAGTCTCCACTATTCCCCTTTTTTGCTATTTCCTGTTACTCACCCCCCCCCCCCGTCATGTCCAGTCTACTTTTTTTCTCTCTGCTCTGCTCTGAACTCTTTTTTTTTTTTTTTTTTTGGTTTTTCAAGACAGGGTTTCTCTGTGTAGCTTTGGAGCCTATCCTGGCACTCACTCTGGAGACCAGGCTGGCCTCGAACTCACAGAGATCCACCTGCCTCTGCCTCCCAAGTGCTGGGATTAAAGGTGTGCGTCACCACTGCCTGACTGCTCTAAACTCTTCCAGATGCCTCTGCCTCTGGATGTTCTGTCATAGCCACAATACACCCCCCCACCCCCCCCACCCCCGCAGTTACGGAGAGGCCATTTTGGTAGTTTCTTTATTGTGCCCCTCACATACACTTACTTACTAGTCCCAAAAGTTGGAGTGCTGAGCTGGAGCAGCGCCCATGGCTGAGTGAGTTCATCCCTTAGCAAGCCCAGAGCAGGTCTTTTGTCCTGCAGTGATCATTTTCACTGTGACACCACGACCCATCCCCCATCTTATGGTCTCTTTTCCTGTCCTGTGTAGCCTGCCTGCTGGTGTTTGGGGAACAGAGGACTTGGGTCAGTACTGTATCCAGCCTGTGACTTCTTCCTTCACAGAGCCCACAGCCAGCACCAGTCTTGTCCCCAGTCTGGAGAGGACAGGAGAGGGAGTGGGCACTGGCTGGGAGGGACATTGAGTCAGGATGGGGATAGCTAGTGCTGAGCTGTATAGATTACTACGCCATTCATTCCTGGCCCCGGGGTCCCAAAGGGACAGAGATACAGGCCACTCAGAGTTGAGGAGTCATGAAAGAACAGAGTGGGGTAGCCAGGCGTTGGTGGCACACGCCTTTAATCCCAGCACTCGGGAGGCAGAGGCAGGCGGATCTCTGAGAGTTCGAGGCCAGCCTGGTCTCCAGAGTGAGTGCCAGGATAGGCTCCAAAGCTACACAGAGAAACCCTGTCTCGAAAAACCAAAAAAACAAACAAAAAACCAAAAAAAAAAAAAAAAAAAAGAACAGAGTGGGGTACTGGGGCTCTTTCCATTCAGGACCATGCATCTCTGTTCTCATTGTGAATGTCTCTTCCTTGACAGTGTGGGCCTGGTGATCTGTCATTTAGATGTCGCTTCCCTTGGGAAGCTGCCCTTCAATCTCAACTCCCCACAACCACCAAGGTCTGGTCTTGGCTCTGACACGTGTCTCTGACACTTGTCCCTTCTCTTTGTACATGGTCTTGTTGGTTCCTATCTGTTTGGTACTGTGGATGAAATTTAGGACCTTGAGACTACGAGGCAAAAAAAAATCTACCACTAGGGAGCTGGAGAGATGGCTCAGCGGTTAAGAGCACTGCCTGTTCTTCCAAAGGTCCTGAGTTCAATTCCCAGCAACCATGTAGTGGCTCACAACCATCCGTAATGAGATTTAGTGGCCTCTACTGGCCTGCAGACGTACATGCAGGCTGAACACTGTACACATAATAAATAAATAAATCTTTAAAAAAAAAATCTACCACTGAGCTATGTCTCCTGGGCACCTGTCTCCATCCTGTTCTTGTCTTCTCAACAGACTGTGAACCCTTGATGGGGGAGACTAAGTCTGCCTTAAATGGTCCCAGAGGAGCCCGCACATAGTAGAGGTTCATGTCTTCCCACTGGTGAATGAAAGACCACTTTCCCATCAAGAGGCATTCACTGTTTAGAGTAGGGTGGGGCTGGAGGGACATTCTAGGCTGCCACTCAGAAGAGGGACTATGTAGTAGAGGTAGGCTGGGTAGAGCTTTGAGGAGAAGAGGCAGATTTACTTAGGACAAATCACCCTGGACCCTGGACCTGGACCTGGGCCTGACTACTGATCAAATGCAGAGGAAGGGTATGCCCTGAGACTCTAGAGGTTCCTGTTTGAAGTTGTGGTTTTGGGTTTGTTAGTTGGTTGGTTTGGGTTTTTGAGATAAAGTTTCTCTGTGTAGCCCTGACTGTCCTAGAACTAGCTCTGCAGACCAGGTTTGAACTCATAGAGATCTGCCTCCCAACAGCTGGGATTAAAGGTGTGAACCACCACCCAGCTCAACTGTGTGTTTTTGAAAAGCACCTTTCTCTCTGTTCATCTCAAATGTAAACCGAAATGCTGGACCAAAACTAGTCCTTTTAAAATTTCAGTGACCTCTTCCCGCCCCCAGGAAAGACAAGAGCTCTCATTGGGGGCAGTGGACTGTGCCTTTAGTTCTTGCTATTAATGAGGCTGAGGTAGGAATATAAGGCAGCCTGGGCAACACAGAGAGACCCGGTCTCAATTGTAGTAGGAGGGAGAGGGCTGGAGGGGAGGGGAAGGGGAAAGCAGGAAGTGGGGAGCATGGTGGCTCATGCATGTGACCCCTGCACTTAAGAGGCTAAGGATGGAGATTTGAGGCCAGCCTGGGCTACAAAGTGAAACTCTTTTCCAAAAAAACCCAATAAACTCCCATAAGGAAACAACCAGGGCTCCACTTACCAGCTTGGTCTTGGCTGGGTATAGTGTATAGTGGTGCACAGCTATTATTCCAACAGTCAGGAGGCAAAGCCTTTGCCACAAATTCAAGGCCAGTCTGGGCTACATGACAAGTTCTAGATCAGCCAGTCCCCTTATGAAACAATGTTTCAAAAAAGGAAACAAGCTGGGCGGTGGTGGCACATACCTTTAATCCCAGCACTCGGGAGGCAGAGACAGGTGGATTTCTGTGAGTTTGAGGCCAGCCTGGTCTACAAAGCGCTAGTTCCAGGACAGCCAGGGCTACACAGAGAAACCCTGTCTAGAAAAAAAAAAAGCCAACAACAAATAAACAAATAAAGCAAAAAAAAAACAAAAAACAAAAAAACAAAAAAAAAAAAACAAAAAAAAAAAATGAAAAGAAAAAACAAGACAAAAACCCAAAGCAGCTTTCAGTCCCTGGCCCGGTTATTCTGGGCTGTGATGACCTCATCAGCAACCTAAGATTGCTAACCAATATTGCTCCAGGTTCTGGGAACGAAGATACCCATTAGCAGAAAGCACTGCCCACACTCCCAGCTGCTGTATGGATGCTGAGCACTGTTCCTGCCAGTGAGTGCATGATTCATCTCACTAGAGTGAATCTCCATGAGGGCAAGAGCTGTGTCTCCTTATTTGTTACTGCATCCTTGGGTCTAGCTCAGAGCCTGGCTCGTCTCAGGCTCTCAAAGGCTGTACTGAATAAATTGATGAAGTTGGCTGGGACAAATGCTATATGAATAAATGAATCAACTCACTCAGCAGGGTGGCTAGTTTTGACTTGGCTGGTGAGAGACAGCAGAGTGGGAAGTGGCAGGCAACAGGGCTGGAGTGCTCCCTGGGCTTCCCAGGCCCTAGCCTTCCTCTGCTCCTCACTCCCAAGCACAGGCACAGGAGAGAGAGCTGGCTGTAGCCCGAGACTTCTGGCTTGTTTATCAACAGTGCAGTTGTGGGTCACCACACAGTCCGCAGCATCTGACGAAGCTAAATATATCTTCCTGGACCACACAGCCAGCTCTAAAGGCCACACAGACCAGGACCACACCGCTCATTCTTCTGGCTTGGGCCCTGGGCCCTGTCCTAACCCCAGAACCCTGTTGTCCCCAGGGAGCAAATAGTCAACCCAGGTCCTATGTAAACTGGAGTGGCTGTCTGAGTCCGTGTGGACAGTTTCATCTTGGACAGCGTCAGAAGACGAAAGGGCAGGAACTCTTAACTGTTCATCTCCCTTTACCCAAGTGTTTGTTTATGAAGAGAACTCATTAATTTTGAGATGACATTTTACTTTTTAAAAATATTTATTTTATGTGTGTGAGTGGATTATTTAAAGATCCATTTATTATTATTTTTATTTTGTGTGTATGGTGTTCTGCCTGCAGGTAAGTCTGCACACCATGTGTGTGCGGTGTCCATGGAGGCCAGCAGAGAGTGTCAGGTCCTCTGCGCCTTGGATTACAGGCAGTTGTGAGCCACCATGTGGGTGCTGGGAATCAAACCCAGGTCCTCTGTAAGAGCAACCACAACTCTTAATTGCTGAGCCACACCTCTGGCCCTGTTAGTTTATTTTTGAGGCAGGGTCTCATGTAACTCAGTCTGGTCTTGATTTTTACGATGTAGCCTCGGGTGACCCTGAACTTCTGATCCTCCTGCCTCCACTCCCAAAGTACTGCAATAATAGGTAGTTACACACCATACCATGGGTGCTAGGGATGAACCACAGGGTTTCATGCATGCTAGGAACTGAACCATATCCCAGGCCCTTGGCTAATATTATTATTATATACTGTTAAGTAGAGGTTAAGAGCACTGACTGTTTCCAGAGGACCCTGGTTTGGTTCTCAGCACCCATGTGGCAACTAACACTGTCAATGACTCTAGTTCCAGGGGATCTGGCACCCTCTTCTGGCCTATGAAGGTACTAGTTAAATGCGAAGGACTTAAGTACATTCAGGTAAAACACCCCATAAATATAAAATTGTAAGAAAAAATATCCTTTTTTTAAGGTGTGTGTGTGTGTATATGTGTGAGCGTGTCCGTGTGTGTGTGTGCGCTCGCATGCAGGAAAACCAGGCAGCACACTTCTGCTATCCTAGAAATTGGGAGGTGGGGGTTGTTAGCCATTGCCATGACACTTTGTGATGCCCCTCCATTTTGACTGACTGTTCCTAAAACTAATTGTCTTCCCAATTAAATGCTTTCTTTATAAGCATTGCTGTGGCTGTGGTGGCTCTTCACAGCAATAGAAGCCCTAACTGAAACAAGTCTCTTATCTTCATGGCAAAAAGCATGCTGGCATGCAGGCAAACGTGATGCTGGAGAAGGAGCTGAGAGTGCTACACCTGGGTCTGCAGGCAGCAGCAGGAGACTGCTCCACGAGGCCTAGCTTGAGCATATGAGACTTCAAGCCAGCTTCCACAGTGATACACTTCTTCCAACAAGGCCACATCTCATAATAGTACCCCTGCCCATGGAACAAGCATTCAAAGTGCCACACTAAAGCAATTTTATTTCCAGAACTGTAGTAATTTATCTTGTCCTTGTTCTCCTTGCTACACTGAATCACATGACACTCCTCACTTTATTTCCTCAGCTACACCTAGCAATGGTCAATCATAGTCCAAAAATGAAAAGAAGAATCCGTGCCTTCCCCTTCTCTGCCCTATAACTGCCCTCCCTAATCTGTAATGACCCCAGCCTACAATGCTACCTGCCTTCTTTCTCAGATGTCCATGCTGAAGATGAACCACTCTCTCTCTCTAACAGCCCTCTTCATTTTGCTGCTGTTCCTCCCCAAACTGGCCTCAACATTTCACCCACCTTCCTGCCAAAGCCAAACCTTTACTGCCTTCAACTGTTCCTGTTAGCCAACCCTACTCCATTCTTCTTCCTCTCCAAGAGGTTGCCATCCCTGACCACCCCATGCTGTCCACATTTCATAAATGCTCGGAATCCCTGTGTTTAACCCCAACCCCCACTACTAAGAATTCAGTATCTTATTCAGGCCTTTGACATGACCTTTCATGATATATATTTATTTATGTCACTTGGCCTCCACTTCCTCTTTTGGGGACAGGAAGTACGTGCCATCACTCTTCATGCCAGTTCTTTGCATGATCACAACTGGAATTACTAACCCAAATCAGATGATCTCCAGTAAGGGTCTATGACTGCATGCCTCCTGGTAAGAATGGGAAAAGCTGCCCTTTCTGGTCAATTGTGATAACATCAAAGCGATTACTCAGGGAGCTGATGAGAATCTGGCCTTAGTTTTTCACTCACTGATCTAAAACTGATTAAATAGACTAACCCTTGACAGGGAAGAGCAGAGATAGCAGCACCGATTGTTAGAACACAGCCCTGAAGGTTAGAGGTTGGCTGCATACTCTTCAGAGACCTTATAAAAACAGGTTTTTAAGTCTTTAATAACAGAGAGGACCTTAAACCTCGAGTCGCAATGAGAACAGGTCAAATATCAAATACTGGAGGCAAACTCACCAGGGCTCATTGCAGATAACTCAAAGGGCCTGCTTTAAATGTGGCCAAATGGGACAGAAGGCAAGAGCACCCCCCCCCCCCATCTCATGGCCACTGCCTCAACGTTGCCTCCTGTGTGCGGTGAACAAGGACACTAGAGATGAGGCTGTGCCAGTTCCCAGGTCCTCTGGAGAATGCTCTGTTCTTACCAGGTTCCAGTCACCGGATTCAGGCTTGGCGAACTTGCACTAACAACTGCTGACAACTGAGGAGTCCCAGGAGTTGAAGCCCCTACTGCCATTATTCTCCCCAAACCCAGGGCAACACTGTAGTAGCTGGTAAAGTAACTGTTAGTCATTGTTCATTGCTTATTTATTTTAGTTTTTAGGTTTTTTGAGACCTGTGTAGACCAGGCTGGCCTTGAACTCAGAGATCTGTCTGCCTCTGCCTCTCTGCTGGGATTAAAGACGTGTACCACCACTGTCCAGCATTATTTTTATTTTAAAATTAAAATGTAATTCCATCATGTTCTCCCTTCCCTTTCTTCCTGAGGTCCCCCCATGTTCTCTTCTTTGTTTCTCTGGCTATCGTGGCCTTCTTTGTTATTGTTACACATATAAATACATAAATGTGACCTACTCAGCTCATTTAGTGTTACCTGTATGGATATGATCTCCAACCATTGTTAATCTTTGGGTGTGTGATACCTTCTCCCAAACTCTACCATACCCTTAAACTATAGGACTCCACTTTTGTGTGCCTGCCTGGACCAATACTCCCTTGCCTGCTTCCTCCCAGCCTTAAGAGACTTGAACCTACACATTATTAGATCCCAAGGCCCCTACTAACTATCAACTACTAGCAAAGACCCACGAGCACTCCCCACAGTACTATTTTAGCAGTCCAAAATTCTAAAGGCTTCTACCCTAGTCCAAGATTTATTCCTGAACAACCAAACTGCTGCGGTTCCTATTCACCTGGGTGGCCCCCACAGCCTTTTATCCCAGTTTCTTCTTCCACTCCTCACTTATCAGTCCTAGATCTCAAGATGCTTTTTTAAAAACCATTCCCCTTGACCCTTCTTGTCAAGACCTTGTCATATACTGACGTGGATACCTTTGCATAATAGCAGCTCCAGGCTGTTTCACACACTTGAGATTCTCCAGACTGTTCATCTGTTCATCCAATCTGATGATGCCTCTTCTGCTTGCCCTTGTCTCTTCTCAACATCCCCTGCCCCAAGGCTCTCCAGCTAAAAGAAAGGAGAGCCACCCACAAAGACTACTATGTTCTCAATAACCACCTTAATTGCCTATCTGCAATGGAAAAAGGCCCCCTTTCTATGCTACCCAATGCATTCTGTGTGGGACATCAGCCTCTGCTTCTCAAAGACATTTCTCTACTTGTCACAAACTCTACACCATCACTTCCCCTTGTACTGTCTGCTCCTGAGTCTTCCTGCTGGAAGTTCAGACTGCCTCCCTTCCAAGACGCCAAGCCTAAGGTCATAATCCAGGACAGACCTGGCAGATGGATCTTCCCCATATGCCACCGTCTGGGTGACTCAGCTGTGTCGTCACATGGGTGGCCATTGCTCAGGCTGCAAAGAAACCCTCCCCACTTAGTCTGAGAGGGCACAGAAGTCATTCATTACCACCCTTTCTATCTCAAATCCTTCTTCACTCTGGCTGGCCTTCCTCTCTGCAACTAGGAATAGACCTGTCCTATTCCAAATTGTTTTGCCTGTTGTCTTCATTTTGACAAGCAAGAAACCCTTTAGCATAGCATGGTAATCCCTAGGTTCTTGGGATGCTGGAGTACAGGGATGGTCCTATAAATGACAGCAATCAGACAGGTTGCATTTGGGGATAGGCCAGATACTCAATAATGCATGGCATAGGGAGAACCCAGAGGACTGTTAGTGGAAGGAACAAAGCCAGATGTGGTGACACATGCCAACATTTGATTGATTTAGACCACTTTCCTGAAGCAGAATCTACATTTTAAGATGCCAAGGTAGGCTGGCCTGGAGGTGTACTTGGAAGCTGGAGACAGGAAGACCAGGAGTTCAAGGCCAGCCTCCTCTATATAATGAGTTTGAGTTGGGCCTGAGTTAACTAAGGTCCTCTTTCAAAAAACCAAAACCAGGAAAACAAAACAAAACCAAACCAAAATGACTCACAGTGTAATTAAGAACTATCTCCTGATGGGATGACTCAGGTTTCAATTGCTTTTTTTACTCAGTAGCTTAACTCTCAGGCAGATTTCTTCCCTGGCATTAGAAGTAGTGGTTATATGCAGCCTGAGTAGGACTAGCTGACCTGACATCTGTAAAATTCCCCAGACCCTAACTCCAGTCTAAGTGTCCAATTGTACATTTAAGGGGACCAAGCAGATCGCCTCTAAGGGCCAGGTGGGGTGGTGCACGGAGTACATGTGAAGCAACACCTGCAAACACCCAGGCTTGTACACAAGACACACAGTCCACTGCTCAGGCTGCATGGCCCACATACTATGCCCAGCCCAACCTCCCAGACACAAGCCATTGCAGGAAGCTTCAATGAAGCCCTAGGCATGGAGCCTGTCAATACAGATCTTAAAACCCGTTTCTGTGGGCCTTCATGGCTGACTGCCGTGGTGAGGCACACTGTCAACGGGACTGCTCATACGTTTATCTTGGATTGGGCCCCTAGGCTTGCTTGCTGAGGAATGCACTTTTATTCCATCTGTAATTCTCCAGCCATATGTGTTTTTTTTTTTTTTTAAGGAAAAAAACTGCCCTAGAGAGCTGGGATTTTTGTTTT
Organism: Cricetulus griseus; assembly: GCF_003668045.3. Taxonomy (NCBI): domain Eukaryota; kingdom Metazoa; phylum Chordata; class Mammalia; order Rodentia; family Cricetidae; genus Cricetulus; species Cricetulus griseus. The sequence goes on along the minus strand of NC_048599.1, from coordinate 59,108,487 downwards.
GTTTTTGTTTTTGTTTTTTGAGACAGGGTTTCCCTGTGGCTTTGGAGGCTGTCCTGGAACTAGCTCTTGTAGACCAGGCTGGTCTTGAAATCACAGAGATCTGCCTGTCTCTGCCTCCCGAGTGCTGGGATTAAAGGCGTGTGCGCCACCACCGCCCGGCCGAGAGCTGGGATGTTTTTACATGGAAAACACACATGTTCTGAAAGTGGGTAGATGGGATATGAGACACTTGTGTTCAAAGCCTTTTTTCTAAAGATGCCAATCCTCTAACCTGGCAAAGGAGAGACAGGTGCGGATTAAAGCAACGAGCTAGCCTCAACATGTCATGTTAGGTCTGCCTTCAGGGGCTGTACTGGTGAACGAGGAACACTGTAGTATGTCTGCAGTTCTGAGGCTGACCCAGAACTCACATCAACACGAGAGTGAAGCTCTCAAGGATCTCAGCTGTCAGATCCCCAGAGGCAGCCACTGTGGATCTTGGCAAGACCAGGCAGTTTTCATCTCTGCTGAGATGAAAACTGGAGGCCTCAGTCTGATGGGTGAGCTGATTCACTAGGCCACAACAGCCACAGCAGGGAATGGTTAATTGGGAAACTCATGCCAGTGTACTTCCTATGAGGCCTTGGTCACGTTTACCAGCAAGAAAAACAGGACCCAGGTTATCAACAGTGCTATTTGAAAATGAAGGTTCCCTTTTTAGGACTGGAACAGCAGCTGTTCAGCAGCCAGTCTGTCTGTCTCTATCAAAGTGTACAGGGTGAGCCAAGGATAGGGAGGCCACGCTGAAGTTACTGGGAATAGTATGAGCCCTGCTCAGAGCTGATGCAAGAACATGTCAGTGTTGCTAACTCAATCACAAAAACAGCGACTGACAATCTAGGCAGGCAGCTAGTGTCCCTTTCTCAACTGACCAGTCAGCTGTCAAAAACATGGATGTCTGGAATCCCCAGGATCTCATTCTACTGTTTTCTTTCACAATTCTTACAAGTACTCTGGGACACTGTTAGTATTCATATTACTACTCTGCTAGGTCGGTCACACTGTCCACATCTTGGGTCCAAGGAACCCACACACCAGGCACTTGGTCAAGCCTTCTTTGATGGGTGGAGGCAAAGCCCCAAGTTCAGTTAACACTGCTCCTAAGCAAACACCAACAGCACACGCCATGTTCCACTCCCCTATCCTTTTCGATCAGAGTAAAAGATCTACATTCTTTTGATCCTGTCAAGTCTCCAAGGGCGATACTTGGTATACCAGAAAGGCAGCTGCAAAGACCACAGACACTTTAATTTACATAAAATTATCTCACTCCATTTTATTTAAGATTTTTTATCCAGTTAGTAAAAGAAAGATGTGTCTCTCTTTATACATATGTACAAGTTCAGCTATAAAAATAGACAGCACATTCAAAGAGAAAAAGGCTTGGCATTTTTCTGATCCCCTCTAAAGAGCATCTGTACACAGGAGTCAGGGTTTGGGTAGGGGAATCTTTATGATTTAAATTAAATGATTTCCCCTACACCTACTCCAAAAAAAAAAAAAAGTTTTAAAAAATCAATCTATCTAAACTCAATTCCGCGATTTTCAGGTGTGCAAATTAGAGGCTGGCCCGCCCAGAAGCACCTGTTCCACCAGGGACATCAGGTGGAAAGCCCTCCCAGCCGCCCCTTTCCCCTCTCAGAGGGCAGCAAGCTCAGGCGAGTGGGGCTGGGGCTGGGAGGAGTGGTGCTGAGCTTGCTCCCTCCCCATCTCATTCCTGCTGTGCCTTCTTTCTCAGTGCAATACAGACAGTGCATACAGCCAAGCAGGGGCTGACGGGCAAAGCCAGGGAGACTGTGCATTCAGGACGGAGAAAGGGGTGTCTTGCAAGAGGGTGGTGAGGGTGTCCTGCTGATTGAGGTGGCTCCTGGTCTCCTTACTGGCTTCTGGGAAGTCCCTTGAGTGGGGGCTGCTGCTACTGTTGCTGGTGGGACTAATGCTTCCCTGGTGTGAACGTGCTGGACAGTGGAGGAATGCTGGGAAAACTGCCTGTGGGTCTGCTTCCTCCAGCCTCTGCCATCCTACAGCCACCATCTTCTCTGGCATCCACTGCACACTTCAGTAATGACACTGTGGCAAATGGGGTTTAGAGACCCTGAAGCGCTCTGGACTGTGGATACCAGGGAACCATTTCCTCCCTTTCTAGCCCTATAGGAAATCATAACCTTTAGAGAGGTCTCCACTATAGAAGGCTCTTCACAGCACCGGTGGAGCCTTCATAAGGGACATGGTCAGAGCTGAAGAGTGGGATGTGGATGGAGACTGCCTGAGCATCTAAAAGGGGTCTGTATCAGGCCCTTCCCCGGAAAGAGGTTAAGACTCGCTGCAGAGTTCATCTGGGATGCTGTGGGCCGAACCCAGGACACTCCTTTGGAAACAGGTGATAAAAGTGCTCACACCGACTGACCACCTGCCTGTCCTCTTCTGCTGCAGCTGGTCTTTTCCACTCTCCAGATAGGATGCAAGATGCCACACTGGGTAAGCCATCCAAAGACCACCTGTGGCCTGGGACTGTAGCCCTGGTTTCGTTGAAGGAAGCTGGAGGGCAGAGATGGTTACCGTCCTCCAGCGGGGTTGGTGCCTTTGCCCTGTTTCCGGATCAAGGAGTCTGAGGCTAGGCTGCTGGTCATGTGGAGGCTCTTAGGAGTCCCAGGGATATTATTTCCTTTGTTCAAAGGGGAACTTAAGGGAGAAGAGGCGCTTGAAGGTCCAAAGTCTGCAAGGCCAGCAGGTCGGACAATGGATGTCTGCAGAGGACTGCTTGCTGAGATTCCTGTGGGGATGGGGAAAATGACAATGACCCTTAGTGGCAGTTGTCTAAGAGCTGCCCTGGCAGTCTGCAGTACCGGCCTAAGTGTGGGCTGCAGGAAAGGGCTGGGAACCCCTCTCTGCTGTTCTTTGCCAACATCTTTGAGGTGCATTTGCTGGTTTTCCTAGAGATGGTGATACACTCAGCCCTACCTGCATTACCTCACCCAGAGAGGAAGACACCCGGCTCTGGAGAGGGCAAGTGTCCAGTGCGGGAGGTCTGGATGTAGGATGAGAGCTCTAACTCACTAGGCACTAATGTTTCCTTGTCGTCTTTCTGGAAAGCACTTCTGTACAACAGTCCTGGCTGTCCTAGAACTCACTATGTAGGCCTGGCTGGCCTTGAACTCACAAGAGATCTGCCTGTTTCTGCCTTTTGAGTGCTGAGATTAAAAGTGTGTGTCACTATACACGGTGATGGTTCCTTCTTTGTTTCAGAGGCCTCTACTCTTCAACAAGTCTGGCCTGGTGAAAAAAGGTGAGCCAGCCTATCATGTGTCTATACCAGTCAATTCTCTAGCACCAGCCAAGGCTACCTCTGTTCTCTTGGGTTAACCTCTTGTCTTTGGTGACTGTTCCTTGAACAACAATGAACTTTCCCTTCCCTAGACTGAGACAAATGTACCTACTTCTCATATCCACATTGTCTAGTATGCTTGTTCTGTTTGCTTTTCTTTTTTTCAGTAGCCCAAGCTGGTCTTGTCAAACTTACTACATAGCAGAGGATAGCCTCAAACTCTTGATTCTCTTAACTGTACCTTCCAAGTACTGGAACTACAGGTGTGCACCACCATGCCTGCTTCTGTTTCTTCTGCATTACTCCGTGGGCAGATAGATCTGTTTCACCCACAGTGGTGTTCTAGACCAGTCCTTCTCATTTTTCACTCCCAGCTGCAGTCCCTGTTGATTATTGTTGGGCCAGTCTATCTCCTTATCCCATCTCCTGTACCCCCCTGCTTGCTTCTCTGATGTGCATCACATCGCCCCATTCATGGATGAGCTCTGCCATAGCAGCTCTGATTACTGGAGTGACTGCTGTTTTCCAAGGATACAAATGAGCTAGCAAAGGGTCAAGAAACACCAAGGTAGGCTACTTAATGAGCCAATAAATGAATGTTGAGGTTCCTGCAGTGGAAGAAAGGAGGTGAACCCACTTTTACTGTGCACTCACAATAAGTCAAGTACTTTCTATACAAGTATGTCTTTCCCTGCTGTAACAATGCCATGAGCCATTGGAAGTTCAAGGTCACCATTGTCTGCATCATGGGAACAAGAACAAGGCCAGCCTCAGATACATGCGACTCTATCTTAAAATCTAACAAGTCCCCCACAAAAACCTATGAGCCATACAAAGCCCACATGAGATGTCTGTTTATAGCAGGTGTCACTGTGTAGTCCTGATGGTCTAGAACTTGCCTCTGGGTGCTGAGACAATGGTGTGTGCCATCCTCGCTTGCTGAGACTAGGCTTTGCATAGGGGTAGGGAGGCTTACAGCACTTGCAGGACTTGCATTCTGACTCTAATTATCCTTTCTATGTCTCTCCAACTGTCAACAGTCCATTCTCATACACCTGTTAGGTTCTTACCTATCAGGTCTGGCCATGTCTTTCCGACTTTGACTTCCATTGCTCCTCTTCAGTATAACTTTGCAGACATGCTCAGTGAACCACAACATGCCATGATGGATGCCAACTCTTATGTTTGCCTGAAACCTTTCTCACGCACCTTCTCCTCCATTCTGAACAATACCCCACAATTCTTATAGGAGGCCCATAGTTCCTCCCTGCTTTAACCTGTAACCACAAGTAAGCTGGCCTCTTTGTACTTATCTGTATACTACCTTGTACTGTTTATAAATCATCCATGAAATGCTGCTTTTTCCACTTGTTATACTCAAGGGCAGGATCTATAAGCTTTATGACTTCACTCCCATGTACACCAGGTGTTCACTGCTTAAAGTGATGGCTCGGGTAGCTGGATGAATGAACTATCCTTGTTTGGATTAATAAAAATAAATGTCTCAGAAAAAAAAAAACGAACAAACCTACAATTAAAAAAGTGCAGCCCCCAATTCAGCTTGCTCTGGCCAAAGCTACTTCTACACCAAAGACAGCAATTTACCAAGCAGAGAGGGCAAGGGGTGAGTCAGAACTACTCAGTTTGAAGCTGGGCTCTGGGGTTTTGGCCTGGAGTATCCTATACACTCTACCTTGTAAAATGCTAAACAGAGTCTCAGACAGTCCTTGGCCACAGTCTGCAGCCACCCTGGCCTCCGCACCTTTAGACACATTGTACCCGTATGCGGCATAAGCAGCTGCAGAAGCTGCTGCAGCCCCTGCTTTGGCTCCGGCCATCGCAGCAGCACTGCCTGCTGTGGACTTGCGGCTTCGGCCTTTCCCTGCTCCTTTGGCTGTGCTTCCTGAACCCTTGGGGCGGCCTCGGCTTCGAGCTGAGTGACCACGTCCTGCAGCTGGCACTTCCTGAATGGAAATTCCTGTAGAGACAAATAGCCAAGAGGGAAAAAAAAATAAATCTCTTAAAAATGTTAACAAATATTCCCTTGATGGAGAATGCTGGCTCTCAAGGTATTCTGCTTAGTTTGAGACAGGGTTTTCTAATATTGCTCAGCCTAATCTCAAACTCCTGATCAAGTAATCTAGTTTCAGTCTCCTGAGTTCTAGACTACAGGAACAGGTACCCGGCTCGCTGAGTGTCTAAGGTCATCTGGGGCTGTCATTTATCACAGCTATGTTCTTCAAACTGTCTTTCTAAGGAGTGGCTCTACTATGGTTATTTTATTATTATTTCTTAAATTTTTGCCCCTTACTAAATGAACTCCAAGGACTTGCTGTGGGAAATTAAAGTGTTTCTGCCTTGGATCTCTATTTATGCCCCCCCTCCCCTTTTTGGTTTTTCAAGACAGGGTTTCTCTGTGTAGCTCTGTAGACCAGGCTGGCCTACATGACCTGGGATTAAAGGCATGCGCCATCACTACCTGGCTTGGACCTCTATTTCTTTAAAAAAAGAAAAAAAAAAAAAAATGCTGGGTATTGAACTAGACCTTGGGTATGATATACACACACTCTACCACTGAACCAGGACAGCCTTCAAAGCTACAAAGGAAACCCTGTCTTGAAAAACCAAGTCAAATAAATAAATAAATAAAATAAAATTAAGGTTCCTTAAGATAACATTAGGCCTCATACAACAACAGAAAAGAAACACCACCAAAGCTAACTTTAACTGAAAAACAGGGGTTGGGGAGAACCACTTCCACTGGTAGAAGTGCCTGCCATACTAGCATTGAGACCTGAGGTTGGATCTCCAGTACCTATGAAAGTGTGGCAGCATGTGTCCTGGGGATGGGGAGGGCAAACACAGGTGGATTCAACCTATGGCCTATTCACACTCCACATTCGAACTCATGCACACACACAGAGAAACACATACAGAGTTAAATAACTCTTACAAGAAGGACAAAACTCCTATATCTGGGTTTGTGAGATGGATAAAGATTGGAAACCAAGCCCTATGGCCTGATTTGATCACTAAGACCAAGGTGGTAGAAGGAGAGAACCAACTCTCATAACTTGTCTTTTGACCTACACATGTGTGTACACACAATAAATAAAAATGTGCCCAGTATGGTGGTGTATGCTTTTAATCCCAGGATTTGTGAGTAAGGACATGCAGATCTCTTACGAGTTTAAGGCCAGTGTGGCCTACATAGTGAATGCCAGACCCTGTCTCAAAAAAAAAAAAAAAAAAAAAAAAAAAAAAAAAAAAAAAAAGCAGTAAAAAAGAAAAGTCCTTTATCATAAAAAGAACTGTACCTCACCCACCACCAATGAATGCTTCCTAAGAAGTAGAGGAGCAGGCTGGGGCTGTAGGGACAGCAGCATCACTTACCATTCACAGTGTCCGAGACAGAGCCTGTTATGGAAGCGGGAGAATTAGTGGCTCGAGACTGAGGAGCTGAGGAGGCTGGGTCATCCACGATAACCAACATGTCACTGCTGCTCTCATCAGGGGGAATGGAGCCAGTGTGCAGCTCACTGCTGATGGAGATCTAGAAGCAGAAAGGTTGAGATAGTATCATGTTCAAGTGAGAACAGCCTCAGGGGACCTGCAAGTATGTCTCTCCTGCCTGCCTTCAGTGTTGAGAGCCAGCCTGTCCTATGTAATCCTTTCCCACGAGGCTGGAAGCAAACCCTGCCCAGCAGTCCAGCATTACGTCCCTGCCAGAAGGTGAGGATGCAGTCCCACTGCTATGAAGAAGATATCCAGGAGCCTCACCTCACTGAAAGGGCTGGGCATGGCTGAATCCACACTTATGAAGGAATCATCGCCATCAGCAGAGAGGTTGGAGTTATCAGCAGAAGGAACAAATGGGATCACGAGGTTCATACCCTCTTTTCTCCTTTTCCCATCCAATTCATCTTCCTTTTTCTTCTGGGAATAAAAAGTTCAGAAAATACATAAAAACATTGGCATTTGTCCCAAAGAGAAAACGGAGTAGGGAATAAGCTGATTACAGGCAGAGTCTTGCTATATGGCTCCAGATAGCCTGGTACTTGTTTTGTTTCCTAGTTTGGTCTCATCACCCTGCCTCAGCTACCCAAGTGCTGGGACAACAAGCAGACAACACTGCAATTGTCTTGAGACAGGGTTTACTCTATAGCTCAGGCTGGCCTCAAATCTCTTCCATTTTCCTACCTCTAACTTCTTGACAGCATCACCATTCTGGCTCAATTCCTTTTTTGTGTGTATAGTTTATGTGTGTACTGAGGATAGAACTAAGGTCTCTCACATGTGAGGGAAGTATTCCAGCATTGACTCGTATCTCAAGCCCTGAATCACAGTATCTTTTATTTTTCTTTCTTTTTTGAAGACAAGGTTTCTCTGTGTAATAGTCCTAGCTGTTCTGGAATTTGCTTTGTAGACCAGGCTGGCCTTGAACTCAGAGATATGCCTGCTTCTGCCTTCCAAGTGCTGGGATTAAAGGTGTGAGTCATCACCACCCAGCCTTTTTTTTTTGTTTTTCCTTCTCTAAGACAGGGTTTCTCTGTGTTGCCCTGAAACTGGCTCAGGCTGGCCTTGAACTCACAGAGATCTGCCATCCTTTGCCTCCCGAGTGCTGGTGTTAAAGGCAAGCATCAACACTGCTGGCTCTGAATCACCATATCTTAAGGAAGTAAAAATTCACAGAGGAGGAGGAAGATAAATTGTGTCTCTCCACATTCTCTACTAAGCCTGTCATCTGTCTCTGTCTGTCTGTTTCTAGTGTATGTGCATGTGGTGAATTCATCTGGAAGTCAGAGGATAATGTGCGGGAACGGGTTCTTCCCTTCTACCACATGGTTTCCTAAGATCAAAATCAAGTCATTAGGCCCATTTTTGGATTGTTGAGACAGTCATGCTGTCTACATATATTACAAGGTAAAGAGTGTACAATACTGTGTAGTTCATGTTGTCATTGAGTACTTTCTATTCTATACTTGGAACAGGGATGACATCTGACTGAAACTGTTAATCTAGAACAGGCAAGATGGTTCAGTGGGTAAAGGTGATTGACACTTAAGCCTAAGGATCCCAGAACCCATATAAGGAAGAAGGAGAGAACCAATTCCACAAAGTTGTCCTCTGACCTTCCCACACCCAGTGTGGCATGTGCACACGAGCACATACACACTAACACTTACACATAAAAGAACCGTTAATTTCTGTAAAGTCCTATGTGAGAAAGCTACCCTTTGTTTTGACAGGTTTTCTGTCACACACCCCCTTTTTTAAAGGCATAGAGATGATACCAAGTACTCTAACATCAAGCTACACCCCCAGACCTTGACCATTTTCTGAATGTTAAGTCATTTTTAGGGTTTCCTAACTATAAAAGAAGCTAGTACAAAGTATCCACAGGCTAAAACTGGCTCTTCATTAAAAGGGTCTGTAACAGACCAGCTCTAGGCTGTTGACCATCAAAGGCCGAAGACCAAAGGGATACAGTCTCATTGTGTAGCCACGGCTGGCTTGGAACTCAGAAACATCTGCCTACCTCTCTCTCTGCCTCCCAAGTGCTGGGTTTAAGGTGGGTGTCACCATGCTTGGCCAGTCCTTTCAGAAGATTCTATGAAAGTCAAGCATGGCTGATAAGTGGTGGTGCAGGCCTTTAATCCCAGCACTTGGATCTCTGTGAGTTTGAGGCCAGCCTGGTCATTAGAACGAGTTCCAGGACAGGCTCCAAAGCTACACAAGAGTAACCCCGTCTCAACAAAGAGAGAGAGAGAGAGAGAGAGAGAGAGAGAGAGAGAGAGAGAGAGAGAAACAAAAAAACCCCAAAAGTCAAGAGTGGTAGCACATGCCTTTAATCCTAGCACTCCTGAGGCTGGGGCAGGAGGATTTTGTGAGTTCCAGTCTACCCAGGGCTATGTAGACAGACTGCCTCAAAAAACATATAGTTTTATAAAAGCTAGTTAGTTATGTGAGTAACATTACCTTAGCCATCACAGTTATTACTGACAGACAGGCCCTAGTCCAACTGTGACCAACTCTACATTTGGTATGTTTTACCTCAGCAAATGTGTATCAGCACCAAATCACACAGATGGGACTAGTGAGATAGCTCAGCAGATAAAAGCACCTGCTTGCCAATCTGAAGGACCTGACATTAATCCTCAGAACCCACATGATGGAGGGACAAAACCAACATCCACAGCTTTCTCTGATCTCTACATGCAGGCCGTGGTTTATCATGTATGTACAAATATGTATGCACACACATGACCCACAGCCTTTTTTGTACTTCTGAAACTCATTCTAGGCCTTGCCAGTCCTGTCCAACCCCAGTCTGGAGATACCTTCTCTGCATATTTTTCCCGCTTGCGTTTTCGTTCTTTTACTCGGTTGGTCTCCTCCTGTTGCCGTTTCTCCTCCTGCCGTAGTCTCACTACCAAGAAAATATAAAAACACTGAAGAGTCTTTGCCAATCAACCTTTATTTTATCCTCTGAAATTTTGGGCCATATCCTTGAGTGGTTCCTAAGGTATAATTTTGTGTCATTTTAAAAAAAAAATACTGGTGTTGCTGTGTGACTTTAATCCAGCACATGGGAGGCAGAGATAGGATTCCTGAGGTAAGCAGATCTCCGTGAGTTCTAGGCTAGCCTGGTCTACAAAGCAAGCTCCAGGACAGTCAGGGCTACACAGAGAAACTCTTGTCTTGAAAAATAACAAACCAAAACAAAAGAAAAATACTGGTGTTTTCCTAACTTCAGAAACAGTAGTTATTGGTGTCTTAACAGCTTTTAGGTTTAAACCAGGATTCCATTTAATTATTATAAGTTTTCCTACTTGAAAAAAGCTTATTCTTAGATGTGGGAGTGTGGACATGCTCACAGGAACTCAGTACAAACCTAGAAACTCTAGGTGAAAGGTCTTTATGGCTACAACAGCTTGCTGTTGAAATTCTGTATAAAATATTTCCTCTGGTTCAGTGGGAGGGCTCACCAGATAAAGGCATTTGTGACAAACCTGACAACCTGAATTCAAACTTAGAACCACAGAAGTAACCATAATATCCTGCAGGCTATCTTCTAACACACACCCACACCCACACCCATACCCACCACACACATATATACTTTAAAATAAAAGGAAATTCTGGCCTTAGCATACACAGTGCTCATCTCATCTGTGAGTCTGGGGAGGACAGAATGTTAGCTGCCAGAGTACGTACGTTTCTTCTCCAGCTCTTCATCATCTAGAAGAAGGCTAACCACCTCTTTGGGTTTCAAGGTATCTGGTTTGAAGTTCCCACCAGAAATCACCATTCGCTGAATCTGCACAAAGTGGATTAAAATGTCATCTCCAGGTATCCATTCCCATACAGCAAACATCCAGAACCTTCCCTCTGAAACAGCTCCAAAGGGAGGCTTTGGCTTTACCTCTTCTTGTTCATATGGCTGACTCCTCCACAATACTTGTCCCAAGGAAAGGACAATTGGTGTTCTTTTGTTCGGGACTATTAACAGTAGTAGTTACTCAGGCACATAGTCAAGAGGTAGGCAAACTGAGGCAGACTGAAATGTTAACCTTCCTCCTCTAAAACTGAGCATGCCACACACAGGCCCTCCGCAGTGTCAGTGTGCACATGAGCAGCCTGTTATGAAAGATAAGAATCTTAAAGTGGGGGCTGGAGAGATTGCTCAGAGGTTAAGAACACTGACTGCTCTTCTAGAAGATGTGAGTTCAATCCCAGCACCTATGTGGCAGCTCGCATCTGTCTGTGACTCCAGTTCTAGGGGATCCAATACCTTCACACAGAAGGCAAAATACCAAAACAGCCTTGATCCAGTTAGTGCAGTACAATTCCTTTCTTCCCCTCCCTTACCTCACTCTTTTCCTTGGCTCTCTGCAGAATGCGCTCCTCAATTGTGCCTTTACAGATGAGCCGGTACACAGTGACCTGCTTTGTCTGTCCTAAGCGGTGGGCCCTATCCATGGCCTGTTGGTCTACAGTGGGATTCCAGTCACTATCGTAGAAAATCACCTGCATAGGCAAGAAGAGAATACAACGAAGACTGATGTGCTCTGAGTGCTGGACAGAAATTCTAAGAGCAGTACAGCCACTGACCTGTCTGTAAACACTAGCCAGGCCAGATTTTTTTTTTTCCTATCGTCTATGCAGTGATGAGAAAACATGTCCATAGAAGACCAGCATGTCTATATCCACAATTTTCATCGAAAAGACGGAAGTATGGACTGGAGAGATGGCTCAGTGATTAAAAGGAAGAGGACCAAGGTTTTATTCTCAGTACACAATAGGAGGCCGATAACCTCCTATAACTCCAGATCTAGAGACTCTGATGTGCCTAGCCTCCATAGGTGCTCAAGCGCTTGGCCCACACATGAACATAAAGGGGAGGGATAAGATAGACCCTATCTCATGGAACCCAAGCTGGCCTTGAATTTGCTATGTAGCTAAGGATGACCTTGGATACTGATCCTTAAGTCTCTACTTCCCAAGGGCTAAATATTACTCATAAGCAATTTATTTGTGTACAGAGTGTTGGATCTCCTGGGACCAATGTTACAGATGGCGATGAGCTGCCATGTAAGTGCTGGGAATAGAACCAAGATTCGCTGGAAGAACAGCACATGCTCTTAACCACTGAGCCATCTCTCCAGCTCCCTGCTTTTATTTTTTTGATATAGGTTGTCATTATGCAGATCAGGCTACCCTTGAGCTTACAGTGATCTTTTTGCCTCTGCCTCATGAGCGGTAGGATTACAGGTGTGCACGACGATGCCTGGCTATGGGATCAGCATTTTAATGCTTTTGGATGTATTGTTACTTGAAACAGTTGGCTGGCTCTTTTTTATGAAGTCCTTTTTGTTTTGATACTTCATTTTGGTTTTTTTTTTTCAGACAAGGTCTTTCTATGCAGTATATGCAGGCCATGAGTTCACAGAATAGTCTTGCGATCCTCCCGTCTCCCAGGATTAAAGATGTATGTCACACCTGTCTGGCCTTGCCCCTTCCCCCCTCCCCAAAACAGGGTTTCTCTGTTTAACAGCCCTGGCTGTCCTGGAACCCACTTTGTAGACCAGACTGGCCTGCACGTCACAGAGATTCGTCTGCCTCTGCCTCCTGAGCACTGGGATTAAAGGAAGGTGTGTGCCACCAATGCCCAGACCAATGCCATTTTTTAAAATTGAGCTATACATTTCCCCCTACTCTCTTTCCCTCTTCCCCTCTCCCCAATTTACTCAGGAGATCTTGTCTTTTTCCCCTTCCTAGGGGGATCCATGTTATATCTCTCTTAGGGTCCTCCTTGTTACCTAGGTTCTCTGTGGAATTGTGGACTGTAGGCTGGTTGAACTTTCCATTATGTCTATCCACTTATGAGTGAGTACATATTATGTTTGTCTGGGGTCTGGGTTACCTCACTCAGTATGGCTTTTTCTAGTTCTATCCATTTGCCAGCAAATTAAGAGATGTCATTGTTTTTTACTCTGAATAGTACTCCATCAGGTAAATGTACCACGTTTTCTCCATCCATTCTTTGGTTGAGGGGCACTAGGTTGACTCCAGGTTCTGGCTATTACCAATAATGCTGCTATGAACATAGATGAGCAAATGTCCTTGTGGTGTGGATATATGTTCAAAAGTAGTATTGCTGGGTCCAGAGGTAGAGTGATTCCCAATTTTCTGAGAAGCCACCATACTGATTTCCAGAGTGGCTGCACAAGTTTGCACTCCCACCAGCAATGGAGGAGAGTTCCCTTACTGCACATCCTCGCCAGCATAAGCTGCCATCAGTTTCTGATCTTGGATATTCTGATAGGTGTAAGACAGTATCTCAGAGTTGTTTTGATTTGCATTTCTCTGATGGCTAAGGATGTTGAACATTTCCTTAAGTATCTTTTAGCCCTTTGAGATTCCTCTGTTGAGAATTCTCTTTTTAGATCTGTACCCCCATTTTTTTTTTCTTATTGGATTATCTGGTCTTTTGATGTCTAATTTCTTTAGTTCTTTATATATTTTAGAGATCAGTCCTCTCTCAGATGAGGGGTTGGTAAAGACCTTTTCACATTGTGTAGGCTGCCATTTTGTCTTGTTGACTGTGTCCTTTCCTTTACATAAGCTTTCCAGTTTTAGGAGGTACCACTTAGTCAACGTTACTCAGTGTCAGTGCTACTGGTGTTATATTTAGGAAGTTTGTCTCCAATGCCAATCAATGTGTTCAAGGCTACTTCCTACTTTCTCTTCTGTGAGGTTCAGTGTGGTTGGTTTTATGTTGAGGTCTTTGATCCATTTGAACTAGAATTTTGTGCATGATGCTAGATATGGATCTTTTTGCATTCTTCTACATGTTGACAGTTATACCAGCACCATTTGAAGATGCTTTCTCTTTTCCACTTTATAATTTTAGCTTCTTTGTCAAAAATCAGGTGTTCATAGGTGTGTGGACTGCTATCAGGGTCTTTGATTAGATTTCATTGGTCCACCTGTCTATTTGTATGCTAATACCATACTGCTTTCATTACTGTAGCTCTATAGTAGAGTTTAAGTCAGGTACGGTGATGCCTCCAGAAGTTCCTTTATTGTACAGGATTGTTTTGGCTATCCTGGGTTTTGTGTTTTTCCCTATGAAGTTGAAGAATTCTGCTGGGTACTGCACTGAATCTGTAAACTGCTTTTGTAAGACTGCCTTTAATATGTTAATCTTACATATCCAAGAACATGGGAAATCTTTCCATTTTCTGATCTCTTCTTCAAACACTTAAAGTTCTTGTCATATAGGTCTTTCACTTGTTTGATTATAGTTACCCCAAGATATTTTATGTTGTTTGTGGCTATTGTGAAGGGTGTTGTTTCTCTGATTTTTTTTTTAATACTTTATTTAACTTTTATTTTTTATGTGCATTGGTGTAAGGATACCAGATCCCCTGGAACTGTAGTTACAGACAGGTGTGAGCTGCCATGTGGGTGCTGGGAATTGAACCCCTTGAAGAGCAGCCACTGCTCTTAACCACTGAGCCATCTTCTCCAGCCCTGTTTCTCTGATTTCTTTCTCAGCCTGTTTACCATCTGTATATAGGAAGGCTACTGATTTTTTTTTTTCTTTTTGAGTTAATCTTGTATCCTGCTACATTACTGAAGGTGTTTATCAGTTGTAGTAGTTCCCTGGTTGAATTTTTGGGGTCACTTATCTATACTATCGTATCATCAGTAGAAATCGAAAGTTTGACTTCTTCTTTTCCAATTTGCATCCCCTTGATCTCCTTTTGTTGTCTTATTGCTCTAGCTAGAACTTCAAGTACTATACTGAATAGACACAGAGAGAGTGGACAGCCTTGTCTTGTTCCTGGTTTCAGTAGGATGATTTTGAGTTTCTCAACATTTAGTTTGATGTTGGCTTCTGGCTTGCTGTATATTGCCTTTATTATGTTTAGGTATGTTCCTTTTATCTCTGCTCTCTCCAAGACCTTTATCATGAAGGGGTGTTGGATTTTGTCAAAGGCTTTTTCAGCATCTAGTGAGATAATCACCATGCAGCTTTTTTCTTTCAGTTTGTTTATATCGTGGAGTACATTGATGGATTTTCCTATGTTGAACCACCCCTGCATCTCAGGGATGAAGCCCATTTGGTCATGGTGTGTGCCACCACCTGGACATGGTTTTGCTTTTATATGAAGTATGATTCTTCAAATTTGGCACAGGTTAAATCCTTGGGGGAAGAAAACACAAAATGCTGGCCAATGCAATTGATGTTTATAGATCTGATGTGGAAATATACAATGCCTGTCACTTGTACAGGAAGGAGCACAAACTTTACCAGAAGACATACTAGAATTTTAAATTGAACCTAAAGATTTTTAGAAAATTTACTTACCTATCTATACATTCACCCACCCACCTTCCCACCCCCTCCTTTCCATCTATTTATCTATGATGGTACAGGGGACCATACTTTGTTATATGCTAGCAGCTAGGCAAATACTCTACCATTGACCTACATCCTCAGTCCCTTTATTTCTTTATCTTGAGAGAAGGTCTTTCTATACAGCCTGGAATTCACTATGCACACAAGACTGGCTTTGAACTCAAAAAGATCCCCCACAATACACAACACCATACCTATCTTACAAATTTTCAGGAAGAGCAAAGTAAGAAAACACAGACTTAAGAAAAAAGAGATTTGAGGGGGCTGGAGAGATGGCTCAGAGATTAAGAGCACTGACTGGTCTTCCAGAGGTCCTGAGTTCAATTCCCAGCAACCACATGATGGCTCACAACCATCCGTTATGAGATCTGGTGCCCTCTTGTGGTGTGCAGAATGTTGTATACATAATAATAAAAATTGTTTAAAAAAAAAGAGAGAAGAGATTTGGATGGGGCCAGAAAGATGGCTCAGCTGCAATAGATGCTCTTCCAGAGGACTTAGGATCAATTCCTGGAGCCCACAGCAAACAACAGCTCACAACCTTCTGTAACTCTGGTTCCAGGGGATCTGACATCCTCTTCTGACACCAATGAAAGTGGCACATGAACACACATGCAGGTAAACACCACACAAAAAATAAAATACTTCAACATTAGGATTACCATGTGTAAAAATGACACACATGTGATGAAATGCTGAAGTCTGGGACAGTGAAGTCACAATAGACACGCCTACTCCATGAATCACAAAATTGCCTTAACATTTCATTTTTCCCTAGATATCTCAGTGACAATCAAACACTGATTCAACTTGGGCTCTTCTGGGCTCATAAACAGAAGACTAAAGCCTAAGAAAGTTAACTTAAAAGACGTTATTTGTGATGCCAGTCGGTGGTGGCACACGCCTTTATTCCCAGCACTCGGGAGGCAGAGGCAGGTGGATCTCTGTGAGTTCAAGACCAGCCTGGTCTACAAGAGCTAGTTCCAGGTCAGCCTCCAAAGCCACAGAGAAACCCTGTCTCGAAAAAACAAAAAACAAAACAAAAAAGACGTATTTGGGAAGAGAACAGAATAAAACAGATATGTTAACCTAAATGCCCTTCCCTATAATGAGACTGATGACTACTCTTTATGCCATCTAGAGCCCTCATCCAGTGGCTGATGGAAGCAGAGGCAGACATCCACAGATATACACTGAACTGAACTCTGGAACCTAGCTGCAGAGAGGGAGGAATGAAGATCAAAGGGGTCAGTACCAGGCTGGTGAAACCCACAGAATCAGCTGGCCTGAACAAGGGGGAGCACACATGGACCCCAGACTGCTGTCTGGGAGGCCTCCACACTCCAGGGGGCCCCTATTAGTGGATCAGTATTTTTCCCTGGTGTAAGAAGGGACTTTGGGGAGCCCTGTCGAGGGCCCTACCCTGCCTGGGGAGTGGAGGGTGGATGGGGTGGGGAGCAGGGGGGGTCATGGGAGGGTTGGGGGAGAGGGGAGGGAGAAGGGATTGACATGTGAAGAAAGCTTGTTCCGAATTTGAACTAATAAAAAAAACCTAAAAAACAAAAACAGGATTATGTTTAGAAAAAGAAAAAAAATCATAGGAAAAAATAGCAAAATATATATAAATTAATAGGTTAAAGCAATAATAAGAGTGAAAAGAATAAAATACAAACGAGACAGATGAACACTGGGATCACCATGACATGACCTGGTGAGTGTGCTGGGGGTGGGGGCAACAACTGAGTGCTCAACTGAGACACAGATGACACACGTATTTCAGGTTTCTGGTGAGGCAGTCTAGAGACAAACAACTGACAATTATAGGACTAGAGCTGATTTTAGCTAGAGATGATGAAAGTATGTCATGTAGAATGTGCGGCCCAGCAATGACTAAGATGAAATCTATGAACAGTACCTTCATGAAGCTGTAAACACCAAGCCAGACAAGCATGTGGAGAGGCATGGTGAGAGCTGGCATGGTGTTCTGGGATTGGACTACATAGGTCAAGGAATGAGGGAGTGAAATGGAAAACTCTATAGGAACAACCAGGGCTGGGGGTGGTTTTCTTCCAAGAGAACACATTAGTCCAGTCCCTTGAGAGAGCTAAAAGCTAACTCTATTGGGCATAGGATGTTACTACTAAGAGATAAAAAGCTCCTCTCTCAACATATAAGCACTTGAAACAAGTCAACCAGAAAATAAAATATATCTGGGCAGTTTATTATAACAACCCTTCCCTAAACAGAGTCAAACATAAAGACATACTTACTCCACAGAGATATGAAAAGAACATGGTACAAATCACCAGTCATTCATCATTGCTAAAATCCTGTTTTTAGTAACCAAGTAGACTAGATAGTTGCCAGTGTTTACAGACACATGCTCACAATCATTTCCTCAATCATTAAGACATCAAGTCTTTCTCCAATGAAGCACACCATGTACAAATAAATTAGAAAGGAAACACTCAATGAGCAGACCAGGAACTCATCCAACTTGCTCATCAAACCAGAAGAGATGCAGTGGTTTTTTAAACAGTGTCAAATGGTCCATTAGTTGTATGTTGCTCTATTTACTTTCACTTTATTACAAAAAAGTTTATTATGTACTTATTATAATGACTGCAAACTGGTGCCAACTTAATAATTATAAAGCTTTTTCTAATGGATACTTGTGGTTACAAGTCCTATGTGGACTTTTTGCTGGCTTTGTGGTGGCAGATAAAGTGAATGTTACTGATTAAGACTTTGTTCTGTTTGTGTAGTTAATGTGTTGATAAAGACAATTCCTTGTCCAATGTGGCCCAGAGAAGCCAAAGGGCTGGGTAGTCTTATCACAGACCAAACCAAAGACAGTTAAGCTAAGAATGGAATACATTTGTTCTTAAAATTTTTTAGATTTATTTATGTGTATGAGTGTTTGCATGCATGTATGTCTGTGTACCACATGCATGCCTGTTGCCTGCAGAGGGCAGAAGAAGGCATCAGATCCCCTGGAACTGCACTTACAGACATATGTATGCTGCTATCAAACCTAAGTCTTCTCTTGACTGCTGAGCCATCTCTCCAGCCCAGGAATACATTTTCAAAAAGTTAATTATGCTGAACTTCTGCAGGGATCTCATCTAGCCTCATACTCCTAAATATTATCTAGAATCCGATGATTGCAAAATATGTCTCCAGGTGTAGCCTTTCTTCCAAGCACTGTCAATTCAAGTCAGACTCATTTGCCCCACTTCTATCTTTCCGACTATGGTGTTCTGTATGTTCCCTCCTAACCCACTGTAGAAGTCAGAGGGACAAGTTTCTTTCTTTTTATTTCCTAATATTTCTTTTTATATATTAATTTATTTGTTTATACTCTACTTGCACTGGTGTTTTGCCTACATGTATACCTTTGTGAGGGTGTCAAATCCTGGAGTTATAGACAGTTGTGAACTGCCAATGTGGGTGCTGGAATTGAATCCGGGTCCTCTAGGAAGAGCTGTCAGTGCTACTAACCAATGCACCATCTCTCCACCCCCTTTTCTTTCTTTCTATCTATCATCTATCTATCTATCTATCTATCTATCTATCTATCTATCTATTTATTTATTTTTATGTATGTGTTTTGAGTACATATATATCTGTATACCCTGAGCACGCCTGGTGCCCATAGATGTCAGAAGAAGGAGTTGGCTCCCACGGAACTGGAGTTACAGGTGGTCATGAGCAACCATGTGGGTGCTGGGAATTGAATTTTAATCCTCTACAAGAAGAGTAAGAGCCTCTAACTACTGAGCCATCTCTCAAGCCTCCTGAGGGACATGTTTAAAACCCAAGCTGAGCCAGAGGGGAATCATTTGAGCCCCTTAGGTGTGATGGTAGCCTGAAAAATATAGTGAAATCCTGTCCAAAACAAAACAAAACAAAACAAAACAAAAACCCAAGCTAGCCCATGCTAATCCTTTGTTCAAATTCTTGTCCTCTTCCATCTCAGAGTCTTGACATCACCTATCGAGTCTTGCATGATGTGCTTGTGGGAACATTGCACTTCTTCACTAACTCTGCTCTACCTACTCTCTATTCCTTGCTGTTGCTTGATTATGCCAACCAAGCTCTTAGTCCAGTGCCCTAGACTTACCTCCTCTGCATTAAGTATTTTCTATCTGGCAGACTAACTCTTGGCTTGCTTTCTCACTCTCTTCGGGTCTTGGTGTAAATGTCATCCATGAGAGGATCCCACAGGAAACAGCAACCTGGATCCTTCAATCATTTTCACTGTTGTATTTTTCATTATAACATTTAAATTAGTTCTGTTTATACTGTATCAACTACCACAACTAGCAATGTAATTACTAGGAGAAAAATAGAACTTCATTTTATTGAATGTTGAATTCTTAGGGTCTAAAACAGTGCCAGGCACTTGCCTGATACACACTAAGCATTTGTTTAATGAGTGAATGAACAAATATAAGAACTGGTCCAGGTATTAGAAAAAGGGCTTCCTCTCTACTGATGAGGTAGGTCAAAGTCTAGCATGTACAATAATAACTTACAATATAACATGATTGAGTAGAGGGAAGGGACTAGGAAGGAATGTGATACTGGACTAGGATTTTGAAATATAAACAGAAGTTTACTAGGTAGAAAAGGTAGCTCAGAACATGATGATCTAGTCTCAGGTAACAAATAACACAGTAGTGTAATATACGTAATGGTATACTCTAAAAATTACAAGCCAGTTATTTACTTCTTTCTATGAGGGGAAGGGATCTGGCAATCAGGCTGTTAAGGCTCGTAAGCCATGAATAGGAGCTTTAAGAAGCACTTTCAGTAAAGAAGGATACAAACAAACTGTACTAGAGAGTTGGCAGAGGTATATGTGCTCAAAAGATCAGCTAGTTGAAAAACTGACAAATGTGTAACTGTTGGTACATCTTAAAAAGAAAAAAGAAAAAACAAAACAAAACAAGGTCAAGGGTAAATTTCTGTCATGTAATAAGACATATGTGAGCAACCACAGAGTAACCATATGAACAACATACATCACCACAGTCAGCCTTCCACGATATGGCAGGTTGGTGCACTTTTCTAACCAGCTATGCCAACAGTCCTCAGGTCCTCACGCCCTGTCCCACTTGGTAGTAAGCAAGGCAAGTTTGAATGTTATGGTTGATAATTAGCACTCCCATAGTATTTGATTTTCATTCTTCAAGGCACACAGCTTGGGGACACCAAGGTTATTAAAGAGAAAAAGTGGCCTAACGTAGGAGTGGAGACTGAGACATGGGATGGAAATCCAACTCTGGTACTCAGTTTCCTGAGACCTCTTCTCTTTATCACCCTGACCCTCATTCCTCCATGATCTCAAGAACCCAAACCTTCCTCACACTTGTGGGGATTTTGACACACAACAGCCACACTGAGTGCCATTTTTAGAGTCATGCCTTTTATAAAACATTTTCCACTTACGCATCTTTCAATCTAAATGCTACTACATGGAATAATGCTGAGACTCACAAGGAAAGCTCTTTTCTTTCCCCTCAGAGGCTTAAGTATTCTCACCAGGAGACTGGGAGTAAAAGGATGGAAAATTTTGCTAGAATATATTTTTTTTTGGGGGGGGGGCAGTCTGAGACAGAGTTTCTATGTGTAGCCTTGGCTGTCTTGGAACTAACTCTGTATATGAAGCTGGCCTCGAACTAGAGATCTACCTGTGTTTGCCCCCCAAGAACTGGGATTAAAAGTGTGCACCACCACCACCTGGCTTAGATAACTTTTTTAAATTATCAAGGTCATTGATATCCAAACAGCTCTTGAAGTTCAGAACACATAAACCTTACCTTTTCTAGTAATGAAACCACGTATTTTCCACATAAAACAATTGTTAGGGCTCCTCAAGCAAATCTGACTGGATTGCTTGGCCACGCCCACCCCACTTATTTTCACTGCTTTATCCCCAAACTGTCAGAAACGTACTTGACACATAATAAGCAATTCATTAATTTTCTATTGAATTAATGTGTAAAGAAATCGTCAAAAGAAATGGATAGGAAGAACAGAGAGGAAAAGTAAAATGCTCGATGGATGAAGTATTTATGAGAGCCCGGCATACTCATGCATCATGATCTCTCCAATCACTTACTGTATCTGCAGCTGTGAGATTGATACCCAGGCCTCCAGCTCGTGTGCTTAACAGAAACACAAAGATGTCATTCCTAAAGAAAAGGGGGAAGAACATGTTAGGAGGGAAAGGAATGATGTAATGTGGGAACAGAGAGGAATTTCTACAAACAGAATCTAGGGCGAGAAAGAGTGCCGGAGATACAGCA
Source organism: Cricetulus griseus (assembly GCF_003668045.3). Taxonomy (NCBI): domain Eukaryota; kingdom Metazoa; phylum Chordata; class Mammalia; order Rodentia; family Cricetidae; genus Cricetulus; species Cricetulus griseus. The sequence continues at coordinate 59,086,877 of NC_048599.1, read as the reverse complement.
CCTGACGACTGAGACACTGCTAAGGCGTTCTGTCTTCTTTAAAATTCAAATGTTGGAAGTCATCTTCCAATGTACACATAAGCTCTTGCTGCCACACAAATATCTGACTGATAACCAATAAATGTTCAAACATGAAGCTGATATAACAGAAAAATGTCACTGTAGAAACAGACCTCTGCACATATACTGGTTTGTCTTCTTTCCTGGGGATGCTTCTGGGCACCAAACCTAGGAACCTGTACATGCTCGGCAATCACTCTCCTGCTGAGCTACACTTTCAGTCCAATAGCTTTTTCCTCTTCTGAGATACTTTCTCGTATCCTTGGCTAGACTAGAACTTGCTATGCAGCAGAGAATGACCCTAGAGTCCTCTGGCTTTCATCATCCAAATGTTCAGATTACAAGGAAGCACCACTAAGTCTAGAATTTCCATTAGTATGTTTCCCCCGCTTGAGACAAGGTTTTAACTATTATTCATGGCTGGCCTGGAACTTGCTATGTAAACTAGGTGGCTTTGAATTCACAGTTTCCCCTGGCCTCTGCTTGAGTGCTGGAATTAAGGAAGGTATGTGTCACCATGCCCAGCCTGTTTTCTGGTTTGTTTCTGTTTATGTATTTGTATATATACATGTGCCTCCATTTGGAGGTCAGAGATCACACTGGGTGTCTTCTTTTTTTTCCTGTATTTTGTAAAACAGGCTTTCTCAGTGAACCTGAAGTTCATGGACTGGCTAGGCTAGCTGGCTAGCAAACAGCAGAGTTTCTTTCATACCAGCATCTGAACTCAGGTTCTCATGCTTGAGTAGAAAGCACTTTACCAACTGAACAATGTCCCAGCCTCCCAACAGCCCTATATTTTAATCTTTTGAGACAAGGTCTCTGTGTAGCCCTGGCTGTACTGGAACTATGTAGATCTGTTTGCCTCTGTCTCCTGAGTGCTGGGACAGACAGCCCTATTTAAAAGTAATTTATTATCATTAGAAGAGAGAGTGTGTGTGTATGACGTGTGCATGTGCCGAATGCATGTGTGTGTGGAGGTCAGAGGATGACTTTCAGAAATCAATTACCTCATTCCACCCTAGGTTCCAGGGAACAGAACAAACTCAGGTAGGCCTGCTTGGCAGGAACTACTTTACTACCAAACCATCTCATCAGCCCCCAATTTTAATTAGTCAAAGTATTCCTAGATCATGCAGAGGCAACAAATCAGAACAGAATTTTAATAGTTCTAAAGATTTTCTCTCTTCCTCTCTCTGGGTACATGTGTGTATGAGAGGGGGGGGGAGGGAGGGAGAGAGAGAGAGAGAGAGAGAGAGAGAGAGAGAGAGAGAGAGAGAGAGAGAGAGAGAGAATATGTATGCACACAAGGTCACGTGTCACGTGTGCCACACTGAATGACTGGATATGTGAAGGTCATAGGACTGGGATTCTGGCTGATGTCAGGCTTGGCAAACAAGGTTATCCGCTGGCTTTAAAGCACTCACTTTTAAGATGATATAACTTAGAAAAATAAGCACACATTGGGAATTCAGGCCCGGTCATGACTTCTGTGCACTAAGTTGACATAGGACTAACTCAGGGAAGACATTTAGGATGGATAAAGTTGTAGAAAAGGCCAACTCAATCCTCACATAGAAACAAGTAGATACAACCTTGATTCCTTTTACATTCTAAGTCCTTTTAAAGAAAGAATTACAAATCAGTAGACGCTAGTCACTTGTTAGGCAACAAATTATCTGCCAAATAAAAAAGGCCCAAGCCAGATCACAAGGACTTTTCATTGTAAGATTTATATAAACAAACAGGTGTTCAACTGCAGCCTAGTTCCTGTAGATATCCTATGCATAGCCCAAGATAACCTTTCATTTTCATGTTCTTGAATTAGGTTGTTTTCCAAAGCAATTCTAATAATCTATTAAAAAAGATTACTACTGAAAACTCAGGGTCTGCTAAATCAAGCTGTTAATTTCTCTGTATGCAGTGAGAACGACAACTGGAATTCAGTTCACATGGTTTTCTTCAAACTGCAACCTATACTCTCTCTCTTTTTTCAAGACAGGGTTTTTCTGTGTAGCTTTGGAGTCTGTCCTGGAACTTGCTCTGTATGTAGATCAGGCTGGTCTTGAACTCACATAGATTCTCCTGCCTCCAACACCTGGCAAGACTTTATTTTTTATTTTATGTATATGGGTGCTTTGTCTGTATATATGTGTCTGCAAACCAGAAGAGGGCATCTGATCCACGGAATAAAGTTATAAATGGTTGTGAGATGCCAAGTGAGTGCTGGGAAGAGGGGCGTTGCTCTTAACTGCTGAGGTTATTAAGAAGAAATATACTTGCTGGGCGGTAGTGGTGCATCTAGCACTCAGGAGGCAGAGGTAGGTGCCTGGAACTCATAGAGTTCCAGACCAGCCTGGTCTAGAAAGCTAGTTCTAGGACAGCCAGGGCTACATAAAGAAATCCTGTTTTAAAACAAAACAAACAAAAAACAAAAAAAACAAAAAAAAAAAAAAGAAAAGCAAAAGAACAAAGAATTACACTTCTAAGATATGTGATTCAGAGATGGAAGGAATATTAGAAGCTGGGGGTTCATTTACCTTATTTGATATAATAGGTTCTTACTCTGTAAGCCCAGGCTGGCCTTTGACTCAGAGTAATTCTATTGCCTCAGAGTACTGGGATTATAGGTGTGGTCACCACCAAGCTTTCTGTTTTCCTTTTTAATCTTTAAATTCATCCATTATACTATTTCAGAAGTTTATTAATTTATAACATCAATTTTATGATTAAAATACAAAGCAAAGCTGGGCATTGGTGGAACACACCTTTAATTCCACCACTCAGGAGAAAGAGGCAGGTGGATCTCTGTGAGTTCGAGGTCAGCCTGGTCTCCAGAGCGAGTGCCAGGATAGGCTCCAAAGCTACACAGAAAAACCAAAATAAATAAATAAATAAATAAATAAATAAATAAAAAGCAAACAACAAAAACTGCAGGGCATTTGCTATTTTACAAGTACATTTCCCCAGAGATACAGGCTAATGTATATGGAGACTTGGACACTCACAAGAGGTGTGATCCTAGGAAGAACAATAATAATAAGGCTTCAAATAAAAATTGACTAAGGATTTGTGGGCCAACTATTGTTTAAAGAATGCCCTATTATTTCACTTGAGCACTGAGACTGTTCTGGCTCCATAAAACTTCCTCTCCTGCTCTAATACCTGTGTGACATCCACCAAATGCCAAGGGCTTTCAGTGGGTAATTCCTGAAGAAGCCTAGCATATGAACACCAGGTGGACTTCAGGGAAAGTAACTATGTATGTGACAGAAAGGCAGAAGGCAGCTGGGAAGACGAAGAAAAGAAAGAGCAGCAGAAAGATCACATAATCTCAGTGATCTGGAGGGCTGAAGAAATCACACCCTGAAGTGGTAAACACTCATAAATAGGAAACACACACCCACACATATGGACTGCCTCTGCCCCTAGAACACCGGAACTATAAGTGATCACTACCAGTGCCAGGGTGAAAAATGCTTCTTTCAAATATCAATTTTGTAGTGAAAAGACAGCTTCTGGTCAAACAATATTTAGTATAGCCAAAATCTTCTTACAATCAACGTGATTAAATCATGGGAAATAAAGATTAGACAAATCTTGAGTTGTAATTATCAAAGGGTTTAGTTTCCATTCTGGACTATATTGTCAGATTATCATAAATAATATATCTACAACTTCTGAGAAGTTCTGTTTTACTTAATATACTTAGGTTTTTAAGAGTTCTGATTAGACAAGACAAACTCCCAGAAGGCAACGTAGTCTGACTGCCCCCTAGGGGCTCGAGTCATGCTCAAGGCTTGCTGAACAGCAAGCTCCTTAGGGGGTGAGTAGGGAGTCTATGAAACCCCACATTGCACAGGCACACCTTGGCCTCAATCTCTCCCTTTTAAAACATCCCACTAGGTCTCCTTTGCACCAAAAGCCCAAGCAGTGCTAGGCATGAATGGATGGGAGCGAAACTTCTTGAATGACTGAAAAGGCAGCAGACTGTAAGAAGATACTGCAGCATCACAATGCTCTCATTCTGAAGAAAACAAACAACAAAACCCATGCTACAGTCATTTCCCCCATGTTTTCCAAAGGGTTACCCTAACTGGTCAGATATTGGGGTACAGGGAGAGGAGGGGGACTCCATCTGGTAAGGCCAAGGGGTAGGAGAAAAGGAGGCAAAGGTTAAGTGGGGATCTATTTGGTAAAGGTCATAGGGTAGGAGGAAGGGAGGCAAAAGCCAGCTCATCACAGAGCAAAGACCTTGTGAATGGCTCCTAGGATCACATACTGGTCACATGTTCTGAACGCTGCCAGGACATCCTGGCCAAACAGTCTTTAGTCTCAGCCAGACTTTTTCCTGGAAGGATCCCTCATAAATAAGTCTTGTATGAAGGGAATGTAAATGGCTTTTTATAGGAGTTCTTGTTTACTCTGGCTGACCTTTGAGCCACAGGGCTTTTGAGTTGAAACTGCAATTTTTTCTTTTGATGTTTTTTCACTAATTATAATGAAAATATTTGGCAAAGCATGCCTTTTGTTTTGAAAAACACCTGTCTTTTTCTCTATTTTAAGATGCTACTCACACTTACAAGGTGAAAACATCTTCTGTGGGAAATGTGATAGTGCAGTATGTGTATTCCTACTGCCTTTAGAGGCCAGAAGAGAGCACTAGGTCTCCTGGAACTGGAGTTAAAGATAGTGGTGAGCCACCACATGAGTGCTGGAAACCACACCTGGATCCTCTGCAAGAATACCAAGTGCTCTTAATAGGCTGAGCCTTCTCCAGCCCCTGCAGGAAAGTTTTTGAAACGCCTGGTGCTACTGGGCCTACTCAGTGAACTCTTCTTACTAAGTCAGTTAGGAGATTAGCCAAGTATGATCCTTCATGCCTATAATTTCAGCACTCAGGAGGCTGAGGATTACTTTGAGTTCTGGGCTAGCCTGAGCTGCATATCAAGACCCTCCCCCCTAAAAAAAAACCCCCAAGAACAACAACAAACAAAACAAAAAAAACTCAACACTGAAAGAAATGGCTGGAGAGATAGTTCAATGTGTAAGCAGCTGCTGAGTTAGCATGAGGACAAGGACCTGAGTTTGAATTCCCTACAGTCCACACAAAGAGCAAGGGGCAGTGATGCCTTTGTACTCCCAGAACCAGTACTGGTAGACAGAAACAGATAGATCCCAGGGCTTTCTGGCCAGCTAGGAAGCACCAAGAGTGAGCTCCTGGCTCAATGAGAAATCCTATCTCTCTCTCTCTCTCTCTCTCTCTCTCTCTCTCTCTCTCCTCTCTCTCTCTCTCTCTCTCTCTCTCTCACACACACACACACACACACACACACACCACACACACACACACACACACACACACACACGAAGAGTGACAGAGGAAGACGCTTGGTGTTGACCTATGGCCTCCAAGTACATGTTCTCTTCTTCTCTCTCTCTCTCTCTCTCTCTCTCTCTCTCTCTCTCTCTCTCTCTCTCTCTCTCTCTCTCTCTCTGCCCCTCTCCTTCCCACCCTGGAATTGGATCAGCTAAATTAGTTGACAGCACCAGATGTCAACATGTTACAAATTTCAGGCCAATTTAGGCTACAGTGGGAGACCCTGCCTCAAATGAAACAAGACAATCAGCTAAAGACATGGGCTCTATGAGATCTGTCTCAAGAAAGCAAACAAACAAGTAGAACAATAAATAAATAAAACTGAAATTAATAAACATAAATAGCTAGTTGCTTAAATTTCTTCTCAAGAACTAAAAAGATAACTACTAACTGGACATGTAACTAAAGTCCAGAAACTCAGAACCATTCTTATTCACACTGTAAGGTCTAAATTATTTCTCTTATTTTTTTTTCTTAATTTTTAAGCCTTAAGCTGGATGCGGTGCTGCACACCTTTAATCTCGTACTCAGGAGGCAAAAGCAGGTAGACCTCTATGAGTCTGAGCCCAGCCTGGTTTACAGAGTGAGCTCTAGGACATTAGAGCTGTTACACATAGAAACAAACAAACAAACAAAAATGTGGTTAGACTTCATGTAAGTCTGTAGCAAGTATATGCAGTACCCCAGGAGGCCAGAAGAGGGTGTCAGATTCTTTGGGACTGGAGTTATAGGCTGTAGTGAGCCACTATTTGGGGGATGGGAATCAAACTCAGGTCCTCTGGAAGAGCAGTCAATGCTTTTAATCACTGTGCCATCTTCCAGCCCGTCTACCATAATTCTCAATTCTCTGAATATAAGAAAAGGGTTTAACAGATCTATCTGCAGAAGAATGGGGCTTTCTCTTTGAGGAGACCAGTGAGAAAAAAAAAATGGCTGTGTGGTAACTCATGTCTGTAATCCTAGCATTCAGGAAGAGGCAAAGGGTCAGTGTAAACTCAAGGCCAGCCTGGTCTACAGAGCCAGTTCTAGGACAGTCAAGGCTACACAGCCATATCATGTTTGATACTAATACTCATATTCCTTCTTTGATCTGAATCACTCTAAGCAGACTTGGCAAACTCTAAGAATAGTAGGTATTAGCTGCTGTGGTGGTGCATACCTGCCACCCTGGAGCCAGGGAGGTGGAGATCGGAGGATACCTAGATCTCACTATCTAGCTATTCGTGTCCAGTCAGTAATCTCCAGGTTTAGTGGGTCAGTGGAGAGCAAACTGGTAAGGAAGACATGTAATGTCGATCTCTCTGACCTCCACAAACACATAGGAACACATATATCAACACACACACCACACGATAGGTATGCTATCATGATTGCTTAATAATCTAAGATGCACTGGCTTAAAACAAACTAACTCATCACTTAAAGCACTGAGGAAAATCAAAAGAATTTTGGTAATTCTCATTAATGTTACCTGGTCTGAAAATCAGCAACCATGTCCCGTCTCTCTGAGATCTTGGATGAACCATCCAGCCTCATGTAGGTATGCTTCCTGTAAACCATATATTCCTGCCAACCAGAATAAAAGAACACAGTAAGTCTGATGCCAATCACTGCATTCTAATTCTCAGGCTTTTGCCCACCTTACCCACACCAGGTTCAAGTCATTATATACAGAATGGGGAGGAAATGATTGTAAAAGGCCATCAAGTGTGTTTATTGCTCCTGTATGAAATCCAAAATCAACCTGTAATCTCAACCTCAACTTGGAAACTTAGCTACTATAGATTTATGTAGGCTTGATAAAAACTTCCCCCCTTGAGCTGGAGAGATGGCTCAGAGGTTAAGGGTTAAGGTTAAGGCTGTTCTTCCAGAAGTCCTGAGGTCAATTCTCAACCACAAGGTGACTCACAACCATCTATAATGAGATCTGGTGCCCTCTTCTGGTGTGTAGGCAGAGCACTATCTATAATAAATAAATAAATCTTTAACAAAACAAACCCCACAACTTCCCCCAAATAAAAACTAAATCCCCAAACTAAAATGGCTTTTCAGTCACTAAGCATACATTTTTCATAGCTATGACCACAGCCAGTTTCCTTTCAGTCATTAACATTTATACCAATGTCCCTAGGCCCCACCCTTGGCAAATCCCTTTGGATTAAAGTTCTTGAATTTACAGTCTTGAGTATCAAAGTGAAACACAGGACAAAGTAATTTTCCTAAGCTGAGTATGTTCTTCACATCATCTTTAAGAGGAATCACAATTTTAAAAATAGAGAAAAGATTTTAAGAGATCCAAATGGAAGAATGTTTCTCTTGTCACCAAAGTTGTGGTACCTCAGAGATCAAATTCATGCTTATTTTCCCTTTTGTTAACCAAGATCATAGAACACAAAGTTCACTGCAGAAAAGCTCACATCCAAACCTCAACATGGCAGCCTATTTATAAACAGACATGCGGTCAGGTGAGGTGGTGCAAAAGCATCAGTAGTTTTAAGAACCACCTCAGCTACATAGCAAATCCAAGGCCAGCCTGGGCAATATGAGACCTGAAGCAGGCAGGCAGGGAGACACAGACACCACAGACACAGACAAACACACACTCAGCAAACAGTAACAGTAGCCCTTCAATCTGTGGCTTTACTTTTGTTGCTTCAGTCTACTTACAGTAAAGCTGCGGTTTGAAAATATGAATCAGAAACAAGAAATAAGTAATTAATAAGGTAGGGTTTCTCTGTGTAACTTGCTGTCCTGGAACTCACTCTGTCGACCAGGCTGGCCTCAAACTCACAGAAATCCACCTGCCTCTGCCACCCCAGTGTTGGGATTTAAGGTGTGCACCTCTTGGGTTTCATTTTTGAGATCAGGTTTTACTCTGTAGCCCCACAACCCTCTGTAGACCAGACTGCCCCTTAACTTCCCTACAAACAGGGCATGCACATGATGCATATATATACATGCAGACAGAACATTTTGGGTTTGTTTTGTTTTGTTTATTTTTTTGAGTCAGGGTTTCTCTGTAGCTTTGCAGACCAGGCTGGCCTCAAACTCATGGATTCTGCCTGCCTCTGCCTCCCAAGTGCTGGGATAAAGGCACGTGGCACCCCAACCCCTCCCAAAACATTCTTTTTTTTTTTTTTTTAAAGATTTTATTTATTTATTATGTATACAACATTCTGCTTCCATGTATATCTGCACACCAGAAGAGGGCACCAGCTCTCATAACGGATGGTTGTGAGCCACCAAGTGGTTGCTGGGAATTGAACTCAGGACCTCTGGAAGAGCAGTCAGTGCTCTTAACCTCTGAGCCATCTCTCCAGCCCCCCCCCAACATTCTTATACATAAAATAAACTGTAAATACATGGCCAGGCTGTGGTAGTGCACCCCTTTAATCCCAGCACTCGGGAGGCAGAGGCAGGTGGATCTTTGTGAGTTTGAGGTCAGCCTGATCTACAAGAGCTAGTTCCAGGAAAGCTAGGGCTACACAGAGAAAAATAAATAAATAAATAAATAAATAAATAAATAAATAAATAAATAAAGTAAAATTAAATGTAAATACATGCAAAAGGCTTTTGACAAAATCCAACATCACACAATAAATGCTATAACCTTAAATGGGGGGAAAATTCAAAGAATTCTATTAAAATCAGGAACAAGGTAAGAGGGCCCACTTTCTCCACATGTATTTAATATAGTGTTGGAATTGTTAGTTTGATCAGCAAGACAAGAAAAACAAATAAAAAGCACACAAATAGAAAAGGAAGGCAAAGTACCCGTTTGCAGATGACAAGACTCTAATCTATAAGATCCTAAAGAATGCATCAGAAAACTTTTAGAACAGGTTAAGTATTTTCAGCACAAAGTGGCAGGATACCATGCTAGCAAGATGGCGCAGCAGTTAAAAGCACTTAACAGCTCTTCCAAAGGACCTACATTTGATTCCCAGCACCCACAAGGCAGCTCACAACCACTTGTTGTAATACCATTTCAGGGAGACCTGATGCCCTCTTCTGGCCTCCTCAGGCAATACACCCACATTTTGCACACACATAAATGCAGGCAACGCACCCCATACAAATAAAAAAGGGAGAAAAATTGAGAAACAATCCTATTTACAGTAACCTAAAACATACAAAAAACAACAGCTCCAAAACAAAAATAATCAACATGGAACAGTTCTGCAATGAAAAAACATTAACTTATTGTGTGTGTGTTGGAGGTCCTGTTCCTAATATGGGTGCTGTGAACTGAACTTGGGTTCTCCATAACAGCAATGTGTGTTCTTGACCATCTTTCAAACCGGTTCAATGAAAAATTTAAAACACAGAGGAAAAAATTAGGAATACACCAGAAGATGGAAAGACACCCCCATGATCATGAACAGGAAGAATCAATACTGTGAAAAATGCTGCCTTACAAAAACAATCTGCAGATTTAATGCAACTGCCATATGGAAGCCCAAGAGATCCTAGACAGCCAAAGCATCACGAACAAAATGAATACTGCAGGAGCTGCCATCACACCCAATGTGATGTCAGAATGTAGAGTCACAGAACTGCAAGCAGCCTAGTATCCACATACAAACTGACTCACAGATCAAGGAAATACAAGAGGAAATACAAGAGAAGATCCAGTTACGCAGCTGTGTAACTACAGATGCCTGATTTTTGACAAAAACGCAAAAAATACACATTGGAGAAAATACAACATCTTCAACATATAGTGTTGAGAAAACTGGCGATCTACATGTAGAAGAACGAAATTAAATTCTTATCTTTTCATTCCGCACAAAACTCAACTCCTAATAGATCAAGGGCCTTAATATTATACTTGAAATTCTGAAACTGCTAGAAGAAAACACAGGGGACACACTTTGAGATAAAGGCACGGGCAAGGACATTTCTAAATAGGACTCTAAGCAAGCAGACTATAAATAAAGCTGATAATCAACAAACAGAATCACATGAAATTAAAAAAACTGCTGTACAGCAAAAGTAACTGTTACTTGAGTTAAAAGACAGCTTACGGAATAGTAATAAAATCTCTGCCAGTATGTACCTGACAGAGGACTAGTATGTAGAATATAGAAAGAACCCAAAACCCTCAACACTAATAATTTTATTAAAAAATGGGGGAGGGGGACAGAACTAGAATTCTCAAAATAAGAACTATAGCCAGTGGTGGCACATGCCTTTAAAACCAGCACTTGGGAGTCCCAGGCAGGGGGATCTCTGTGAGTTAGAGCACAGCCAGGGCTACCCAGAACTGTCTTGAAAAAAAAAAATAAAAAAAAAAGAACTATAAATGGCCAGTAAACAATTTAAAAATTGTTCGACATCATTAGCCACTGAGGAAACGTAAATTTAAATTACTTTGACACTCCATCTCACCCCAGTAAGAATGGCTATTAACAAGAATACAAATAACACATGCTTGGTGGCATACATCTTTAATCCCAGCACTCAGGAAGCAGAGGCAAGTAGATTTCTGTGAGGCCAGTCAGAACTACATAGAGTTCCATGATAGCCAAGGATACATGGAAAGACCCTAGCTCAAAAAAACAAAACAAACAAGAACACAAATGCCAGCATGTATCGAGAGAAAGGGGAACACTTATCCAATGTTTGTACTAGTGTAAACTGGTACATCAATTATGGATATTACTTGCATATCCATGTTCAATGCCACTTTATTCACAATAGCTAGTAAATGGAATTAGGTGAGATGTACACCAACTGATAAACAGATAAATGAAAATGTGGCAAACAAACACAATAGAATTTTACTCTGTGCTAAAAAAAAAAAAAAAAAAAAAGAGTATTTTTGGTTTTTGTTTTTCGGGGAGACCAGATTTTCTATGTACAGCTCTGGCTGCCTTGGAACTTGCTTTGTAGATCAGGCCGGTCTCAAGCTCACAGAGATCTGCCTGCCTCTAACTCCAGAGTGCTGGGATTAAGGCGTGTGCCACCACTGTCCAGCTAGAAAAATGATTTTTCCCCCCCCAAGACAGGGTTTCTGTGTGTAACCCTAGACTGTCCTGGAACTCAGTCTATAGACCAGACTTCATGTTCTCACTCACATGTCCATCTTCCCACTTGTAGATGTGTATGCAATTTCGAATGCTTGTAAAGGTCAGTAAGCTAGAAAAGCCCACGAGAGGGGTGGTGGGGTAGTAGAAACATATGCTATAAAAGTACAAGGAGAGGGTTAAATATTTAAGTGGGAAAAGAATAGGGAAGGGTAAATGAGAGGGGAGGAAGAAGGAAGTAGGTTAATCCAAAGATGAAAAACCCTTATGGAAACATATTATTTTGTAAGCTAATTATTAAAATCTCAGTACCATGTGTGGGTTACCTCCCTATGGAGTTAGTGGTCAGGGAAGTTCCAGAAGTCACCCAAACAAGGCAGACTATTTGCCATTGCGCACCATAACTATACAGTAAGACTCTGCAGCTGAAGACAGCACACTTTGGATGCAGGACATAGAGAAATTAAGTTGGGGCTGATATGAAAACCTTTTCCTTGTTGGCTAGCTTTTCATAGTGCCAGAAAGTGCTACAGAAACTGGGGAAGAAAAGTCATCAATTGTACTACCCTGCCTCATATGAACTCTGAATGTTATAATATTGGCCTGCTAGACAAGAGGCTCACTGGTACAAAAACAGTATGAAGATAACCAAGGTTCTGACTGGATATGAAGACTGATCCACAGAAGGGAATCCATGCCTGCATTACTCTGGAGGTCATTTGCCCTAGTGAGGAACCTACTACTTTTGTGTTGCTAAAGCACATGTCAAACTGTCTTCTAAATACCATAGATTAATACCACTCTCAACCTTGGCCAGAGAAGCTTCTTTTTGTAATGCTCAACAGTTAATGCAGCAATTAACAACTGATAAGGGGATGAGAGTGACTACAGTATGCTTGATCCTAAATGGGACATCTCTGTCAACTCACCTCCACCCTGCCAAGGTTCAGAGAACATCATAGAAGAGGAGGCAGAAAGAAGGTGAGGGCTGGAGGATGCAATGCTGCCTTCTGGACACGACATGGCATGGCCCGTCTACTCATTGCTCACTGCAGCTGTGGCTACCTGCACACTCCAGTAGGCAGCACTAACTAGACTCCATGGGCTATCATAAAAAGAGGGGTGTATGCACGTACAGGGCATGCTGGGGAGGAGAAGAGGGAGTTGAGGTTGTATAGGATCAAGATCCACTATATACATGTGCAGGATTGTCAAATACATTACACATTAAAGAAATTTGATTGCTCCATAACAAATATGATATATATATATGTATATATATATATGAGTATATACTGAGAATACATAATTACGTATATATGTTATAGATATTTATAAACATGTATACACACATATATGCACACACACAAAAGTAGAAAAATAATAGAAACATACTACCTTAAATATAATTTGTTTTGTTTTTTTTCCAGACAGGGGTTTCTGTGTAACAGTTCTGGCTGTCCTGGAACTAGCTTTCTAAACAAGACTGGCTTCAAATTCACTGAGATCCACCTGCCTCCCAAGTGCTGGGATTAAAGGCATGCACCACCACAGTCCAACCTATGATTTTTACTTGTTAACGATACCTTAAGTAAAGTTTCAAAACTGAAACTAATATATACCCCAAATCCACAGGTGAGAATATAACCAAAGCATATAAAGCCTTTGAGCCCTGGTATCGGACATGATCCTAAAATGACATTCATCACTAGAGACACCTGGAGTTTGTCAGAAATGCAGGATTGACAGTAGAGCCATTTTGATAATGTATGGCTTGTAAGCATCAAGTTTAATGCTGCTGCAGAGAGTGAAAAACTCTGGAGCACTCAGTACTAAATGGGATGTCTTCATCAACCAACCCCCAACCCCCACAAGATTCTGTATAGTCAGTGTTTTCTATATATTTACTTGGTTCAGCTCATGTAATCCTCAGGATGGCTTTAAGACAGGTGATATTACAGTCACTCCCACTTCACAGTGGATGTTAAATAAAGTCTACAAAGAGACCTAGGGCTAGAATTGGGACTCACAAAGATTGCTTCATTCTTCTATTTCCCAGGTAAAAGGATGCTCACTGCTAGGTGGGGAAGGGAAATGGGACATGGCCCATCCATCCTAAGGTTTATTTCAAAATTGCCTTTGATGTTTGTTTTTAACCCAATTCCACTTTGATAAAGCAAAATGAGAGAAAGACCAAGTGTCAAAGTACAAACCTCCAGACATGGCGTACACACACACACACACACACGCACACACACACACACACACACACACACACACACACACACACACACACACACACACACAGAGCTCCTCTCTACATCTGTTACATTTTCTCTGCAGCCTACCTAAGCATACTGATGTATTTCTCTTACAAAATACAGGTCTTTCCTAAGATTCTCATGAGTTCAACATACTTCTTGTCTTTCTTGTCTCCCACACCATAGTTTCCAGGCACAGTGGACTACCTCCCCAAGTCTATACTTTCTCATCATTGCCTTTAAAAAAAACAAAAAAACTTTTATTTTTAAAAGATTTAATTATTTATTATGCATACAGTGTTCTGTCTGCATGTACCCCTGCATGACAGAAGAGGGCACCAGATCTCAATACAAATGGTTGTTAGTCACCATGTGGTTGCTGAGAATTGAATTCAGCACCACTGGAAAAACAGTCAGTGCTCTTAACCTCTGAGCCATCTCTCTAGCCCCTCATCATTGCCTTTTAAAATCAGGTTTCTTTAGTTTTAAATTTCCTTTCTTCCTGATGGTTAAAGTCTGATTTAAATTCAGTTCAGATATTACTCTCTATGTAGCTTTCTGCAAAAGTGACTGAGTTACAAATAATCACATTCCCTCTATCTATCCTTAGTTTTGCTAGTGCTTTATTTTGGCACTAGTATCAAGGTTTATTTGGCAGGTATTTGTATATGTAAAGTCTATTCCACTAGGCACACTGCTGATTAGCATAATGCCTTGCTCATAAGTACCATGAAAATAAATATATTTATTTATAGATTTTAGTTTTATTTTTTTTAATGTATGTTTCCTGTGTGTGTGTGTGTATATACACACTCATCTGTATAATAGAGTATGTCAGGTGTCCTGCCCTATTACTACCCACTTTATTCCTTTCACAGGGTTTCTTACTGAACCTGGTGTTAGGCTGGCAGCTAGCAAGCCCCAGAGATCCTCCTGTCTCTGCCAGCTGCCTCTCTCCCAACGCAGAACAGGTGGTAGTGATGGGGGCAGGTACACACACAAGAGAGTGCCCATGCCTATGTGTCCACAACTCGCTTTTTATATGAGTGCTAGGGATAAACTCAGGTCCTCACACTTGCATAGCACACCCTTTTTACCCACAGGGCCACAGCCATGGTCCCCAGGCCCTACACAGATTTTAAATAGTATGGCTGTAAGCTAAAGCATTTCCTATCATTCTTAAGGCCTTATGAAAATTCAGTTGATGGTGACACAAATTTGCTTTTAATTCTTTGGGGACAGTTAAGAATATGCTAGCTTCCCAGAATATTCAAAACCATAGTTCCTAAAGATAATCTGGAGTTCTAGAGAAGCCAGTGCTCAGATGACAGAGTGTCTGTTTAGGATGAATCCTTCTCTAGTACTTGGATGGCTTGCTCAGGCAAGACACACAAACCAGTGGTCTCAGCTCAGTTGTTACAATTAGCTATGGATTATCTGGATTTAATTCTATAGTCTACTTTTGTGTTGAGACAGGGTTTCTCTGTGTAAAGGTCCTGGTTGTCCTGGAACTTGCTCTGTAGATCAGGCTGGGCCTCAGACTTACAAAGATCACTTGCCTCTGTCTCCTAAGGGGTGGGATATATTCTACTCTTTAAAAACATTAGTTCAGGTGAAGATGTGTCTGGATTTAAGTATTTATTGGATCATATCATATAAGCATGAGCTGACTAACTTGTTACAAGGACTTTTATACTGCACAGAAAATCCAGTGGTATATTTCTTTTAAATTCAGACTCAGTTGCTTATGCAACAGGAACGAATCTCCAAAGAGGAAACCCAGACATAATGTAGGTTGACTGTAATGAATGAAAAGCTCTCTCTAACTATGAAAATATCAAAGAGGGCATCCTTCCCCCAACAAAAAAGGTGGTTGTAGAAGGGTTCTGTCTGACATATAGCTGTACAACATCATCCTAACTGCTCAGGGCTATGTCTTATTTCTATAGTACCCTCGACAGGTAAGACAGGATAGGTGACTCCAGGAATATTAAATAAACCAGAATGCACTTACTCATGTACCATATCCTCTACTTTTGTCTGTGGAAACTATAAAATTCCTGGTTCTATAAAGAAAAATTTTTTTCTGTTCTTTAATCCCCTTACTCGGAAATATGTATTTGGATACTATGTAATAAGCTAAAACATTTCTGAGTACAGAGTTATATTTCGAGGATCAGACATTTACATATTTAAGTGAGATTTTTATCAAAAGAAAAAAGAAAGCTATCAATCACTATTCATGTATTTATTTGAGATGGGATCCCACTGTATCGTCCTGGCTGACCTGGAACTCTATGTAGATCAGGTTATTCTTAAACTCACAGAGATCCCCCTGCCTCTGCCTCCTGAGTGCTGCAATTGAAGGTGTGCATCAGCATGCCAGGCTGTCAATCGCTTTTGAAAACAAAGGCCAGGTGCCCAGAACTAGTTGCTCACAGATTGGAGACTTGTCTCACTAAAGGCCCTTTATCAAATTTTGCTGAACCCAGAACAGCAGAGCCAAGGCAGAAGACAACAATAACAGGGAGGATAAAAAGCTACTGAATGAACAAGAAATGTTATGCTCCCCAGCTTTGCACTGGAATCCGGGTGGTCATGAGTGTCCTACTCTATTGGGAAATTTTCTTTCCCTCTTTGTACAACTATAATATAACAGTGGGGATGGGACAGGGGGTGGGGAGAAACTTGAAAATAAAACTCGACTTTCTGAGCCTGAAGAAACACAAGAAATCTTGTGTCAAAGAAGTCTTTCTATAAATGCCCATCTTTAGTCACAAGGACTCGGATTTAACAAATACGTACTTTAAGAGTCCATTATGAAAGTGACTGGAAATATTCTGACAGATAGAGGAATACACACCTGATGCTGCATTATTCTGAGATCCACGAGACATTTACAGTAAATCATTAGCCAGACAGTATTACGGCGGGCACTGTCACTTGCTGCTCAGAAGCTCTGTAAGAACCAACTACTTGGAATGCAGAAAATGGCTCAGCTGTGTAACTCAGCTTGTGAATCGTCTCTTTCTTAATTTATAATTCTCCATAGAGAGGCATCTGCATTTTAAAGTTCTCAGCCGTCTTGTTCATAAATACAACCCACTCAGTCCACTCCAAAACCCAGGGCCGTTTCAGACTTAAAACAACCACACTCGTCTTCACCTGTCACAGCTAGTTTACAGCTTACTTTGAGGTCACTCACTTATGATCTCTCAAACTTCTATTAATATGAATCAACTCTATATAATTCTGGTATAGCCCTAGAAAAAGAAAGGTTTTTGCCATCTTTACTATAAGCCCATTGTGTTTTGTTCTTTCTGTAATTAAAAAAAATTATGTGTATGACTGTTTTGTCTGCATATATAAACATCTGTGTGAACCAACATTTGCAGGTTGCTGGTGTAGGGCAAAGAAGATCCTCTGACACTTCTCTTTCTAATTCTTTTTTTTTTGGGGGGGTGGAGGGGGTTCAAGACAGGGTTTCTCTGTGGCTTTGGAGGCTGCCCTGGAACTCACTCTGTAGACCAGGCTGGTCTCAAACTCACAGAGATCGGCCTGCCTCTGTTTCCTGAGTGCTGGATTAAAGGCGTTGGCCCAGTTAATTCTATTTTTTTTAATAAAGATTTAATTTTATTCATTATGTATAGTGTTATGTCTGCAGGACAGAAGAGGACACCAGATGTCTTATGGAAGATTGTGAGCCACCATGTCGGTGCTGGGAATTGAACTCAGGACCTCTGCAAGGAGTTCTGCAAGAATAGCCAATGCTTCTAACCCCTGAGCCATCTCTCCAGCCCCTCTTTGCAATTCTTAATTCACAATCACAACCTTCACTTGTACTTCCCCAACTCTTCAGGATGAGGCAAGCAGACAAGAAAGAACTAAGAAGAGCCTCACCATAGGACTGGTACTTACATTGTTCTGACTATTGGCATCATTTGGTCTGAGCAGAGTATGAGAGATATACAGTTCTTTTAGTTGAACTGCAATTAGAGCCTTACTGTATTTAAGATTCACACCACCAAACATGGCTGAGGATATCACTTATCTAGCATACATGAAGCCCTAGGTCCTACTTGCTAAGCTGTATGTGGGGAAATGGGAAACTGGGGCAAACACCAACTAATCAAAAGAAGATATTTACAACCGGTTTAATCACCTCTCTTATGCTCAAACTTGTTAGAACTTTCCCATCATTTATAAATAGGTGATGTCATGAAACAAATCAAAGTACCCAAAAATCCAAGCACTGTATGAAATCTAAGACTTAAGAGATAAAATTGACCCCAGATGTTGCTTATTAAATCTCTTGCTAAAAGAAGTTGCCAAATTATTAAAAGGAGCCTACCCACAAAATAGATAAACACCTTGCAAAATCTACCAAGCCAACTTTGGCATTCAAAGAATCTAAATTGTTTCCACTCCTTTTTAAAATAATGTTTTACCATTTGTGTTTGTGTGTGTATGTATATGTCTGCATGTGTAGATGTGCATGTGGAGGTCAGAGGACAATCAGTGGGAATTGAATCCCTCAACCATGTGGGTCCGGGATACTGAATGAAGGTCATGAGGCTTGGAGGCAAGTCCTCTTAGGTGTTGAGTCATTTCACTGACAACCTTCCTTTTTGCTATCTTTATTCATTCTGTATTGCCATGTTCCTGACTCCCTTACTCTTAAGTAGGGACAAACATGGCAATCTCTACTTAATACTACCCCTTAAAGTAGCAGGCTAGAATACAGAGCTTGTCATATATTAAACTCAAGGAAAAACACGAGTCACTTACACAGTTGTGATCACCAGATACCTTAGCCTGTAAGGTAATTTTCCTGTAAGAGACGTAACTCTGGCAGTTTGTGATTATTTGTTCTTATTCTTTTGTTTCTATGTCTATGACCTCCATGTCCATAAGTAAGTCATCATTCAGAAAACAAAACAGAACCTAACCATGTAAGTAACAAAACAAACAAAACTGGCTTCCTTCACACAGTTGTCTAAGATGGCTAACCCAGTGATGAACCATGGCTGTACATTACCATTATCTCAGATTTTAAATATCCCAATGCTAAGACATCATTCCAATGTCTGCAACATATAGTCAAGATGAGAACCATTAAATTTAATCTGCTTGAATAGCCGTTTCCCTGGGTTAAAACAAACAAACAAACAAACCAAAACCAAAAAAAAAACGGAATCCTCAATTTTGAATTCTATATAGAATTTAGAAACTTCCCAGTCTGGGGTCTGCTTTAAAATTGTGCAATATGCGGGGTGGTGGCGGCGCACGCCTTTAATCCCAGCACTCGGGAGGCAGAGGCAGGTGGATCTCTGTGAGTTCGAGACCAGCCAGATCTACAAGAGCTAGTTCCAGGTTAGCCTCCAAAAGCCACAGAGAAACCCTGTCTCGAAAAACCAAAAATATCTTCTCTTGTAAAAGAAGAGTACTGTATTTCATTGGCTAAGGGAGGAGAACAGACATCTCTGATTACTGGGGGATAGGGCACTCTGCTCCTTCTACAGAAGGTAAACACAAAGAAGAGTTTGGGTGTTCCCAGTAATTATGGCTGACACTCCAGGGATATCAGATTCCTATCAAGGACTCCTAGGTCCCCAAGGTTCCTTCTCCTACCTCCAGCAGGTCTATCATCCTGGTCATCTGAGAGTAGATAAGGACCCTATGTCCTTGAGACTTGAGTCGAGTCAACAGGACATCAAGGGCATACAGCTTTCCACTGTCTGTGATGAGGCTCTCCTTGCCTGGGGAGAAAAAAAGGGGCGGGGGAGGAAACTATTTAATTGAAGCATCAAATCACCCACTGCAAAGCTGTATGCAGCTAAAATTTCTGTAATCAGGGTGCTTGTCTTCCTGAGAACAGGAAAGTGCTTGAGAGGTAGACTGGAAAGCCCTCTCAAACCCTGACTCCAGGAGTGCTTGCTAAAGCATAGCCTGAAGAGCTGGATTCCGCCTCTCAGCTGACAGTGTGGATTAGGTGTTTGGTCCACATTCTTACTGAGGGGACACCAACCATACAAGGCTAGGCTATCTATCAATGACAAGTATGCTGTGTGCTGTAAGGAACACCTCAAGACTCTACTCTAGAAATTTGTTGCTTCTAATTCTGTGTTCATGCTTGTTTGAGAGTCACAGGAATGCTTGGTTCCCAATTAGTCAACTGTTTGGAAAAGATTAGCAGGTGTGGCCTTGTTAGAGGAGGTGTCACTGGGGGTGGAGTTTGAGGTTTCCAAAGGCCAAGTCAGGCCATCCCTCCCCCTTCTCTGCTTCCAATTTGCAGGAAAGATATAGGTTCTCAGATACTGCTCCAGGACCATGTTTATCTGCTTGCTGCCATGTTCCCTGCCAGGTGGATCACAGATTCGCCTTCTAAAACTTAGAGCCCCTACCTAATTGCTTTCTTTTATAAGTTGCATTCACCATGATATCTCTTCACAGCAACAGAACAGTAGCTAGGACACAGGTTATGTCCTGAAAGTATGAGAACAAACAGAGGCAAGGGAATCTGTCTGAAGATAGTGTAAATACCAATGAAAATAAATGTGTCCACCCTTGACACCCTCCAATAACTGGCTAGCAATTCCAGGGCCATGTGCCCAGCATGTACTCTTTCAATGAGCTCTACTCCCAGTTTTTCAGAAAGAACAGACTTCAAGCTTCTGTGAAATGAAACTGCTTTCACTCACTATCTTGTGTTTTCTCTTTCCTCTTCCCATATGAAACACATTTCAGTCAGAGATCTTTTAAGAACACTTAACTCACAAGTTTTCATCTTATCCATTCAGAACCATTCACTCACATCATATTCCAGGAAGGAGAGTTTCCTGTTTGCAGAGGGTTCATAAACATGCCCTGAACAATTGCTGCATTAAGAGGGGAAGAAAGAAGGCTTGAGGGGTTGCATAAGCGTACATATGGAAGTGGCTGGGAAACACACACACACACACACACACACACACACACACACACACAAAGAAGAGAAACAATACAGAGAATTATACACTGGCAACTACCTCCCAAAAGTAAAAGAAAAAAACTATTAAGTCAAACTATCCATCCTTAGTTTCCGGGGTTGAACCATACTCTTTCTTCAGAACTGCAAAGGCCAAGTACTGACAGCAGTCCAAGAATTTTCAACTGTCATTCTTGCTACTATTTGCCAATATACAATTATTGTCTACACTGAACAAGAACGGATGTGCTGACAGCACCATAACAAATCACCAACTGCTCTGTTTTTGCTACAAAGCTATGGGTCCTGGATGTTTACTCCTCTGCACTGCACCCTTTTCCCACCTTCGGAATGCTGCCAGGACACGCTGCCCTTCCCTCCCCGCCCCGCCCCACCAATGCTCCACACCTTTGTTCAGACTCTTTGTTTGCTCCTGTTTAGATTACTGAAATGCTCTTCTCTTTGCTGTCTCCTTACAAGCACAATCAAATGACTGCAGCAGGGCAAGAGGGAGTGCTGAGCTTTCTCCTTGGCACCAGACAAGGAGGCCAGTGGGAATTCCTAGTCTGATCAGGCAGCAATGTTTTCTGAACAATTCAAGAAGTTCCCTTCTCCTCATAATTCCTTCTCTGCTGGATTGTCAGGAGTTTCTTGATTTTGGTGGCTTTTAGTATTTCCCACAGAGCTAGTCATCTTTTTTTCTTGTTTTTAAAGCCATACAATTTTCAGTCACTGAATGGAAGTGGGCAAGCTAAGCTCTTCATATTTTTATAGCCCTCTTATAGCCCTCTTATGTCCTCTCCCTTCAGAACAAATCACCAGCAGAGCACACACAAATTTGTACGGCGTCTAAAAGCATTAGCTGACTTTGTAATGAAAGATTTATTTTTATGTGTATGTGTCCTGGGTAGTTTAATGTAAACTTGACACAAGCTAGAGTTACAGGAAAGCATGGAACTTCAGTTGAGAAAATGTCTATGTAAGATCTGGCCGTAAGGCATTTTCATAATTAGTGCTGGCCAGCTCATTGTGGGTAGTGGGTGACACTCCTAGGTTGGTGGTCCTGGGTTCTATAAAAAAGCAGGCTGAGCAAGCCAGCAAGCATCAGCCCTCCATAGCCTCTGCATCAGCTCTTGCCTCCAGGCTCCTGGCCTGCTTCAGTTCTTATTCTGACTTCTTCCACTGATGAACAGTGATGAGAAAGAATAAGCCAATAAACCCTGTCCTCTCAAGTTGCCTTGGTCATGGTGTTTCATCACAGCAACGGAAACCTTAAGACAGTAAGAATATTTGCCTATATGTATATATGTATACCATGTATATGCTTGGTCCCTCTGGAGTCAAAGGAGAGCATCAGAAATCCTGAAACTGGTGATTCGGACCACCATGTGAATGCTGGGAACAAAATCTAGGTCCTTTGCAGGAGCAGTGAATTCACTTTAAGATGGAGCTATCTCTAGCCCCTTACTAACTGACTTAAAAACCATGATTAAATAGTCTTCACACTTCCCTGCTTCCCAGGGTAATTTTAGATTGATAACTAGAATGAACTGATGCTAGGATTAGAAAAGTGCAGAGGTAAAGACACAGACACACATGATGATGAACTCAAATACACAAAGCAGTAAAAACTGCCAGCTTGTCACTGTGCAGTTGAGGGAAGTAGAGGCAGGCGGACTAGATCTGGGTTATGGTTTTTTTTTTGTGTGTGTGTGTTTGTTTTTGTGTGGTGCTGGGGATCAAATACAGGGCTCATACATGCAAGGTAAGTGCTATACCAGTAAGCCTTAGACTAAATAGACCTGTTTGGACTGTTTGGAAAGCAAAGGCCCCAAAGAAACTGACTTGAACCAAGAGGATAAAACACTTATGCAAACAAAAATACTTCTGAGTTCTCCAGTGAGTGTGCTAAACGGATCAAATCAGTGTCTAACATTTGTCCTTAGTGATGTATGCAGAAAAAACAGGCTTCTTTTGCTGTCCACACTGGTATCTTTAGGGCCTGGTATACATCATTGAATTCTAGAGCTACCAAGGTGTGCTGTACAAAAGCACCACCTGTGGCTAAGCAGGGCACAGAGCCAGGGGAAGTATAATTCCCAAGAGATCAAGCAGATTCTGCCCAGTCAAACCCAGCCCCAGACCATTCTTTAAAACAGGACCTCAAATGATATTGAAACAACCAGATCTACCCTCTCTTATAATCTTTCCAGCAATCCTATGGTATTCACATACTGTCCACTCTGTTCAGTGACAAGCAAAAAGATTAAATATTGCTCCAAGGAAAGAAGCCCTATGAAAGGCTGAAGATTACAGAAGCAATCAAGGTATGAAACTCAGGAAATTTTGGTCAATCTTTCAAAAATTCCACCTTTCCCAGGGAAACAAAAAATGCAGAAGTATAGAACACAGAGATAAAACATAGAGAGGTTCAAGTGATACCCTCCCTGCCCCCACCCCGCCCGGGTTAGTCCACAGAGCACAATGGGGTCAGTGAGGAGCTTGTCGGTTCTCACAGTAAACAGCCAGTGAGGCTGGTGCTTTTTATCGATGCAAAAAGAACTCAGACACTTCCTGCTATTTAAACAAGGTCCATTTTTCTTTCAAAGAACAGGAAAAGCCACAAGAGATTCCCACAGCGCCAGCAATAAGCCTTCTACTCCTATACTGGGAACTAAAGAGTAGAATGAAGGAAGAAGAAATAGGGTATACTTGCTTCTTTGGGTACCTATGCTTCTTTCCTACCTGCATGACTCTGGTGTCCATTCTGTCCTGCTTTATGCTTGGGCTTTCTCTTCCCCTTAACTTTCAAACACTTTTACCCACTACTTTCATGTGTTCTAAGTCACTCCTGAGGCCATGTGCAATACATAGATTTCACATACCCAAACAGACATCTTATAGGCAAAGCATTCTAAGGATTAGAAAGCCTTCAGACAAGAAACAAAGAAAAGTCGGCCTCCGCATAGGAATCCAGCTGTCTCTTATAGCAGATGCTCCCTTTGAAGCATAGTTCTAGTGTGTGTCCATTAAATTTCAATGAAGAATACAATCAAGATACCAGAGAATTTGGACAATCAAGCTAGCACCATAGCTCTAAGCAGGTGTAAAGTGCATCAGTCTGTGAGCCCTCTGTGTTCAACTTCCTTAAGTGCAGTCTCACTGAAGCAAAGATGAAAACCTAGTTTCCTTTCAACCCTGGACCTTGACCCCATGGGGTCTGGGAATCTGCTAGAGTTTTGGCACAAAACATACTGTTTTTCCTCTTGTTATCATTTAGATCTCTAGGCCTTGTGCAGGACACTGTTTGCGCTACTTAATCTAGGCTCTCTGGGAATGACGACATTCTCATTCACTGCACCAGCAATGGCACAGACAACTGCACTCTTTCAACCTGAGGCCTTTCCTAAACCTTTAGGGGAGTAGTCTCTGAGGTGGGTGGAACCCAGAGGTCATGTGTATACTCGATAAGCACTCTACCCATGAGCACCCCAACCCCCTCCCTTTAAAAAGTGGCACTACTTTCTTATCAAAGGAGAGAACTCAAGAACAAATCTAGAAACATTTCTCTTCCCATCTTTTCACTCAAAACACAGGTTCCCTGTATTTTTACTTATAAATTACACATGAAAGGAGAGTCAGAAACCTCACAAACACTGGAAACTATCACATGGACTTTCTCCGTGTTCTTCTCTTACCAAAGCTGGGAACATGCTCTCAGGGGGCAGAAAACTTACCTGGAATTCTGATGAAAGACCAGCCGTTCTGAGGCCTGATGCTCCATAGCCCTCCAGCAGGCTCTGGGAAGAACTGTGACCTTCGATTTAGCCATTCCGTAGCCAGCTCAGGAGCCCCATTCAACAAACACTGCTTGGCAGCAAGACTCCCTCCCTCCTTCAGAACTCTTCTCTCATACTCTGCACTTCTGTCATTACAGTAAGAATCCAACGGCACTGCGGTGACCTACAGGGCAAAATTCACAGATGATAAAATAATCTCTTCTGCATTTTTCACACACACCAAGTCTTGAGGGAACTTCAACTGTTTTTGTTTTTGTTTTGTTTTGTTTCTTTTAAGACAGGATCTCATGTAGCCTATGATGGCCTCCAAATTCTTAAGTAGTCAATGATGACCTAGCTGATCCTATCCACCTTCAGCACCCAATGTGGGATTATAGGCAAATTTCAGGCTTGTGAATGCTAAGCAAGCATTCTACCAACAACTGAGCTTTATCCCTAGACCCAGAACTCTGAAATCAGACCAGCATGGATCATCTCAGGCTGTTGGCTTTAAATTTCCTCAATTAACAAAATAAGACAATGCCAATGCTTGACTGGGTAAAATAGAAATCTCTAATAAAATGAACCTACAATCACAAGATACAAAAAGAAACAGAGCATGCCGATAGGTTAGGGTGCTAGTAGGATAGTATTCTAATCTCAATAGACACTCATTACTAGATGCTGTTCTTGACAAAGAACTATTGGCCACACACGATGGTGATGCTAGAAAGGGAGCTGGAGATGGACAGACATCATTAAAGGACTACAGTACTGGTCTGACACACATGAAACTATCTTTTTGTTTTTCGAGACAGGGTCTCACTATGTAGCTCTGGCTGTCCTAGAACTCACTCTGTAGATCAGGCTGGCCTCAAACTCACAGAGATCCTTCTGCCTCTCTGCCTCTGGACTGCTGAGATTAAAGGCATGTGCCATCATCACCTGACTTTGCCTGACTTTAATGCTTTCATGGCAAGATTTTTGTGTTTAGTGATACTTCTCATGGACAATCCTAATGGAAAAGAAGGGAAGCCTTCTTTCAAGCCATGCTGGAGAAGGAATATGGAACACAGGGGATAGAGAGAAGCAATCACCAGCAAGCAGCATATTCATTTCCTGTCTAAGGCAGAGACTACACAAAACTCTTAAGTCATTATATAGTACAACCGAGTAAGACTAAAATGTGGCCTTCCCAATGGAGAAAGGGCTCTTTACCACCTTAGAAACACAGTTCATCCTTTCTCAGCTATCTGTGAAGTCATCTGATAAGAAGCCTGTTGACGGTAACTTCTTGATAAAAAGTAAAGGTTGTGGTGATCCACCAAATCCAAGATGATGAAAACACTAAAAGTCCACTCACTGTAAGCAGTACATTACTCAGACAAAGCTTAAAAATAAACAAAGGGATGGGGTGAAAGTGGATATAAGTAGCAGAGCATATAAAGAGCCAAGGTGTGGGAGAGATCAGAACAGAGCATTTGTTGTACCTAGGTAGGCAGTTCTATTACTGCTTGAAAGACAGGTACTTAGGCAATCTGTTTTGCTATTAACTGCTCTATTTTCACGAGAATCAACCTTTAGAGCAGCGATCCCAAAGTTTGGATGCTGAAGAACCTTGATGGGAAGAGATGACAGATGTGAGAGGAGGGAGAACCAAATTTGATCTAGGTTAACAAACACCCCAGGCTATGAAGCCAAGCCTAAACAATGCTGCTAGCTGATCATGTGGTTGCAGGTGCTTCTGCTAAGAGCCACAGGGTACCAACAGCAGATAAAATGTCTCATTTATCAATAGCCAGAAAATAAACAGCACTAACTGGCAAAAGGAGAGGAACTGAATTTCTCAGGGAGCAGTGCCATCTGCAGTTCAGTTGCAAAACTACCTAAGGCCACAGCAAAGGGCCTAGAGTTCTAAAACTTGCTCAGGGTTAAACCAGTTTATGCAAACAAGAGCGAGGAAGCCTTACTAGTTTTGTTTCCTCTAAAATATTTTTGTTATTGTTTTCCTTCTTGTTCACTTTATTTTTCCCTGGATACTTATAAAGATGGAAATATAGAACAGGTTTACAAACACACACACACCCTCATGGTTTACCTACTCAGCAACACACACACACACACACACACACACACACACACACACACACACACACACACACACACACACACACCAGGTTTACAAACACACACACACCCTCATGGTTTACCTACTCAGCAATCCAGCAGACTCTGAGCCATAGCAGATCTCTCCCATGTAGGATGGAATTCACATCCCCCCAAAATCTCTAAAACTGTACTTCCATAAAAAAAACTATTAAAGCAGTTGTTTTGAACTTAGGGGACAGTTCTACATGTGCTCAAATAGCATTCCCTACTGAATGTGTAAAACACTCATTTTTCCTTCCTGACTGCATCACTATCCCTGAATGGGGATTGAACCTAGCTAGGGACATGCTCATGTTAGGTAAGTGTTCTTCCACTAAGTCCCCACCCCCACCCCCGCCCTTTTGTGAGGAAGGTCTCTCGTGTAGTTCAACTATCCTGGAACTCATACTCATCCTCCTTTAGCTTCCTGGATTATGGGATTACAGGCTTGAGCCACCATACTGGATAGTGGAGAATAAAACTGGCATATTCTACTTTTAAAGACAACCCTTTTATCTTCCCTTATTTTCTAGTACGAAACAGAACTCAGACTGGAATCAAGACTCTGAGCCATAATCTCAAGATGGAAAGTCAGAAACTAGATGCCCAGAATGAAGGACAATGGAAGATCAGTGACAAAGGCAGAATATTCTCCTTGCTAAGGACTTGTTGTATAGGCACTCCCAAACATTTAAAAAGCAAACCATTTTCATTTATAAACTTTCAATGTTGCTGACATCCTTCCAAGTCCAGTGCTAAACATATGCACTACGTGTATGCCTGATACCCATGGAGATCAAACAAGGTATCTAGTTCCCTTGGAACTAGAGTGATCAGTTGTGAGCCACCATGTGGTACAGGGAATTGAACCCAAGACACAATTCTCTCTCCCTCTCTTTTTAAAATAATTTTTGATGAGCTTTGTTGATGATTCCTGGTTCACGATATATAGGTGGAATTATAGAATACCATAGTCTAAGTATGTGAGCCATATATTTTAAGGTACAAAAGAGCAAAAAGGTCCATTTCTACTTAGAATAAATCCTGCTTGTAAGTTAGATCCATCCTAGACAGCTTGTGCTCATTCTGCAAACCCTGATGGTGTAGAAATAGCAGTGATGAGGCATGACAAACCATCCTTCCCTCCCCACAAATGCAAATGCATCCCGAATCTAACCCAGGCATATCCAACCTGCGCTTGCAGGCCAGGTGCATTCATGGACAGCTAATGAAATCCAACTGTTGTACTTGACAGCATCATATCACAATGTCAAAGGGTTGTACCCCTTGCAACTCTCACATGCCAATCCATGCTTTGCTTCATTAACCTCCTAAATTACTGTAGTTAGAGGAGCTGCTTTGTCAAGCATTTCAGCGTCCTTCCTGACATATGTGTTCCTGCTCTGGCTATGGGAGCGTGACTGCTCCAAACATTTCTGGGTTTTGGTGAGATGACTGCCCAGGATCTTCCTTACTCTACTAACCTTGTAGAACTATTTCTCAGCTATTGATAAATAGCTCCTTCCTTAGTGGCAGTCACCCCAGAACACACACCAGGGAAATGACTTCTAACAGTGGTAGGCCAGTTAAAGCTCCAAGGAAATCAACTTCTCTTTCCTCACCAAATGTTTACCATCAGTAGAATGAAAGGCACTTCATGAAATATCATTTTATTCATCCCCAGGGCTGATATGAAAGGTGAAGCCTAGTTATGTGTGAATTAAATATTCAGACATGGTTAGAATTCTCATGTGTCAAAATCATGTTCCAATTATTCCTATTTTCAGGTTCAGTACATGCTACATGAGAAAAATCTACAAATATGAGGAAAGAGACTGGCATAGGAAAAGAGGGTGGCAAGTTTTCTACTATTCACTGAAGATCACCACACATTTACAGTGATTACAACTTCCTCCAAGCAACATTTATTATTCTTTAGAGAAAGGGCACCAACAGACATGGCAGTTCAGACTTCTGTCTAGCCTCTGTTAAACACTGTGTTTTCTTTTCTTTTCTCAACTCCTTCCCTTGTGAGACAAGGCTTGACTTGAACTTAGAACTCTCTTGCCTTAACCAACCAAATGCTAGAATGGTAGGGATGTAAACCACCATGCTTCAGCCCACGACTGATGCTTATATTTTTGTTGGTTTAAATTTCTAATTTTGGGAAGACTGTTTTAGAGTACAGTTGATCATAGAGATTTAGGCAGTCTTGAGAGGTAGCAAATATTCTTACGTGCATAAAGACAATTTTTACATACATGTTGATTTATTGGCTTTTACTGGCTCTTTGGCACACTAGAAATAAAGTTTTGGCATTCCTGTTCTAGAAACCTAAGCCTTCTCGCTTAGGATCTTGATACAGAGATCAGGTTAAAAGAGAACAAAACAAACCATGCAACAGTGAAGCCTGAAGACTGCTTTCCACAGAGTACCCAGCTTCAGTTACTTTTTTTATAACTTCAGTCCTAAGAATGCTCTGGAGGAACAGGATACACATAGATTCAAAATACTTTCCTATAAATATACAGCAAAATGTCGAGAGTGGCATAGGAATTAAGCTCACACAGCACAGGACCAGTAGAGAGAAATCGAGGTGGGCAGTAGTCCATGGGACTTAGTACTTAATTTCTATTTTTCATCTTTCTTTAGACCCTTTGTCTCATTCTCTTTTGGTACATTTAATAAAGTATGCAAACTGACAAAAATAATGGCAGACAAATGTTTCCAATGAAGACTTAAAGTGCCTTTTCTAGACAGAACTGTGAAAATAGATGAGTGGAGGAACAAGATAAAAACACAAAAGGGAAAGAGCTCCTTAGCTAACCCTGTTGTTCCGGAAGCAGAAGAAAACAGCTAGCTAGGAAAATAGATAGGTGTTCTTTTCTTTTTCAACATGATGTTTGGTCACATCACTAGTCCGCCTTTCTCTCTTCACATACTTTTTTATGGAATAGGGAGAATTCACGTCTGGCTATGACCAATGAGGAAAAGAAAGGAAGGTGGAGTCAGAGTACCCTATCTAGTGAACCAAAGGAAGCCTCTCAGAGCTGTTTGTCAGCAATCTTGTAGAACTGTTTGGATAAACAGGGTATGGGAAAATAAAGAGAGAAACCCTAAACCTGAAACCACAAAAGAAACACCACCATTTCCACCACACCCCCCCACCACACCAGCAGGAAAAAAAAAGTTTAACTACTGAATGGTGAGTAAGATGCAGCAGCCATTGTGGTTCTCAGATGGAGCACACCTGAGAACCACAGTCCAGGCAAGGCTGTTGAGGGAGTGAAACTGCCTGACCCTGGAGTGACTGTACTGAGATGAGACAGATGAACTCTTCTACTAACTGAGCCACCATCCTATGACAAACTTAAGGAAAAAACCTCAAAGCAGGTGACAAAAGGCTCCCTTTGCTCCTGGCACTGCTGCTGGGTACTGATCTTCCTGAGAGATGGTTTGTCCCATTACAGTTTACTGCCTGTAATTAATTTAATGAAAAGCAATCTGATTTAATCAAAAGCCATCACCCAACATATAGTAATTCTCAAATCTATACATTTCAAGGTGAAGAGGTACTGTCTTGGGAAGAACGGGATCATGGATATTTTCCCATTTTAAATTTTCTTTTGAAATAGGTCTTATTATGTAATTCAGTCTTGCCTTGGATTCACAAGCCTCTGATTTACTGGGATCACAAGTTAATAACCATTCCTAGCTCCCTTCTTTTTAAAAACTAATTGGTAAGTTTTCAAGATCTAAACAGCTTAGAAACTGGCCCCCTCCCCCAGTACTGATTCATTTTTTTACAGTATTATCTGTTTCATTTCTTCCCTCCTGTGGCACTTACTCGTGGACTGGCCACACTCAAAAAAGATGGCAGCTCAGTGAGCAGGCAGCAACGAAGTGAGGAGGTAGCTGATCTCCGTTGATGGACAACCTGGTCTGAGTAGCCACTCACTGCTTTACAATGGCTGCTAAAAACAAGAGACTAAAAAGAAAAAAAAATATATGTATAAATAAAATGTTAATAAAGCAAAACAGAAAATGTGTCACATACTGAACATCCAACTTAATGAACTTTTTTCCTGGCCAATACTATTAATTCTAAATAATCATTAATCAGAACCAAATATGTAATATATAGTTGAAACCCATGTTAACTTCAAAATGTGGATTTATTAGTATACAAAATCAAGTGTCATTTCTAATTCTACTTCTAGAAGAGCTATTTCAGACAAAATACTATGTGTGCTAGGTGGATAGTTGGTTTGTTGTGACTATGAATGCAAACTCGAACCACACTGTTTAAGACTAACTTCTTCTAAATTTTCCTGTAAGACAATGTAGAATCAGGTGGTAGCAGTGTCATGTGGCTCTAGCAAAGTTGGTCCTTCTTGAGACAGTGTCTTACTGCGTAGCCTATAATGGCCCAGAATTTTCTACATAGACCAGGCTGGCCTTCAATTCACCGAGATCTACCTGCCTCTGCTTCCTGAATGCTGGGATTAAAGATGTGCACCGCCATACCCTGCCAACAGTGGTCCTTTTGAGCCAGACTGGCACTATTGGAATTATGTGGCCTACATAACTCATTAAGTAGTCAGGCTAGCAGTTAAGCTTGTGGCAATACTCCTGTCACTGCTCCTCACATGCTGACGATTACAGACATGCACCACCACCATTCTGATTGTATTTCTTTTCATTCACACAGAGACAGGAATGTAAGTGTTCATGAACAGGAAACAATCTCTCTCTAGCCTGCATCAGACAATCAATTAAAAATGTTAACTGAGGCTGGGCAGTGGTGGCGACTGCCTTGAACCAATCCCAGCAACCCAGGAGGCAGAGGCAGGTGATCTCTGTGGGTTCATGGCAAGTCTGGTCTACAGAGCAAGTTCCAGGACAGCCAGGACTACCCAGAGAAACCATGTCCTGGACAAAAAAAAAAAAAAAAAAGGTTAATTGAGACTGAAGGGATACCTCAGAGGTTAAGAGCACTTGTTATAACAAATATTCTAGAAGACTTAGGTTAGATACCTAATATCCACACAGTGGCTCATATTATCTGTAACTCCAATTCCAGGGGATCCAAACACTCTCTTCAGGCCTCCTCAGGTACCATGTACATACTTGGTGCACAGACAAATGTGCAGGCAAAATACCCATACACACAGAAATAATTAATTGAAAAAATGTCTTCTAAAAATATTAAGGAATAAAAGTATTAATTATTGTGTTGGGGATATTGCTCAGTTGGTGTGATGCTCACCTAGTATGCATCAGGTCTTAAATTCAACATGAAGTACTGAATAAAGACTGGGTGTGGAGGAGGAAGATTAGATACATGAGTTCTAGGCTAACCTGAGCTACATGAGGTTGAATTTCACAATAAAATCGCAAGATTGTCAAAAACTTCACATAGGTCACTCTTTAACTCACTCTTTAGGCCATGCTTGGCTTCCAACTCAAGAGTTTGCCTCTGCCTGTGCCTCTGCCTCCTGAGTGCTGGGATTAAAAAGGCATGAGGCCACCACTGCCTGGCTTTTACATATTTTCTTTTTACATATTTTTCTTTTCTTTTCTTGAAGACAAAGTTTCACTATACAGTCCTGGTTGGTCTGAAACTCATTCTGTAGACCAGGCTAGTCTTAAACTCACGGAGATCTGCTTGCCTCTGTCTCCCAAGTACTGGGATTAAAGGAATGTTACCACCATGCCCAGCTCCATTTTGTGAATTTTAAACTGAAACATCTAAAACTGCCCTAATTTCTAAGAGCCACTTAGCTTATGAGAATTGAGTCTGTAAGGCTCTTAAAAGAGCTAGAGAGACTACTCAGCAGGTAAAGGCACTTCCTGGGAACCCTGATGACCTGAGTGCAATCCCCAGAACCAGCATGGTACAAGGAGAGAAATGATTCCTGCAGGATGACCTTTGACATCCACAGTGTGTCAATACACATTCTTTATACACACGGTAAAGACAAGACACTAAAAAAAATACAACTTTGGCTGGACAGTGTGGCCCATGCCTTTAATCCCAGCACTAGGGAGGCAGAGGCAGGGGGATCTCTGTGAGTTAGAGGCCAGCCTGATCTACAGAGTGAGTGCCAGGATAGACTCCAAAGCTACAGAGAAACCCTGTCTCAAAAAACAAACAAACAAACAAACAACAAACAAACAAAACAAAACAAAACAAAATCAATCCAACAACAAAAATACAACTTTGGCTGGGTGTGTGGAGTCCCACACCTTTAAGTCTAGAACGTAGCGGGCAGAAACAGGCAGATCCTTGAGTTACATGCCAGCCTGGTCTACACAGGTAATTCCAGGACTGTCAGGGCTAAACAGAGAAACCCTATCTCAAAACTAAACAAAAAAACAAAACAAACTTTCAACATATACTATGGCTAAGGAGATGATTACCATGACATCTGTACCCAAAGACAGTATTAACGACAATCAACAATGATACTTGCAGCCGGGCATTGGCGCATGTCTTTAATCCTAGCACTCAGGAGGCAGAGGCAGGCGGATCTCTGTGAGTTCGAGGCCAGCCTGGTCTACAGAGCAAGTTCCAGGACAGGCTCAAAAACAATAGAGAGAAACCCTGTCTTGAAAACCAAAAAGATACTTGCTTTCTGACAATAATCATTTCTGCCAAGGTCTTCAATAGGATACAGCTTTAAAAAAGGTTTTGCCTCAAAATAGTATTTCCTATAGTTCTAGATTTAATCTTTAAGTAAAAGATTTTTTAAAAATCCACATCTACAAGATTTACACTCATCAGTACACATTACCACCTAACAAAACAATCCTTGGGAAGCGCTCTCAGGACACACACTAATGGAGCTACATTGACAGTTGAAGCCAACTTTTTCTTTTCCTGTTTTCCCCATGGCCATGACTAAATACAGACAGTGGGAAGTTTTTTCCTCTGCCTCTCCCCACCAAGTCTAACAATAGAAGTAAAACTACACTGTATGTTTAGTACATATATGTGTGGCTAGGTATATGCCAGAGTCTGAAACTCCTCAACTGTTCTCCATCTTGCTATTTTTGCAATTAAATATTATTTATTTTTGTGTGTGAGTGATGGACAACTTGTTGGACTTAGTTCTTTCCTTCTATAATGTGGGTCCTGAGGATTATACTCAGGTTCTTTGGATTAAACTCAGGTTCTCAATCTTGGTGGCAAGAACCTTTTTCTCTGAGTCAACCTGTTGGCCCCATATTATAATGTCTCCCCCTCTGAATCTGGATCTGCCTTAAACATACTTCTGTCAGGAAGAAAAAGAAGGGGGGGGGGCAACAAGAAGGAAATAAAGGCAAACTATATATAAAGGAATATTTCTCTTACAAGTTTATACATACAAATTTTGCTATATACGTATGTATTTATCAAACACTTGTATATAACAAAGGATGAACTGTTGTTATACCTGGCCCTCAACAAAGTAATTCCTAAGCAAAACCAAAACTGGGCAAATAATATGACATTACAACAGCAACAGGCTTGTTTTTCTTATTTGGAGACTGGGTCTCACTAAGTTGCCCAAGCTGCACAAGATGTATAGGCAGGCAAAACTCCCATACACATAAAATAAAGGATAAAGGGAAAATTAAAGGAGACCAAGTCAAGCAGCTCTTCACCATAACAAACTTATATACGAAACATTTGCACAGGAAAATACACACACAATATATGTGTAACTCAATACATGGTACAAACCCCTCAGAACACTGGGATTGTTTGCTTTTTGTTTTGAGAGATGTTTTCTCTGAAAAACAGTCCTACCTGTCCTGGAACTCACACTGTAGACTAGGTTGGCCTCAAACCCACAGAGACCCACTTGCCTCTGCCTCCCCAGTACTGGGAATTAAAGGTATGCGCCGCTACCACCCAGGTGAACATTGGGGTTCTTGATGACACCATTTAACATTATTTTTACCAATGCAAAGAAATGGGAAGTGAGGGCACTAAGCAGACAATTTATTCACAGATAATGGCTTACCTTTAACAAAGGGCAGCTACAAAGATTAGGGAAGGAAAGTGGAAAATCAACTCCAAGAAGAAAATCCTTATTTCTCAGATATCTCTGATGGCTCTCCCTGTCTGGCTCTTCCCAAAAACGTAGCTGATGAAGCCTGTAGGAGGCTTTCAGAGACAGGAAAAGAGCTAACCACCTGAAAGAAACCACAGACATACATATATGCTTACTCAGGGCACCTAGGAAATTTGGTAGTTCACAACAAGGACCTAGCTCAGTATCACACACCATTTGTAAATCTCGAGCATTTTGGAAAAAATTCTATCTTACCTTCAGATAAAGCCATTATACACTTTTGTTCTACATATTCGCTCACAAGATGTTTTTAACATAAAATGCTCTATACAGCTATAATAAAAAGCAAATAAATATAAAAAAATTCAGAAACATTTATTTCTACTTCAAAAACTCTACCTGAAGCTGGTGTTGCGAGGCAAAGACAGACAGATCTCTGTGAGTTTGAGGCCAGCCTGGTCTACAGATCAAATTCCAGGACAGGCTCCAAAGCTACAGAATAATCCTTCTCGAAAAACCACCACTACCACCACCACCATCAACAAAAACAAACAAACAAAAAAAAGCAAACAAAAAACCTCTTAGTATAAAAACCATCCTAGCAGGAAGACAGTCATTCCTAATGAGTTATCTATTACATTAAAACAACTAACAGGGGCTGGAGAGATGACTCAGCAGTTAAGAATACTGGCTCTTCCAGAAGACCCAGGTTCAATTCCCAGCATCCACTTGGCAGCTCACAACTGTCTGTAACTCAAGACCCAGGGGATATGATACCCTAACACAGACATACATGTAGGCAAAACACCATGAACATTTAAAAAAAAAGAAAAAAAGCAAAAAAAAAGCAAATAAATTTTACAACAACATAATTATATCAGTGAAATCCATTTTACAAAGAATAAAAACACACAGCTGTACAGCTATATTTCCCAGAATGCTTGAGGTAGAATCATATCTCTATGCACCTACACATACACACATACAAACAGAAGAAAAAGGAAAAGATTATAATAATTCTTTTTTATTAGGGACTGGGACAAGGTTTCATGTAGCATAGGCAGCTTTCAACACATGATCCCCCTGCCTCAGCACGCAAAATGCTGGGATTATAGGCATGTACCATCACCATTTCTAGCTCATAAAAAATTATTAATAGAGGGGGGAAAAGAAGTTTGAATAATGTAATATTAAATATTTAATGTCATTTTATTTTTGTCACTATCTATTCCCAATTCTTCTATCAAACAGCAAGCAAATTACTCACCTGGCCAAAAGTCCCTGAAGCATGAGGTTTGCCATTTCTGCTGGCGAGACATCAATAAATCGAAGGAAAGAAAAACAGCTTCCTTCATTAATACCTGGAAAATCAAAGAACAATGCTGAGCCTGTTAGCAAACCAAGACAAACCAACTCAACTTAGCCTGCTGACCTGTTTAATTCTTACAAACAAACTGTAAAGATTCTGATCTAGCCAGAATAGCACATTTGTGTACTACAGCCACAGACAGAAGCCGTACCTGTGAAGTATAGCACATACAGGATGGAGTGGAGATGGCTCATCAGTTTGGGGCTTTTGGCCTTTGGTTAATTTCTATGATTTGAAGAAAAAGGAAAGGACAGAACAGAAGAGAAAGGTTCTGAACTTTCGCCTTAATATTTTGGACAATGCTCAAAGTCAAGCAGCTTAGGATAAGGAAGAAGAAAGGAATTCCGATTAATAAAAAGCATTAATGTCAAATTTCAAGCCGAAGAAATTCTTTGTTTTGAGACAAGTTCTCATATAGCCCAGGGTGGTCTCAAACTTGTTATATGCTCAAAGATGACTTTGAACTTCTGATCTTCCTGACTCCCTCTCCTGATCGAAGGGATAACAGGTATGTGCCACAAAGCCTGGTTTTTTGGGTGCTAGGGACTGAACCAAGGGCTTTGTGCAAGTTAGGCAAGCATTCTACGATAAGAAATTCTCATGCTAGGCTAGACTGGCTTCCGTCTCCTGAGTACTGAGATTACAAAGGTGAATTACTGGACTTGGCTTTAAGTATGAGAAATTTCTAAAAGAGAGGGAGGTATAAAATGAAGCTAGAAAGTCACTATGACTATTTTGTACTGCTTCCTGTTATATCTGCAAATGACAGAAACTAGATCTGTATAGCGACACATGCCTTTGATCCCAGGACATGGGAGGCAGAGGCAAGTAGATCACTCAGTTAAAGGCAAACCTCTTCTACATAGGGAGCTCCAGGGCTATGTAGATAAACCCTGTCTCGAAAAACCAATAAAATAAAACAAAAATTACAGAAATCATAGGTGAAGATGACTAACTTGTAAATCTTTTTTTGCCTTTCATTTGTTTCTGGGTGGTACGCAAGCATAGGCACATGCATGTGCAAAGATCAGAGTTAATCTCAGCATCTGCCTTGGTCTCTTTCTATTTACTGAGGCAAGGAATCTGGCTGAACATGGTTGGTACTCACTGATTTCACTAGTTTAGCTAGCCAGCTGCTTTAGGGATCCTGTCGCTCCCACTCAAGTGCTAGAGTTATAGGAAGGCTAAAACACCCATCCAGCATTTACCCGGGTTCTAGTGATCTAAAATCTAGCCCTTATACTAGTGTGGCATATGCTAATGTTCCATAGTCTAAGCCATCTCCCTAGCCACTAACTTACTAATTTATCAAGACATTAGAAAATAAAAGCCCAAACCACTACAGCCACAGGCAAAAAGCCAAAACAGTCACAGGTAAAACAAAGACCATCCTGGTAAAAACCCAACCCTCCTTCCAAAGATCAAAACTCCTACCTTTTCTGTGGAAGAGCGACTGCTGGATATAGTCCGGTGCAAATGGAGAAAGCAGAACCTTTAACCACCTGTAAAGCAAGTAATTAAAACAAATCCGTAGGGAGTACACACATTTCGAAGTTAACTAAACTGGAAGCTCCAAATTAAGGAAAATATTTTAATAATATGTCTACATGTAAGAAGTTTCTTGTCATATTACTATGCAAATCATGGCAGAAATACTGAAAAATACAAAATTGTTATGGTAATATAAATCTCTCCTGACTTCACAATTTTACCCTGGACAACAAGTACAATTCTAGTCTGTTTCTCTTGCTCAAACCTATTAAATGAGATTCAATTTTACTTTCATTAGATAATGTTGGTAGAGATTTTTATAACAAAGCTTTGAACTTTCAAAATCCACAGCTCTCAAAATGCTGGCATACAGATATCCATTTAAGAATACAATAAAATGTCTGAAATCCAGAACTATCCTGACTTAGAGGTATAAAATGTATCATATACCAATTTTCTGAATGAAATGGTATCTAGCATATTAGTTTAATGACTAATTTAACTTTACCAAATTTATTACTGCAGACTCTATCAAGAGAGTAAGTTT
This sequence comes from Cricetulus griseus, assembly GCF_003668045.3. Taxonomy (NCBI): domain Eukaryota; kingdom Metazoa; phylum Chordata; class Mammalia; order Rodentia; family Cricetidae; genus Cricetulus; species Cricetulus griseus. The sequence goes on along the minus strand of NC_048599.1, from coordinate 59,048,786 downwards.
AATTAAAAAGTAATAAACTCAGTTCTGGAGTTAAGTGTGACTCTAAGTCACTTTAGCATAACTTAAGTATACCAAAGTGTTTTTTTAGTAAATTTACTGTTGACTTTTGATGCAAACACACAGGCACTCATTCCTGATTCAGAAAGTTAATAGAAATAGCTAAGGCAGTTAAGGCCATCTAATGGAAGCCTTAACAGTGCTCCTACTCCTTTCATAACAGCCCTCAATAACTGTTCATCATTTGTTTAAATATATCTTTATTGGAAACTCACATATTCAACACTGACTTTATCTACTCCTCTAAGGCTTTAACTCTATAGTAAGTAGATCATCTACTTAAGCATGAGGCCTTGGGTTCAATCCCTAGCACTATTAAATAATAAACATGCTCATTGAGCCAAATTATAAAAGCACTCAGCATCAACAGGTATCAGTATTTGCTCACCTATCTCGTGAATGGTTGAAGACCCTGATCTGTCCATGACGATAGATAAACTTTGAAATTTCATATGGCTTTAGGGAAATATGAAACGGAGACCAAGTTTCTTGCCGTTCAAATAACTCTGGGTGATTACACACCTAAGATGAAGGGAAACAGAAGAACACTGTCATTTACAGACATCATTGCTGAATGTTAAACTTCATGAATACTTACCTTCCCATTTTCATCGCTAGTGGTCTACCTGGCATCAAGCCTAGAGCCCTCTTCATGAAGTAGGTTAATGAAAACATCAAAGCAGATGACCTAAGCCTTACCTTCCTGAACTGCATGACAAGATTCATGAGGCTGCTGGTGGTGGTCTGTGCTTGCTGAGTGGAGCCCATAGAAGACTGCAGTAAGTCCTCAATGGAAATTTTATTCTTTAGTGCCTGATATAAGAGCTTCTGGCGACTGGTCAATTGGCAGTACATTAGAATCTCAATCTAAAAAAAAAAAAAAAGAGAGAAGAAACAGAAAAAAAAAATCAACAAAAAAACATTCCTATTTGTAAAAATTAGGTGAAAAAAAATCAGTATAAACTTAAATGAAACAATGTTTCCTTGAACCACTTCTCTTGTTACACACACAGGATGTCCTCTCTGAATCCTTTTTTACTTCTAACAGCACCAATTATCACCCATCCCAGTCATTTACAAAAACTTATTTCCTGAATATCCCACGTCCATATTTTCAAGTACCAACTGTGAAAGGACTACTCAAGTCTACAACAAACACATTATGTGGTATATCAAGGGGAAAAAGATCTCTTCTACAACTTACCAATTGGCTAACAGTATTACCATTCATTCAGTTGCCCACAGATCATAATACCTGATTTATAAAGACCAAATCTACCAGGCATGATGGTACACAATCAAGCCCAGTACCTGGGAGGCAGAAGCAAGAGAATCTCTGTGATCTGAGGCCAGCCTCAGTCTGTGCTACAGTGAGACCTTATCTCACAGGAAAATAAAAACATTGAGATATGCATGGAACCTTTAGAAAAGATTTAGTTATTTAATGTGCACTGGTGTTTTGCCTCTATATATTCTATGTGGGTGTCAGATTCCCTGGAACTGGAGTTACAGACAGTTGTGAGCTGCCATGTGGTTTCTGGGAACTGAACCCAGGACCTTGAAGAACAGCCAGTATTCTTAACCACTGAACCATCACTCCAGCCTGCATAAAAATATTTTTAGATAAAATAATTATAAGACTTATTTTACAATATACCAAAGGTTAGGAATGGCCATGAGCTGATCACTGCTGATGCTATACCATGGGTACAACTGAAGTCATGACATTATTCTATTTTTGTAATGTTCCAAATTCTCCATTAATAAAAATACAGCCAAGCATGATGACTCATACATATAATCTCAACAAGTGGTCAAAAGGGTAAGGGCAGGAGAATTGTTCAGAGGATTGTTCATGAGATCCAGGACACCCTAGCTTACAGTGTAAGACATGTATAAAAATAAAAACAAACCCATCGTGTGTGGGAGGAGGGGAGGTTAATGAAAGGAAAAGAGTATTTGCCTCGATTAGGTCCCCCATGACCATTCAAGTTCAAAGATTTCAAACTGGGTATCTTTCAACTAAATATATACCAAGGAAATTTCCTGACAAGAACCCTAATTGGGTACCATCACAAGTTCAAACGCATTAAAAGTAAGGTTTTATCTTACCTTGTCAGACAATTCATTTTCTACATCTTTTTTTATTCTTCTCAGCATAAATGGCTTCAAGATCATGTGTAATCGAGAGAGCTGATCTGAAACAGGAAGTCCATAAATAATGCACTGTACACTGATTGAAGATAGTCAAAACAAACATCATGTTCCTCCCTACAAACCCTACAAATGCCACTGGGATCAATGATTTTCTGAAAGAATGAAACTTCCAAAGTAGAAAAACAAGCATCTTGTATAGGCTGTATTTACATTAGAAACTATTTTCAGAGTATATCTGGAAAACTATTATCAATAATAAGGTTTTCACAAAGATCCAAGGAAAGGTAGAAGGGACTCCCAGTGTGAACTATTTTTTGTCAACTTGATACAATGTAGTTACCTGGGGAGAACAACTGAAGAATTCCTTCCCATCAGATTTGACTGGGGAACCTTGTGAGGGTATTTTCTTTTCTTTTTTCTTTCTTTCTTCCTTCCTTGTGTGTGTATTTAGTTGTTGTGTCCCTCCCCTCCCCACCCCCATAGCCTTGGCTGTCCTGGAACTCACTCATAGACCAGCCTGGCCCGGGACTCACAGAAATCTGCCTGCCTCTGCCTCCCAAGTGCTGAAATTAAATGCATGCACCACTACACCTGGTTACATTTTCTGGATTAATAATTGATTATTCAGGGGGAGCCAGCCAACTGTGGGAGGTGCCACTCCTGGGCAGGTGGTCCTGGGTAATACAATAAAGCAGGCTGAACAACTCATGGAAGCAAGCCAAAAAGCAGTATTCTTCCATGGTCTCTACTCCAGTTCCTGCTTCAAGCTTTCTGCTTCTACTCCTGTTCTAATTTCTATGATGGTCTAAGTGTGTAACCCCAATAAATCCTTACTCTCCAAACTACAACAGAAGGCAAACTAGGATACAATTTGCTCTTCACCACTGAGCCATCTCTCCAGACCCTACCTAATTTTTCTTATAATTAGTGCATGTCAAGTTATGTCTATATAATAATAAGCAACTTGGCATGTTCTTAATATTAGGCAAATAGTACAAAACTATTGACAAACAAGGTTAAAAATGTTTGCAATAGAAACCAATTCTAGGCCAGGTGTTGGTGTCGCACACCTTTAATCCCAGCACTCAGAAGGCAGTGGCAGGCGGATCTCCGTGAGTTTGAGGTCAGCCCAGTCTAGTTAGTTCCAGGATAGGCTCCAAAACTATTTACAGAGAAACCCTGTCTCAGGGGAAAAAAAAAAAGAAAAAAGAAAAAGAAAAAGAAACGACTCCTAGAACTCATAAAATGGCTCAGTGGGTGAAGATGCTTGCCAAGCAAGCCTGGTAACCTGAGTTACCACATACAAAGGTAAAACAAAGAAGAAAATGATTCCACAGTTGCCCTCTGACCTCCACAAGATCACTGCGACAAGCATCCTCCCACCGAATAATAAGCAAAATTAAAAGAAAAAATAAAGAAATCCTAAGTATACAGTTGCCCATACTAAAAGATTGAAAACAAAGTTCAGAGCCAGGTGTGGTGGCTCACATCTGCAATCCTAGCACTTGGGAAATTGAAATTGTAAATGTCTAAGTTTGAGGCCAGACTACATAGCCAATTTCAGACCAGTCTAGACTGTAGTGTGAAATCTGGGTTAGTCTCAGAATTACATACACAAAAAGAGAAAAGCCATGATACTACTTACTCTCATCAATAGCAGATTTGTTTTCAGCATGACTTTCAATGTCCTTGGAAAACCATTCATTAAATTCTTCATGTGAATCAAATAATGTTGGCATAATGAAATGCAGCAGAGCCCAAAGCTTGAAACAAAGGAAAAATGTTAAAATGTGTCATAAAATGATGCTAAGATGACAGTCAAACAGCTGATTCCACAACTGAACAGTTTTGTGGTAGCATAACTAGGTACTAAAAACCCTAGAGAAGGAGCCAGACTGGTTAACTATGTGTTTTCATGAATAAAGTTTTATGTGAACATAGCCAGATCCATTCATTTCTACCCTATTTATGACTCCTTCCATACTGCATAAACAAAAACAATCGGTTGTCAATAGTGAATGTATTGTCTACAAAATGTAAAGTGATGAATTCTAAAGAAAGAATTCTCTCAGAGTTAGAGAATATATCAGCTTCCAATTCTAAAGTAAAAACTCATCCAATATAGGATGGGCAACATTTCCTAATGTGCTCAATATTTACTAAGGAAACAAGAAGGGACACTGAATTAATGAATAGTAAGAAAATAAGAATGGCGCCTACAAGACATTTAGGAAGCTACAATTCAATTCTTCTATGGTGGTGAATATCATCTGTATAGAATTGTAGGAGTCCCGCATGGATACAATTGTCTTAAGAAGATATAAACCGTGACCTTGACGAGTGCCTACCTCTGCCATGGTATTCTGAATGGGGGTTCCAGTTAACAAAAGCCGATTCCGACACTGGAATTGTAAGAGAATCTTCCAACGAACACTGTTCAAGAAAATGTTACAAATTCCAAGTTGGCAATAAGTCTTTCTTTAATGATCCTAAGATCCAATATTCATAAAAATGCTTCTGAAACAACACTTATGAGTCACATATGGTATCGTGAACACAACAAAAATATATTTTAACAAAGATGAAGATAAAAATTCCAGCAGAACTAAGACTCATCAATAGCAATAGTATTAATGTTTAGGAAAAAAAAATTTCCTCAAATAGGTAAAGTGGGTGACCTTTGACCTTTCTAGCTTTATACTCTCCAGCTATTCTTGCCTTTAAGAAAACAAAACAAAACACACAAAAAACAAGGCATCTACTTAGAAACCACTTATCTGAAACACAAAGTGTTGAAAGTATTAATCTGTGCCTTTCAAGCTCATCTGGTTGAGCAATGGAAGAAGGCTGGACATAACTCAAGTCTTTAATCCTCTTAGCCAGGCAGATCCTCTCTCAATGAGTACATTAAAAAGTCCACTTGCTTATTACATGAACCTCTAAGAGGAAGTCCTGCAGATTCACCAAGAGAAAATGCAGCAAATCCAATGCTGAACAGCACCAAGTAAAAACAGCTAAGCACTATTCTATTTCAGTTTGGGAATCACTTTACAAATGTAACTTACAATAAAAAGACTCTTTGAGGTCTAATAGCCATGCAAGGACTGGAGGGGGGAAGTGATAAAAGAGATAATCTTGCCACGAGGTGGTGGTGCACAACTTTAATCCCAGCACTCAGAAGGCAGAGACAAGTTCCAGGACACGCTCCAAAGCTACAGAGAAACCCTGCCTGGAAAATCTAAGAGATAATCACTAAGCCTCCTGGAGTAATATTTTACTTGCTGCCTGGAGTTCTTGTACAAAATAATCCCTCAGAGGAAAGGCCAAGATCCCTTCTCCTATAGAATTTTCCTTAACAAAACTCAAAACTAACTGAGATTAAGATTGAGAAAAACCTTTATATTCTAAGCATATTTGAGTCTCAAAGAAAAATATACAAATAAGAAATTCTGGCCAGGCAAACTACTGAGGCATAGACCCCAGTAGTTATGTTCTGAAATTTCTGGCCTTTGCAGATTCTATATGTAGACTCCCACCCATGAAGGCTAGTTTCTAATACGCATGTTACCTGGAACTACTCTTCAGTGCCTGAGCTTCATCCAGTACCATGTATTGCCATTTGACCCGCTGGAAATACTTGACATCCTGTACTACCAGCTGGTAGCTAGTGATGACCACATGGAAGGGGGCATCCTGAGTGTATAAGGTCTTCTACAATTGTAAGAGGGGAAATAGGAAAATGATATGTAAAAAAAGTCAAACATTTTTAGTGTATGTGGGTGCATAAATATGAATAAGCACATATACATATGGAGGTCAAAGGACAATTTTCCAGAGTTGCCTCTTCCTTCCACTGTTGGTTCCAAAGACTGAACACACATTATCAAGCTTGCTTAGCACCCACTCAGCCATCTCTCCAGTCCAAATAACAATTCTCCATAAGGAGCCAGGTGGTGGTGGCACACACCTTTAATCCCAGCACTCAGAAGGCAGAGACAAGTGCTTCTCTGTGAGTTCAAGGCCAGCCTGATCTACAGAGCAAGTTCCAGGACAGGCTCCAAAGCTACAGAAAAACCTGCCTAGAAAAACCAAAAAAACAAAACAATTCTCCATAAGGTAATGAATGAAGCCTGGTGTAGTAGTGCAACCTTTAATCCCAGCACTGGAGAGGCAGAGGCAGAATGATCTCTGATTTTGAAGCCAGCCTGAACTACATCATGTTCCATTCCAACTCAGGCTACATAGTGAGATCTTGTTTTAAAAAAGGAAATAAACTATGAACAGTGCACTAAAAGAAAGATGAGGAATAAATGTTCTTCCATCTGTGTGCGCAGATGTGCAATGAGGTAAACTGGCAACATCCAATGTCTTTAAAGCATTTCCTTTTATAATCGAAGTAACAACTAATATCCAGTTCATGAAAGAAAAGGGAAGATGGAACTGAAGAGATGGCTCAGTGGTTAGAACACTAGCTGATCTCGCATGGGACTCATAACAACCTATAACAACAGTTCCAGGGGATTTGATGGCTTCTCCTCTGGCCTCTTCAGGATCCTGCATGTACGTGGTGCACATATACTCATTCAAACTCACACACACACATATTTTTTTTTTAAAGGTACATCTTGAAGAAAAAAAGGTGTCTTCACACTAGACTGTAAAAAAACGATTGGCTGTACAGGAAAAACAATGCATCTAAAGAAAAATATATTTGCCCCATATCCAGAAATGTATTGTAGATTTTATATACATGAGGACTTATTCAAAGAGAATTGAGAGAGTAGAGAGAAAGAGAAAGGGAGAGGGGGCAGGGAGGGAGTCAGAGAGAGAGAGAGAGAGAGAGACACACACACAGAGAGAGAGAGAGAGAGAGAGAGAGAGAGAGAGAGAGAGAGAGAGACTTAAGTTACCTGACTCCAGAATCTCCGGATGACTTTTCTATCATGAGGATTTCCCCAATATGGTAGCACCTGGAAAACGGTTAAATAAATACTTTATTTTCTTTGAGAATAAACTGAAAACATTATCAATAGTTATTCTGAATGGTTTAATAAGAAACTAATAAAAGGGCATTTTTGTTTTTGTTTTTTAATTTTTGGGGTTTTTTTGACACAGTTTCTCTGGGTAACAGCCATAGCTGTCCTGGACCTAGCTTTGTAAACCAGTCTGGCATTGAACTCAGAGATCCACCTGCCTCTGCCTCCCAAGTGCTGGGATTAAAGGTGTGCACCACCATTGCCTGGCAAAAGGAATTGTTTGATTGATTTTCCTACTGACCAAATAGAAACACATATACAATACATCTTTTTTAAAGCATCAGAGCTACTAAAGCAATGGAAAAGCAAGGAGCCAAGGACCAGAAAGAATGAGAAAACCTAATAGCATGTGGTATTTTCTCTATGCAGCACGGATACACTTCAAAATTTCCAGCTGAGAGAATATGCATCTTAGCAGAGATTTAAAAGAGGGGGGGCACTTCTTGCTATTTTGGAGGAATTAGGTTCGAATCCCAGCACCCACATGATGGTTCACAAACATCTACAACTCAAATTTCAAGGGATTCAATGCTCTCTTCTGACCTCCGAGGGTACATATATACACGCAGGTAAAACACACATAAAATAAAAATAATAACCGGGCAGTTGTGTAGCACACCTTCAATCCCAGCATTCAGGAAGCAGAGGCAGGAGGATTTCTGTGAGTTCGAGCCAGCCTGGTCTGTAGAGTTAGTTCCAGGACAGCTAAACAAAGAAACCCTATCTCAAAAAGCCCAAACTAAACCAAAAAAAACCAAAATGAACTGAATAAATCTAAAAAAAGAAACAAGAAAAGAAAAGAAATGCAGGGCTAAAGATTAAAAAAAAGAGAGAGAGATGTAGGGCCAAGGTTAAAAAAGAAAAAAAAATACAGCTCAAGTTGGAATAATCTGGTCACCCCTGGCTCTAAATCATAAATCAAGTTTATGCATTAAGTAGTAAAATCCTTGAATTATCTCATGTCCTGATTAAACAAAGAAAAGAGTGAATTACTTATGTGCCAGAGGGGCAACAATACTAGTAGGGGAAAATTAATAAGTCAATAAACACATGAGGAGTGGGCATACAGCTCGGGTGGTGAGACTACTTGCCTATTTATTACATATGAAGCCAGGCCATGGGAAGTGGAGGGAGGAGAATCAGGACGACTCATTCTCAATTACAGAGTGAATCTGAGGCCAGCCTGGGCTACAAGTGATACTATCTTAAAAACAAATCAACCTTCCCTGCCCATATATATACATACATATAATAAATATATATAATCAATTCAATGTGGAAGAAGACTACAACATCTACAATTATCTCTAGAAATTGTACTGACACAGGATTAAGCAATAGTAACCAAACATAAGAAAAGATAACAATAAAAACCAACCCGAAAAATTATGGAAACAAACCCAAACAAGACTGAGACAATGAGAAGACAAGGATTAGACTTTTACGAATGTTAAAGTATCTAGGTGTGGTAATGAATGCCTGTAATCCCAAGACTGAGCAGGTTGAGGCAGGAGAATCATGAATTTGAGGTCATCAGCGATCACCTAGCCAGACCCTATTTCAAATAGATAGCATAAGAATACACAGTGTTTTCTCCTAAAAAATAAAACTGGCTGCCAGTGAGATGGCTCTGGATAAAAGGGCATGCCACTCAAATCTGACCACGTGAATTCAATCTCTGTAAGCCAAAGTGTAAGGAGAAAACCAATTCCTAAAAGTGGTCCTCTGACTTACACACACACACACACACACACACACACACACACACACACACACACACACACACACACACACACAAGTCCTATGCATGCAAGACTACATACCTGTAATCCTAATACTCATGAAGCCAAAGCTTGTCAAGGCTACAGAGGCTTGCATAGGGATACACAGTGGTTAACAGCACTCGCTGTCTATGAGGATCAATCTTCAGTTCCTAGCACCCACATGTAGGTTCACAACCACCTGTAACTCTTATTTTCAAGGAATTCAATATCCTTGAAACACAGTCAGGACATATAAAAACTGACCATATGCTACAACATAAAAACCAAGATTCAAAAATTTAAAGAAGTAACATAATAATATCATTGTCCTCTTGCCACAATGAACTCAAGCTATGGAATAATAACAGGAAAGATGTAAAATGGCCTTCTTTATTTGAAAATGAACTATACTTTTAAACAAATCATGAACCAAAGAACTTCAGTGGAAGTTAGATATAATTTTACCATGTGACAAATCAAAGCTCTAGATGCCAGGTATGGTGGCAAACACCTTTGATCCCAGCACTTAGGAAGCAGAGGCAAGCAGATCACTGTGAGTTCCAGGACTAGAGCTACAATGTGAAACCCTATCTCAAAACACACACACACACTCTGGATAACTAAGGGCATAGTTAGAAACCAGTGATAGCCTCAAACCCGCATATCCATAAAGATGAAAATCACCAACACATGAAAGAAGTTTAGAAGCAGAGAATAGAAGCAGAGAATAGAAACAATAAAGTAAAAACAAAACAAAACAAAAACCCCAATAAAGCAGGGGATGGAAAAAAAAAACCAAAAACAAACAAAAAATGCAAGAATGAACAATGATACAAGTAACTACTTAAAAAACGCAAATCACATTTTATGAGGAAAATAAAGAAATTGGGGAAGAGTAGATATCATAGAACCATACACATTTTTCCAGTCACCAACACCAAATATACTGAGTTTCTAGATGTCAGCATCACGGATCTATGCATCTCATACAATCTAGCTATAAGCATGAGTAGAACATTTATCTAACAGAGAAGTAAATAAGTTTTCAACAATCTAAGAGAAATAGCAATAAAAATAATAAATGAAGGGGGGGGGCTGTGGTGGTGGAGTTCCAGGACAGCCTCCAAAGCTACACAGAGAAACCCTGTGGGGGGGGGGGCGCAGAAGGGGATGACACTAGCTAGGGTCAGCAAATCTTTTGTAAATTCTAAGCTTTACAGTCCATATGGTCTCTGTCAAAACAACTATGCTGTTTGAGAGTATAAATGAATCTATAAATAATATATAAAACAGTGTGGTTGGATTAAAAAAGATTCATATTTTAATGTCTTAACCCGATATTATAAAGTATTTTCTAATCAATAATTATAGTGGGTTTCTAAATAGCCAAAACTATAGTATGACCCAGTAATTCAATTCAGGATATGCCCTAAAGTAATGAAAACAAGACAGGAGTCCAAAAAAAGTATACACAAGTGTTTATAGCACTGGGGCTGAGAGCAGCTAAAAGGTGAAAACTACCCTTAAAACTCTATCAACAGATGAGCAAGAGCCATAATAAAATATACAAAGGAATCAGGAGCTATAAAAAAAGGGTGAAGCATTGATATCTGTTACAAAATTGATGAACCTGAAGACTTTTTATGCCAAGTGAGAGAAACAAAAATGTAAGGCCACATATTGTATAGTTTCCAATTAGATGAAGTATTTGGCAAATAAAGTTATCTATAGAAAGCAGATCTGGGGAGGGGGGAAACTGGAGAGATGGCTCAGAGGTTAAGAGCACTGACTGCTCTACCAGAGGTCCTGAGTTCAATTCCCAGCAAACACATGGTGGCTCACAACTATCCCTTATAAGATCTGGTGCCTGCTTCTGGTGTGCAGATATACATAGAAGCAGAATGCTGTATACATAATAAATAAATCTTTTAAAAAAAAAAAAAAGAAAGCAGATCTGGGAACTGGAGAGATGGCTCAGCAGTGGAGAGCACTGACGCTCTTTCAGAGAATCCAGATTCAATTCCCAGCACTCATAAGACTCTCATCTGTCTGTAACTCCAATCCCAGGGATTCTGACACCCTCACACAAACACATATGCAGGTAAAACACCAATGCAGATTAAAAAAAGACAAACAAAGCAAATTTGTGTTTCCCAGAGGCTGGAGGGAAAGGAGAATAGAGAATTACTGCTTAATGGACATAGGGTGTTTTTTTTTTCCCTTTTTTTCTTTTTTTTTTTACTTTTTGAAGACAGGGTTTCTCTGTGTAGCCCTGGCTGTCCACTCTGTAGACCAAGCTGACCTCAAACCCAGAGATCCACCTCCTGGCATGGATATAGGGTTTAAGGGTATGGTGAAGACAGTAGGAATGAGAGCAGTGATGGCCACACCCCACTGTGAATGTACTTTAACCACTAAACCATACATTTACATGATTACATATGAGGTTTATTACACTTATTTTACATGTATGTGAATGTGTATATATGCATGTGTACATACTCATGTGCCACAGAGCACAGGCAGAATTCAAAGGACAACATGCAGAATTCAGGTATCCAGGCTTGGTGGCAGTGCCTCCACTCCTCTGGCCATCCTACCTACCCTGAACAAGGTAGTTTCTTTATGACTGTTTAACTTTTTGAGACAGATTCTTGCTAAGTAGTCCTGCCTGGCCAGAAATGTGCAATTTAAATCACGGTGGCCTTGAATTTGTGGCAATCCTTCTGCTTCAACCTCCTGAGAGGCTAGTACATACACACTCATGGTAAAAAGGTGATTTTTATGGTATATGTGTTTTATAATAGAAAAAAATTGGAATAGAAAATCTAACAGGGAACTGTAGGGGGAAATGCTGACCATGCCCACCTGAGGGCTGGCACAGGTGACGCTGACCAGGCACACTTGGGCGTAATCAGAGTGAAGTAGCAAGGCTTTAAATATGAGGGACGCACGTATGCAGCTCTCTTTTCCCTCTCCCGCCTAGCTGTACAGGACTGGCTCCATCATGTGAGTACTTCCTAATAAACCATCTGTTTTTCAAACTAATTCTGGCTCCATTGGAATCCGAATTAATTGCATTCTACTATAGGGAACACTTAAGACATGGCTCAAAGATTCTATAATTTTACCACCCCTACACTAGTGTTAAAATTAAAATCAATAAACAAATAAACAAGAAGGAAATTGAATATTATCACACGAAAGCTCATTTCTAGGCATTAAAGCAAAGATAGGAAAATTTAAAAGTACTATCACACTGCCATCTCTTGGTCAGTAAAGGAGCTGCACAAGCTCCAGTGGCTGGGTAGAATTTAAAGACTTTTTGACCCTGTATTTAACATGTATCTAGCCATAATTTGAAAAGAAAAGTAAAAAAAAAAAAATGCCCCCCCTTTTTCATATGCCTAACAATTCAAGAAAAAAAAAATCTCAATCAAGCCAATCTCACATTCTTAGGGAGCTGAAAGTAAGTACGAAAATCAAGAGCCAGTCCAAAAAACCAACAAAACCAAAAGAAAAAGCCAGATGTCAAGGTTTACCTATTGTCTCATCAACTACAAGTTCAAAGCTGGCCTGGACTACAGAGTGGGGCTTTAAGACAGTCTGAAGTACTGGGGTTAGAGTATGACTCTGTTTCTAAAAAACAGAAGCAAAGAAATAAAAAAAATTACAGATATAAAGGACTGGGCAGGTATTTCAGTTCACAGTAACTGTCTAGCATGTTTGAAGCCTTGTGATTGACTCCCAACACTACATAAAATCTTCTATGGTGGCATATACTTATAAAATACTGGCTACTTAACAAGTTTGAGGACAGTCTGTGATTCATAAGACTATATATCAAAACAAATATATGGGAGCTAAAGAGATGGCTCAGCAGTTATAAGCACCCGAGTTTGATTCCCAGCACCCACTTCAGGCAGCTCATAAGCACCTGTAACTCTAGCTTTAGGAGATCCAACACATTTCTTTGTACATACCTACACACAGCTATGACAGTTTAAAAATAAAAATTGAACAGCCAGGAGCCCTGGCATACACCTTTAAAGCTAATGATTAGGAGGCAGAGAAGAGGTAACCAACCACAAGTGAGAAAATGACTCCGTAATGTTGGTCTGTAAACTAGATACGGTAGCACAAACTTTTAATCCCAGCATTCTGGAGGCAGGTGATCTATGTGAGCTCAAGGCCAAGCTGGACTACACAGTGTTCCAAGACAGTCAAGGTTACATATAGAGACCCTATCTCAAAAAAACAAAAACCAAAAACCCAAAAACAAGCAAAAAAAAAAAAAAGGAAAAGTTTGGCTTATAACAAGTCTTTAGTCATTGTCTTGATTGATGTGGGAGGTCAAATCCCACAGGGGGCAGTGCCACACCTGGGTAGGTGGTACTGAGTGAAAGCAGGCTGAGCAAGCCATGGAGAGCAAGCCAGTAAGCAGCACTCTCCTCCCAGGGCCTGTTTCAGATCCTGCTTTCAGGTTCCTGCCCACTTTAGTTCCTGCTCAGAATTCCTAGGATGATGGAATACAAGCTGTGAAGTGAAAATAAACCCTTTCCGGAAGGAACCAAAAACAATTATTAGTAAGGCAGCAAAATAAGGGTCAGAAATCTTATCTTAAAGAGCTTCTTTACCTTAAATTTAGGAACAAATCTTGTAAACTCCTGGTGCCAATTATTAAGTGTAGAAGCAGGTGAAATTATCAAGAAAGGTCCCCAAATGTTTTCTCTCTGCAACAGAAAACTGGGTCAGCCAGCTGTTGGAAAACTAAAGATACTCAATACCAAATAATAAGTGACAAAGTTAAAAAAAAAAAAAAAAAAAGCAGAAGCAATGTTAGTTGAGGCAAGCCTGGACTACAGAGCTGGTTTCCAAGACAGCCAGGACTACAGAGAAACCCTGTCTTGAAAAGCCAAAATAAATAAGTAAATATCAAAATAGAAAAGAAGCAATATTAGCATAATAAGAGCATACCAAAGAGGTAATGTATTAAGCAATGAGAGTCTTACGACTTTTAGGTTTTAATTTTCTTCATAAAACATGTATGACAATACTGATTGATTTTTATTATTTTCTACTATGTTACCATAATTTCACTGTTATTTAACTGGAAGAGTATTAATTGTTTTCAATGTATGTTATATACATTTTCCAATTTAATTTTTATAAGATTCTTATGACATATATACATGCATATATTACGTCTGATTTGAAAAAGGTAGAAAACTCAGCCTCAAGAGATTTAAAGTGAAATCACCTCAAAAGGGGTTGAGTGGGTTGCCTACATGACATGGCTAGAAGGAGCAGTGCTGAGATGGGAATCTAGTACCAGTTCCTGCAATCTAACACTAAAGTCCTTGCCACTACACAGGCAGCTCTTAAAGCAAAGTGAAAGACAAGAATTCTGATTATACCTGTTCCAACATTGTTCTGGCCCCTTAAGAACTAAATGTTATACCATTCTGTTCATTATGATAGGCCTTCAGATGTAGCAACAAGTGCTATTACTTTTGATATGGTACCAAGTATAACATTGCTTTTAAGTTGCTGTCAATAGAAAATGAGCCTAAATTTAGGAGAGAGGAAGACAGACTGACAAGTCTACCTACTCACCTCAGCCAGATGGGCTAGGAGGGCAATGCTCTGTACAGTTTTACCAAGACCCATTTCATCAGCAAGAATTCCATTAATACCCTGGAAGACATGGAGAGTGAGAAACATGGTCAACATCTGATTGCACCACATAGGATTCTTTCCATTCAGTGACAAAAAATCTAACAAGAATGGAGGGACAGATCAACCAAGATTGATTGGAGACACTCAGTACCAAGACTACTAATCACTACTGCAACAGTTTCTTTTGCCAACATTACAGTTATATGTGTGATTTATGATATATTAGACCAAGAATAAGGCCAGTTCTTTGCCTAATCTCGTCCACATCAAGCAAATATGATGTTTACCTAAGACTAAGACTACCTAACAGGATACAAACAGAATGTCCAAGTTAAAAACACAAAGATACCTTTCAGACTCTTGCATCAAGCTTAAGTTTTAGGAATGGAGAGAGGGCTCAGTGCTTAAGAGCACTTGCTGTTCTTGCAGAGGACTCAAGTTCAGTTTCTTTTTTTTTTGGAGACAGGGTCTCTCTGTGGAGCTTTGTAGACTAGGCTGGCCTCGATCTCAAAGAGATCTGCCTGCCTCTGCCTCCTGAGTGCTGGGATAAAAGGCGTGCGCCAACACCGCCCAGTTTCAAGTTCAGTTTCTATCACTTATATGGCTCACACCCAGCTCTAACTACAGTTCTAGGGGACCTGGCCCCCTCTTTTGACCTCAACGGGCACTGTATGCCTGTGGTATACTTACATAAAGGTAAACATTTATATATACAAAATAAAAATCAGTAAATCTAAAAAGAAAAAATCTAAAGGTTAACTTACTTCATAACTAATCAAAAGAAAAAGAATAGTAAAATATAAAGAATAGGTTTGACACATTTCTAAAACTTACCTGTTCATAGAGATTGGCTAACCAGTTCATGCCTTTCAGCTGGTAACCTTTCAATTTGCCATTGAAAATAGTGGGTTGTGGAATATCCTCACCAGCCCGGATGGATGGATTCGCAAGGCTGTAACTCTCCCCAAATCCAGAGCCAGACTTGTCTGCTGCCCTAAGGGCAGCTGCTCGACTTTCTTTTGCATCTTCATCAAATGACCTTGTCTGGAAAACAAAAAAATCAAGAAACATATAGAAAAAAAAATTTAAACATAAAATTCATTAACTTATCTTACACTATGCTAAAAATTTGGACAAACTTTGTAATATATTACTAAGTTAACATAACAATTATATTAAAATGTTTTTATTAACATTCTAAGCTATATTATGTTACCTGCTAATTCAAAGATTTTATTAAAAGTTTGTTGTTGTTTTTGTTTTCAAGACAGGGTTTTTTTGTGTAGCCCTGGCTGTTCTGGAACTCCCACTGTAGATCAGACTGGTCTCAAACTCAAAAAAAACAGCTTGCCTCTGACTCCTGAGGGCTGAAACTAAAGCCATGCACCACTAGCACCTGGCTTGTTACAAAGTTTTGATACAGGGAGTTGAGTGCATAGAGCATGCTGATGATTAAAGACCACAATATACTTGAATAAAAATATTATGAAATTCACCACTTTGTAAAATGAACATATCTAATAAATATTAAATCTACATAACGCTATACTGGAGCTCACTACATAGACCAGCTGGCCTCAAACTAGATCCTCACACTTCTGCCTCTGAGTGGTGAGATTAAAGGTGGTCACCACCACATTCAGCACTTGTATCTGTTCTTAGTCCCGACAAAGTAACAGAAAGGCTCCCTGCTGGACACTAAACTGCACTTCTTCACTTATTTCAACCCAAATACAGTTTCTTACTAATTTTATTAACGATCACTAGGTCCTCAAGGGCTGGGGAGATGACTCAGAAGAACACTGGCTGTTTTTTGAGAGGAGCTGGGTTCAGCTCCCAGGACACACCTGGAGGCTCACAATCATCCTTACTCCAGTTCCAGGCAACCTGGCACTGTCTTCTGGGCTCCGTGAACACCAATTAGGCACACAGTACAAGCAAATAGTCATACACATAAAGTAAAAACATATTTTTTTTAAAAAAGACTAGCTCAGGAATAATAGAACAAATTAGTGCTTGAGTGAAAGAAACCAGTGACTTAATTTTCTCAAGACATAAGACTATTCAAAAGAATACAAAAGAAAACAGTTTGTAACGTAACTGTAGCTATTTCAACTTTAATAATAAAAATTCTACACAAGAAAATATTTGTTATTCTGCCATACTAGCACTATTCTGAAGCAGAGATGGAACCAAGGGATGGTTCAGTGGTTAAAAGCACTGGCTGTTCTTCCAGAGGACCTAGTTCAATTACCAGTACCCACATGGTGGCCAATAACCACCTGTTTTTGAAGTAAGGAGAGACTTCACCCTCCATGTGATCAGAGTAACACAGACACAGACACACACACCAGGCCAAACTCATTTAACTGAAAACAATGAGCAAAGAATAAAATAAGAAAGCAAGAACATGCAAATGAAAAACTATGGGGCATTTCCTGGGCCTATTACAATATGCCTTTTCTTTCTTTCTCTCTTTCCTTTCCTTTTCTTTCCTTTTTTGTTTTGAGACAGGGTCTCACTAGGTATCCTTGGCTGTTGTGGAACTGATCTTATACACCAACCTAGCCTCAAACTCATAAGAGATCCACTGGATTCTGCCTCCTGAGTGCTAGGATCAAAGGTGTGGCTACCATGTTCAGTCTGCTTTTTCACCTGAGACTTACTCGAGCTTGGTGAATATGGTAAGCATTTTCAGCATTCTTCAGGGCCTGGGCTTTAAAATGGTTACTGTCTGAAAAGAGAAAACATGTAGGTTATCACACTTTACCTCCTTCAAAGACACAATTTATTCATCCCACACATAAGTGGATCCCCAGTTCTCCACTGTATTTATCCCAAGGCTAACAATGGACAGGGAGGAGGAAAGACTAAAATCCTTGCCAGAGATAAGAACACTGAAGCATGAGGGTTGCACCTTCAATCCCAGCACTCAGGAGGCAGAGGCAGGTGATTTCTGGGGGTTCCAGGCCAGCCTGGTCTACAGAGTGAATTAAAGGACAGCCAGAGCTATACAGTGAGACCCTGTCTTGAAAAAGATAAAACAAAAGCAAACAATCAAAGGAAACTAGAAAAATAAAGTAGTTGTGGATGTCCCTGATCTCCAACAGTGAAAGCCAGCACACTAAACCCATAGTAGTTTTAAGATCTACTATCTATCTCTCAGGCCTAGGTTTTCTTGCATAAATTGATACCAATTGCCAGAGGAAGCAAAATCATGCAGATTCAAATGAAACAACTGAAGCAGATGAAATCTAACTGTGTATGTGTTAACACTCAAGATCTCTAAATACATCCATTCTCCTACATTTCTAGGTCAACATGATCTTGATTACTACACTATGAAAGTTCTCTTACTATGTAACTGAGGATGATTTCAAACTTCTGATCCTCCTGCCTCCACAGTGCTGAGATCACATGGTGGCACTGCCCTGCCTGGTTTATGTGGTGCCAGTCATTGAACCCAGGATTTGTGAAGGCTAGGGAAACGCTCCTACTCTCTAAACCAATACTGAAAATTCTTTCATAAGTTATTTTATAGGCTTCCCTTGCAAAAACACACATACTTCCTTCTACAATATAACAAATCTCCCTCTTCTGTTCAGGACAAAACTTTCAAGAATTGTAACACATGTAACCATTAAAAAATAGAGGTTACCTGCTCCTTCCACCTCCTGACTCAGAACTCACCATAGTCTTCCTGGGTGATGTTAACCACTACTCCACCACCAATGTCAATTTGTCTCTGGGTAGAACTATCTTCTAGTTTCCTTAGGATTTCTTCCTGGATTCCATCATGACCCATGTCACGTTTTCGACTCATGAAATGAGCATACAATTCTGTCTGAGTGATTAAGAAGTTGAGTTTTCGCTGCTGCCTCTTAGCCTAAAGTGGGGGGAAAATTGGAAGGTAAAAACATCCAAATTAAATGATATGTAGTCAACAGAATTTATAAAATCTTTATATAGACCTGTGTATAATTCTTTTAAATAAGTTTTTATTTTTAAAAAGGCAACCATAAGCACACAAAAAAATATAAATATAATTCCTTATTCTCTACTCTTACATATACAAAGTCTAGACTAGTTTAAAGTTTAAAATGGTAGATGGGTCTCACAAAACTAGATTAATTGTTCACTGTCCCTATGTAACAAATTCTGTTACTCCAGTTCCAGGGTATCCAATGCCCTTCTGGACTCAGCATGGATCCGAGTTGTTCACATATCCATAAGGGCAAAACATCTACCCACAAAATAAAAATTCTTTTTTTAAGAAATTAAAACAAGGTGCTAGAGAGATGGCTCAGAGGTTAAGAGCACTCACTGCCCTTCCAGAGGTCCTGAGTTCAATTCCCAGCAACCACATGGTGGCTCACAACCATCTATAATAAGATATGGTGCTCTCTTCTGGAGCGCAGGTGTACATACAGACAGGACACTGTATACATAATAAATAAACCTTGAAAAAAAATTAAAACAAGCTGGGCGGTGCTGTTGCATTCCTTTAATCCCAGCACTAGGGAGGTAGTGGCAGGTGGATCTCTAAGTTCAAGGCCAGCGTGGTCTGTAGAGTGAGTTCCAGGACCACAAGCACTACACAGAGAAACCTTTTCTTGAAAACCAAAATGATGATGATGATGATGATGATGATGATGATGATGATGAAATTAAACCAAACAAATGAAAAACAGGAAGAAAAGAGCTGGACATTCAGGAGGCAGAGGCAAGTATATCTGTGAGAATTTGAGGACAGCTGGTTTATATTACCAGTTCCAGGAAAGCTAGAGCACTATCTCAAAGATACAAAGCAACAAACTCAATTCTTAGTGCTTTATACTGAAAAGGCTTTTAGAATTTGTTTGCTTTTGCCTCACCTCCCGCATTTCCTCATCCAATTTCCGCTGCTCTAAAGCTTCCTTCTCTGCTCGTTTTCGGTGCTCTTTCTCCACCTTCTCATACTTCTTCCAGTACAGAAGCATCTCCTTGGTTAGGCGCCGAGCACGAGGCAAAGTCTCCTTACAGTTCTTCTGTGCTTGCAAGGCAGCTCGACGTACCTCCTTCATGCACTGGTGGGCAAGCTGCAAACAGCATCATTATTATAACAGGGAAGGACCTAATTCCAGCAAAGGTTCTGCCTGGACTTTAAACTAGTGTTCCCCATTTTTTTTTTTTAATATCTACGGTGTTCTCCTTTTTTTTTTTTTTTGTATCTACAGTCCTGCTAAAGAGACAATGCCCCTGAATTAATCTGTCAAAAATTACATGTAGTCAACAGAATTTATCAAATCTTTATATAAGGCTGTATATAATTCGTTTTAAATGCTTTTATTGCTGGTGAACAACAAATAAACACAAAAAATATAAATGCAAAAGAAAAAAGGAAGAGAGGAAAGGAGTGAAAAATTAAGAGGAAAAAAAGGATGATTAATAGTGACTAAGGAGCCGGGCGGTGGTGACACACACCTTTAATCCCAACACTTGGGAGGCAGAGGCAGGCGGATCTCTGTGAGTTCGAGACCAGCCTGGTCTACAAGAGCTAGTTCCAGGACAGCCTCCAAAGCCACAGGGAAACCCTGTCTCAAAAAAAAAAAAAGGTCCAGACAGACCCTTGAGGTCAAACCTCCTAATTAAGAAACCCATGTACATCTACCATTTTAAATAAAACAAAACATACTATTCTGGAACTCTGTACTTTAGGCATGAAATTGCTCTTGATGTATTTATTGGCTTGAGACCTTCACAAAAGGTGACCTGCTAATATTCCCTTGTGAAAGGTGGGGAGAAACTGCAGGATAGCATATGCATGAGGGAAGAAGCAGCAGCTACTGAGGTGGCTACCTAGGCATCATTCAGTAAGCCTTTCTGTCCTGCAAGGACTAGGGGTGCAGTGGCTTTTTGTTGAGACCTGTCTGTAAGTTATCCATGTACCTGAAAGTAACTCCAATTAAACTGAATGGTTCACCTGTCCTTGGTACCCTAACTGGGATGAACATATTTCTTCACATTTACCCAGGAAAAGAAAAGCAACAATGAAAAAGACCTGAAATTTACTGAGAAGTTACAAAGTGTTATTATCATATTAATAATAATAATAATAATAATAATAATAATAATAATAATAGCCATCACTGCTTTTTTACGTGAGCCGTATTTTAACATGTTTTTTGTACACAAAACCCCTAGGTAAGCAGTGTTGTCATCATCAGCAGCAGCATCTTCATCTCTATTTTATAGATTAGGAAATAAAGGGGCTGAGAGCCTAGTAATGGAGAAATCACACTAAAAATGTTACCCCATCTGATCCTTACAACAAGCTGCTATTTTCCTCTCAGTATATTCACATCAACATTGTTCTTTTTTTAGTTATTGTGTGTGTAATAGTTATGCAAAGATGTACATGTACCATGGCACAGGACAACTGTGGGGAGTCAGCTCTTTCCTTCCACTAATGGTTCCAGGGACTGAACTCATGCTGTAGGCTTAGCAGCAAATACCTTTACCCACTGAGCCATCTCTCTGACCACCATCATTGCTTAAATGGAAAGACTGAGCACAGATCTTAAGGATCCTATGATTTGCCCAAGAAGCAGAGATTAATTAATTGGTGTGACACAAAAAGTTCAAAGTATGAGAAATATGATGAACAATTTTATTTATTTTACTTATTAAACAGAATGATACCACCTAGAAGTTCCCTTCCATACTATCTAATTCATGATCAACAGAGAACACTCAAGAATAGTGAAAAATAGGCGCAGATGAGAACACACACTGGGCAAAATAGAAAACATAAAGTATATTACCTTTCGACTATTGGTGAGAAATAAGTTTCGGGCTGAAGACTTCTGTTTGTTGGCCTAAAACAATTGAAAATAAAACTTAAGATTCATTTCTAATAGGACTATGTAGTATTATTTTAATTCCTGAAGCAATGAAAACTAAAATGTCAAATACATACAAGACAAATTACTTCCAAAAGTCATCAAGAGAGACTGTCTGGCATAACATGAAACTACCAAAATAACAAGAAGAAGCTACTGTTGCACCTGCCTTGCCTTTAGATTAGTTTTGCGTATGTATAGTATATGCATGTATATATTTTTGAATATATGAGAACATGTCTGCACATGTATGTAGAGAAAAGCAGTAGATGTTGGGTGCTTTCCTCTATCACTTAGCTACTTATTTTTTGAGACAGGGTCTCTCAGTGAACCTGGAACTCACAGATTCAACTAGACAGAGTGGGCAACAAGCTACCTGTCTCAGATGCCCATGAGCTAGGATTCTAGGTACAGGCCATGATGCTTGGCTTTTGACGTGTGTGCTGGGTACTAGATCTCAGGTCCTTACACTACTAAGTGTAAGCAAACCAACCAAGATATTTTTCTAGCCCTTTAAATAACCTGTATTCTTTTAGAAAGGATTTATAAGGCTGAAATGGACTAGGACACCATAATAAATGCAAACCTGAACTCTACCCTGATTCAAACATGTTGCTTTCCAGGGTCAATGTACAAAGCTGAGGAAGCAGGACACTGAGATAGAAGCAGCATTATAAGCAACATACTAGCTCTAACTCCAACAAAAGCAAATTGCTTCCACTATTACTCATATTTTTGCCATCACCCAAGCCTCATTCCAATAAAAAAAAATAAAGGCAAACCTAACTCCAGCTCCCAGTCTTCCTCTACCATTTAAAAATAACCCTGACTTTTCACTAGGTGTGATGGCACCTGCCTTTAATCTCATCAGAGGCAAATGGATCCTGTGACTTCAAGGTCATCCTGGTCTACATGGCAAGCTCCAGGCCAGCAAGGACTGTATGTATAGTAAATCCATGAAACCATGTCTCAAAATAAAGTCAAACTAACTTCCAGTCATGTCCATTTAATTACAGGAAAGACAGAAGAGGCAGCTCTCTGCCTACTGCATCGTCCCCCATGCTAAATAAAGGTTTAATGTTACAGAGAATGCCTGAAAGCCAATTTTTGGGGGGGGGGCAGGGAAGGGGATGGGAATGGGACACCGACACACCAGACAGGATTTCTCTATGTAGTCCTGACTTTCCTAGAACTCACTTTATAGACCAGGCTGGCCTGCAAATCAGAGATCTGCCTCCAGAGTGCTAGGACTAAAGGCATGCAGCAGCACCACCCACGCTGAAAGCCAATTCTAAAGTGGTCTTACCTCATGGATTTTTTTTTTCAGCCTTTTATTAGTATCTTCCTCTAATTCATATGTTGCATTTTTTTTTCATCAAAGCCAACAATCTCAATTGCTCCTACTGAAAAGTCATTTATCATCTGAAGGGCATCATCTAAAACTTCTTCAGACACTAAAGTGTATTTTCCCTATCAAGAACAGCTCAAAAACTTAGAAATTGATACATGAAAAACCAGTTAACTTAGCTGGGTGATAGTGGCACATGCCTTTAATCCCAGTACTTGAGAAGTAGAGGCAGGCAGATCTGTTGGTTCGAGGCCAGCCTGGTCTACAAAGTGAGTTCCAGGACTGCCAAGGCTATATGGAGAAACCATGTGTTGAAAAACAAAAATAAGCAAATGAATAAACAAAAATAAGTACTTAAGACAAAAATAAAAACTAATATCAGCAGTGGACAGAAATGTGCATATTACCTAGACAAAGAACACATCACTATGATAATCGTGTGCAAATGCACAACCCAAATCTGCCCATGTAGACACACCAGGTACAGATCTATCACAAAGGCAAGGTCTGAAAAACTCAAACGAAAGAGATTAACAACTAAATGCAACATGGAGTCCCAAAATTGGATCCTGGCTTGAATCAGGAGAAAAAAAAAAAACAGCGAAATGTTATTATGAACTACAAAGCAGACAAATAGTATTCTGCTAAAGCTCCTGGTGTTTGACTACACTATGCTTACAGAGGGAATCTTTTCTTAAAAAAACAACTAGGAAGGGAAGTCAGGAATCCAAGGACATCCTGGGCTTTCTACTGATAGCTAGTCTGGAACACATGTTACCCTATTTCAAAAAACCAAAACCAGAAGCCATCTGGTGGTGGTACATGCTGCTAATCCCAGCACTCAATAGACAAAGGCAGAGGCAGGCAGATCTATGATTTAGAGGCCTGGTCTAAAGATCGAGTTCCAGGATAGCTATGGCTACACAGAGAAATGCTGTCTTGAAAAACAGGAGGGAAGGAAGGAAGGGAGAGAGGGAGGAAAGGAGGGAGGCAAGGAGGGAGGGGAGGGAGGCAAGGAGAGAGGGAGGGATGAAGAAAGGAACAAAAGTTTTGGCATATAGTTCAGTGGTAGAGCAACTTCACTTCTACCTCGACAGTTACCTATGTAAGTCTCCATGAATTCATACTAAGATCTCTAATTCTAGTCAGATTTCACAGGCTGTAACTATTATTTATATCACAGGTAAATACATCTGTTTGACTTTTCCTATTACATTTGGCCCTTTTCCTCTCATCACTAATATCCCCATTCACCCACATAATGGTCAGTTGTGGGGTTTTTTAAATTTTTAATGATTTATTTATATTTCATGTGCAGACAAGTATGTCTATATAAGGATGTTGAATCCCCTGGAACTGGAGTTACAGATAGTTGTGAGCTGCCATGTGGGTACTGGGAATTGAACACAGCTCCTCTAGAAGAGCAGTGGGACTCTTAAACCACCAAACCATCTCTCCAGCCCCCATATTGGTCAATTTTACTTACTTTGCTTATTTTTGAGGGTTCTAAGAAATATCACGAAAGTCACTGCATGTCTAAAAGTTGGTCCTACACCAATCAAAACTCCCTGACGCCCCTCCTGCTACCTGTTCCCATGCTTCCCTTTCACTCCCTTACCTTTGGTAGCTCCTTCTTCACGATGCTGAGCCATACTTTCCTGCGGCGAGCATTAAGCTGCTCAATGGATAAGTGTTTCTTCTTGGTGCCAGGGGGAG
Source organism: Cricetulus griseus (assembly GCF_003668045.3). Taxonomy (NCBI): domain Eukaryota; kingdom Metazoa; phylum Chordata; class Mammalia; order Rodentia; family Cricetidae; genus Cricetulus; species Cricetulus griseus. The sequence continues at coordinate 59,024,149 of NC_048599.1, read as the reverse complement.
GTGCATCATGAGAAAACTTAGCAAAGACTTTGGTCTGGTGATGGTGGTGACGTGGGGATTCTTCAGAAGAAAGCTCTTCATCTCGTCGTCTTTTTTTCTTCACCTTTTTCAACTTAGCTACAAAGGAAAGACATGCTTACAAGGATGTGTTTTCTCCTTCCAGAGGGGCAATGTTGCTTTCTTTTATCAAACCAATAAATATTCCAAAAGAATTCACTAATTTGAAAAAAAAAATTGGACATTCCTTCTGTTCACATGAAAAAAAAAAGAGACTAAAACTCAAAACCCAGTGCTTCTGAACTCTGCACTGTGAAAGGTTTATAATAAAGCATCGCTGGCCTCAAATGACAGTCACAGCATAGAAACCTACTTCTGTTTGGTGGAAATGCAAGACAACTAAGGAAAACAACAGGAAAAAAAATGCATCAATTGATAGGACAATAAATTTTTAAGGAAGAAAATCATAAATGGCACAAATGTTTAATTTACATTTGGAAGGAGAGTGGAGGATAATCAAAGGGGTGTGTAAAAAAGGAGGGAAGACTAAAAATACGTTTCTTGAGCAGAATTGGTGTCTGCAGAGAAATCTGCCTTACAGATATTTTCAGCCTCTCGTCCTGTGTCCTTTCAGCTCTCCAACTGCTTAGCGATCAGTAGGAGATGAAGACATTTTCCGGCAAACACTCATCAGGAGGTGATCCACTTTTCTCTTATTCCTCACACTCCCCTATGCACAACCAACTTTTTCTCACCCCAGACTACTCCCAACAATGGCAGAGTTTGTAAAAGAGAAAAAGAAGGAAACTATTTTACCTAAACCTTTGGCTAACAACCCATAGCTGTAGCTTTCTTGGGTTGGAAGGCAAAGAGGAGGTTGCAAGACAAGGTCTCCTGTAGCCCAAGCTGGACCCAGACTCCATGCAGCCAACAATGACCTTGATCTCCAGACTTTCCTGATTCTACCCACCAAGTACCAGGATAACCGGTATTGTGTTTACAATCTACAGCTCTTAAGTCTTTATTTCTAAAGAAGACCACAAAACAAATATGAAATAAGTTCAATAATGCCACTAATCAGAAAAAGACTATAGTTTTTCAGATAAAGTAATTTTCTACTACATTTAAAGTCCAAATGCACCACAAACACTTGTGAAATTAAGAAAGAATAAATATGGAATAAATGCTCACCTTTAAGCTTCTTGTCCTCCTTGAATTTCTTTTTTTTGGGTCCAAGTAAATGACGCTGTTGCTCATAGAAAGGGTCATATGTTGAGAGCAGGCCTGCACTGTAGTACTGGTATTGCTGCAACTGAAGCAGGCAAATACTGTGATGGGCCTGCCTACATTCCACAGCACAGCCTTGCACTAATCTTAATTAAAGAAAGCTAAGCCAGAGGAAATCATAGCTCCTAAACATTGCTTCCAACAGGAACCAATAAGAAATTAGTACATTAAAGAGAATTTCTTTAACTTAGAAGCAAATCAGATTCAACTGGGAAGGAAAACCTTTGGGAATCTGAATTTCTATCACATTTTCTTTTCTTTTCTACCTTCTTCAACAGGAGCTCATGTAGCCCAGGCTGGCTTTGAACTCCTTATTCCAAATACTAGATCTGTTAATATGTACCACTACACACATCAGATACACATTTGGTATGAAGTTAATTATTTATAACAGGCATTTCCCTTTAAGCTAGTAATTCCAACACTGGCTTAAAGGGAAAAGGAAAGTGGAGGCAAGGAGATCAGGATTTCCAGGCCTATGAGCTACATATGACTCTGTCTTTAAAAAAAAAAAAAAAAAACTTTTGGACATTGGTGGCGCACACCTTTAATCCCAGCACTCAGGAGGTAGAGGCAGGCGGATCTCTGTGAGTTCAAGACCAGCCTGGTCTCCAGAGCGAGTGCCAGGATAGGCTCCAAAGCTACACAGAGAAATCCTGTCTCAAAAAACCAAAAATAAAAAACAACAACAAAAAAAAAAACATAGTAACTACAACAAAAAGTGAAAACAAAACAAAAAAGAAAAGAATTGTTTCTCTTTAGAAATTCATCAAGGGCTGGAAAAGATACCAGTAGGTAAAGGCCTTTGCCACCAACCCTGAAAACCAAAAGGTAGAAGACAGGAAATGCTGACCTCTGACACCAATCACATCCATGCTGTTGCCGTGGCAAACACATGGGCACACACAAACTAAAGCAGTGCATGTAAAAACAAACAAAAGAAACTCATCAGCAAGAAATAAGCTATACATGGCCACATACAAACTAAAGCAGTGCATGTAAAAACAAACAAAAGAAACTCATCAGCAAGAAATAAGCTATTCCCACACAAACTAAAGCAGTGCATGCAAAAACAAACAAAAGAAACTCATCAGCAAGAAATAAGCTATATATTGCCACATACAAACTAAAGCAGTGCATGTAAAAACAATGAAACTCATCAGCAAGAAATAAGCTATTCCCACCACCAACTGGTCCTTCGATTTATTAGGTTCCTAATATTGGCTACTAAGGCTTTTACCTTTATATTTGCTTTTTGTTTTGTTTTGAGCTGTTTTTGTTCATGGTAACAAGGCCTCAGTATGCAGTCCTGGCTGTCCTGAAATTCACCATGTAGACCTACTGGCCTCATGCCTAAAGATGACCCCCCTGCCAATGTACCGGTTGCATATGCTGGAATTACAGGCATATGCAACTAAGTTGTCCCTGACGGTGTTACCAACCTGTCATCTCAGTCCTTTCACCTTTCAAGTGCCCTACTTCTCACCAAAAGAACTTATTATTAAGGAAAAGTGCCTATTATTTACAATTAACACGAGTATCTCGTGTTTTTCCATCCACATAGCAGTAAATCCTTCCAAACATTTTGTTTCAACTAACTCTCAAATCCCACAATAATCTTATTTCCCATATAAATTAAAATCTGTTGAGATTATAAATGATGGAATAACATGTAGGACTAAAATAAAGCCTGTCAATTGTCAAAATTAAGTGAGTATGCATCAAGCTGTACACTTACAGTCCAATGTTTATATGTTTTATTTCAATTAAAAAAATTCAAAGCAGGTCATGCCTGTAATCCCAACACATATGGCTGAGGCAGACTGCCAGGAACTCTAGGCCCATCTGGGCTATAGTGACATCTGTCTCAAAAGAAGTAAAGGAGAAATGAGTAAATATATGGAAGTACCAGGTGCCATGGCATCAGGTTTCAGAATCAAAATTGTTAGATTTTGCTGGGCAATGACGGTGCACACCTTTAATCCCAGCACTTGGGAAGCAGAGGCAGGCAGATCTTTGTGAGTTCTGGGCCAACCTGGTCTACAGAGTGGCTTTCCAAGATAGCCAGGGCTATACTGAAAATCCTCTCTCAAAACAAAACCAACAACAAAAAAGATAGATATTCCAGTGTTTATCATTCCCATAGGTTTTCTGGTTTTTAAGTTTGTGTGTATTATTCAAGGTTCTCTGAACTCTGAACCTTAATATTGTTGGAAAAACATTAAGACTTCAAATATACTACAGTTCATTATATACAATAGGTTTTATTTCTGGCAAAAATCAGAATGTTTTGGTAACACAGGCCAAATAGTTGTCATTAAAACTAGCATCAGCCAGGCGGTGGTGGTGCACCACCTTTAATGCTAGCACTTGTTAGGCAGAGGCAGGCCAATCTCTTGAGTTCAAGGGCAGCCTGTCTACAGAGCCAGTTCCAGGACAGTCTACACAGATAAACCCTGTCTTGGGAGGTGTGGGTGTGGAGGTGTGAACTACCATCACTGTAATATTGGTCTATGAAGAAGTTTTTCCCAGACAGAAAATATCAATAGCAATTGTACTAGTAAAGATACACTAATATTCTCACAAAGTTAAGCATAGTTATCACATGACCTAGCAACTTCTGTGCTAAGTATAAAACCAAGAGAAATAAAAACATACACCCAATACCAAAACCTCACAATAGCATACAAATGCGGGGGGTGGGGGGTGGAGATCAGCTCATTGAGTGAAAAACAAAAACACCATGTTCTATAAATAAAATTTGATTATTTGTCAATAAAAATGATGAGGTAGCAATGCTCGGTACAAGCATCAACAAATCTTGTAAACATTACACCAAATGAGAGAAGCTAGGGTAAAACGCACCATGTTATCTGATTCCATCTGTATGAATGTATGAAATGTCTATAATAGACATGTCTACAAAGATGATGCATGCACAAGGCCCTGTATTCAATCTCTAACGACAACCAAAAATAAAACCTCAGCTGTATGTGGTGGCACATGCCAGCACTTCGAAGGTGGAGATGCAAGTTCAAGGTCACCCTACTAAGCAAGTCTCAATAAATAAGTACATAAAATATACATAAATCATATCAAAAAAGGTAGAGTGATTGCTGCCTGGCACCAAGAAAGAGAAGAATGAGAGCAGAAGCTAAGAGTTAGGGTTCTTTCAAAAGTGGTGAGTGGCCTAGAACTGAAGCACTGATGATGAAGACACAACACTATTAGCATATTTAAAAGACATTCAATTACCTACTTTTCAAAAGCTGAATTTTTGTTATGTGAATCCTATCACAATAAAGCTATTAACAATTATTGCTTCATATACATTAAAATAACTTGGTGCGAGTGTTCTCGTGAAACTCTCACCTCCTTATCTTTACTATATTTATTTTGGTGAAGTTTCTTATATTTGTGTAATCGAAGCATGTTGTGAAGTTCTTCTCTGCTGAGATTGAGTTCTTCTTCATCATCATCATTGTCTTCACTCTGAGAATCTGCCTCACTGGACTCATCACTTAAAAGAATGCTCTAGAAAAAGGGTGAAAATTGAATATAACTTTTGTTGTGAAGCAATTTCTTCTACAGCCCAATCATTTTTAAAAAGATTTTATTTATTTATTATGCATACAACATTCTGCTTCCATGTATATCTGCACACCATTAGAGGGCATAATGGATGGTTGTGAGCCATCATGTGGTTGCTGGGAATTGAACCCAGGACCTCTGGAAGAGCAGTCGGTACTCTTAACCTCTGAGCCATCTCTCCAGCCCCAACCCAATCGTTTTTTCCCCAGATGCTAGAACAATGGTCAAAATAGCCAGAGTATAGTCTTTTCAGAATCTTACACTACTCTTTATCAATTTAGCAAAAACAAAAACAAAAACAAAAAAACCTAAATGTTGAATATGTCAAGGCAAACAAAAAATTTCAGGGTACAGGAACAAAGAAAAGGAATATAGCATTTAAGGGAACAAGGACAAAGCAAGGTATGATAACTAGAAGGGGAGAAATAACTCAAATTCAAATATCCAGTAGTTCATGAAAGGATAAACAAAATGCAATATATTCAAATGATTAGGCGATAAGAAGAAACAAAGAATTAAAATATACAACAAAGTACTAATTTATACCACCACATAATAAACCTTCAAGTATTACACCAAGTAAGAAAAGTCAGCCACCAAAGTCCCCATACTATGATCCAATTTATCTGACATGTCCAGAATGGGCAAATCAACAGAAAGAGAAGCAGATTAGTAGCCAGCAGGGACTAAGAGACTCTCAGGATGGGAATGGCTGCTAATGAGCAAAGGGTTTCTTCATGTAATGATGAAATGTTCTCAAATTAGACAGTGGTAATTAGCAAGAACTGTGAACTTATTAAAAGCTACTAAGTGTCACTGTTTAAAAGCTTAGATTTTATGGTGTCTTACATTTTTTTTTGTTTAAAGATTTATTTATTTTGTGTGTGTTTTGTCTGCATGCACTTCTATGAACTTTGTGCATACTTGGTGCCTGCAGAGATCAGATGGTACCAGATCCCCTGGAACTTGATTATAGATGGTTGTGAGACACAATGTATGTGTTGGGAACAGAACGTGGCTCCTCAGCACAAGCAACAAGCATTCTGAGCCATATCTTTCTAGAGCCATATCTCAATCCTTAAAAACGTGATAGTTAAGCATAAAGGTTTATTTCTAACTTCCTAAAGAAATCTTCCAGATAGAAAGCAAGTTAGACTTGCTTTTGAAGTACATAGTCATGATAAAGGATTTTGAGCTCATAGTAAAAGTAAGAAATAGTAAACCAATTAGTTTTTTTTTTTAATTAAATATTTACACATGCTAAGAAACCTTTTTAAAAGAAGAAATATCACCCTTTGTTCACTCTGGCCACTCACAGTAATGTAAATACTATGCAACTCTAACTATTTATGACGGTGACCTGAATAAGTGCATCCCTAACGATGGAGTACAGCCCACAACATCAGGTTCTAATCCGACTTCTACTACCCTATTCACTGTGGGCCAGCCACACTAGCCTCTCCTTCTCCCCAGAAACACCAAGTTGCTTCTTTGTGAACGATTCTTGTTCATGTCTCATATGATCAATGGCTCTTACCCTAAGACATTCACATGCCTCACTCTGATCTTTCAGAAATCTGTTGAAATGGTCTTTTAAAGAAGTTGTAGTTATTTTTACTTGTTTAGACTCTTACTACCTCCCTTATGTAGAATGTAAATGACTTGTCTACCTGTAACAGTACTTGGCACATGGATGCACTTGGGATATTTGATGACCTACTCAAAAATTCACAAAAAGTAAATTGACATTCCTAACTACAAGGTGAGCCAATGAAGGAAGTATCTTTTATGATCAATATCCACTCTTTCCTCAGTGTCTCATATTTAATAAAAGTCTACTAAAATTACTTCACTGAGTTCTCTTCACTAAACAAACTCCAACGGTTAAAACAAAACAAAACAAAACCTGTCTCTGTCTCTATAAACATCTGTCAATATGCCCAAATGAACTGGTGACTTCCCTCTAATGGTAATCTTAGGTTATTTGGACTGAATGTTCTGTCTTATTTCTTACCTTTAGCCACTTTCTGCTTTTCTTCAACTTAGAGAAGTTATATAAATTCCCCTTGTCAGATTTTGATTCTGGATAAAGAAACATAAAGAATAAAAAAAAAAAAAATGAAAGGATGACTGCCCCCAAGAGAACTCCAGGTCCAGAGGAACCCCACTCCACACTGACCTGACTGCAGAACTCCATTGAGTGAGTATGGGTTCAATAATCCAGAATTGCTTGCTCCCGAAGTTTCACCAAGCAATGAATTTGGAGGTTCTTCTTTTACTTGTATTAAGGGATCCCCAGACTCCGGCAATAAGGGATTATTGTCATCGAGTCCATCTTCACTGTCATCACTATAAATTGAAGAATAACAAGTCCATAATTAAAGATTATCCAACAAAGCATATTTAAGTCAAGTGTGTTGACTCATGCAGGAGGGTCAGGGTTCAAGGTCATTTGAGACTAGCATGGGTTACATGAAACCCTATCTCAAATATATGTACACACACAGAGTATGCATGTGTAATCTAAGCGGTCAGGCAAGCTGATACACAGACCTCTAAAGCTGGTGCTTTAAGGGTAGAGGCAGAGAAATCTGTGAGTTCTAGGCCAGCCTAGGCTACATAGTGAGACCAGGTCTCAAAAAAATAAAATAAAAAATTGATTGATTAATTTAAGGTTATTATAAATGAACACTTAAAGAACAAAGTCTTTGAAAAAGTTGACTGTTTTATTTAAAAGAGAAATAGCAAAAATAAAAACCATACAATAGTCTAAATCTTAGACAAAGTAATCAGAATGTAATAAAACATTGTTACATATAAAATAACAAACCTAGAAATATTCCTGTTGAAGATGGCCGATGTTTGTCGCAGAAAATGGTCCAACCGCAAGGCCCTCTCCAGGTACTGAAGATAGAGGGGCTTTGCCAGCTCACTGCAGCTGCCATCGTCCCCGGCACCCAACTCCGAGGCCATAGAACAAATCTGTCTTCATGCACGAGGACCTCCGACTGCACAGCTGCAGAATGAAGTTTAAAAAAAAAAAGAAAAAAGAAAAAAGAAAAATGAAAGGCTATTCCTCTTCCCCTTCTCCTGCCTGCATGCCTTCTGTATAAACAGAAATCAGGCTCCCTTGAACACAAGATACTAAGACAACAGATTACACAAAGTTCACAAGATACTGCCTGCTAGTGCAACTGCAACACAATTTATAAAACACTTTTCAAACAATTCATACTCTCTCTCTCTCTCTCTCTCTCTCTCTCTCTCTCTCTCTCTCTCTTTTCCTGTTTCTCCTCCATTAATAATTACAAGAATGAGTAACAACTCTCCAAGTGAGGTGCTGATTGTGTGCACCTTGCAGAATACAGTATTTGTTTTCAGTATCACCTTTTTATACTTATGTTCATTCAATGTATGAGGCACCCTATTTGCCAGGGGAATATATACATTATCACCTGCCTCTACCTCCTGAGAGCTGGAATTAAAGGTGTGCACCACTATGCCCAGCCATCTTTTTTTTAAAGCAGGGGGCTCACAGATTAAGGAAATTCGTAAACTTCCCAGGTATGGAAAGACTCCAAGGAGGAATACCTTGTTGTAAAATGCTGTCAAATCCATTCCAATCTTAAAGTGAGGAGCTCTTCAAAGTTTATATACTGACTTACATTGCCATTTCTAAGGATGGAAAACTATTGATACATTGACAGAGCAATTCACCACTGACTGGCCTGTTCCGAGGCTCTCTATCATCCTGGTTATACTCTGACTTCAGCTCCTCCTAACAATCCCATGTCTATGTTAAGTCTACATATGTGCACATGCCTGCATGCATACATACATACTTAAGACAAACCAGCTAGTGTGAGGATTGTAATATTGCAGGCCCATTACTAGTTCAGAGTTAGAGTTTTCTTGGCCTGTGAGAGGTCCTAGGTTGGATACCCAGTATCAAAAACTTGAAAAATAAGCCTGGTGATGATGGTGCATGCCTTTAATATCAGCACTTGGGAGGCAGAGACAGGCAGATGTGAGCTCGAAGCCAGCCTGGACTACAGAGCAAGTTCTAGAAGAGCCAGGTGTTACACAGAGAAATTCTGTCTGGGGGAGGGGGTGGGATGGACATTAAAAAGAGCACTGGCTGCTCTTGCAGAGAATTCCGTTCAGTTCCCAGCACCCATATGGAGGCTCACAACTGTCTGTTAACTCCAGTTCCAGGGGACCTGACACCCCGGCACCTGTGGGTACTACGTATATACGGTACACACACACTAAATTTCTTAATTTCAAATAAGCAAAACAAACTAGCTCATTTAATCTGTATAATAATAGAAATTCTGCCATGACACAATAATGCACACCTATAATTCCAGCACATGAAGGGAGGTACAGGAAGGAGGATCTAAAATTCAAGATCAAACTCAGGTACATGTCACAGTGGGGGCGGCTACATGAAATTGCCTGTCTCTCATACTCAAACATTCCAGCAAAAACATGGTACTCTCAGCCCAGGTGGTAGTTGGCATATAGAGTCAGGGGTAGATAGATCTCTGTGAATTCAAAACCAGCCTGCTCTATAGATCAAGTTCCAGGACAGACAAGACTACAGAGAAACCTTATCTCCAAAAGCAAAACAAAAAGTTACTCTCATTTTAGTTTTAAACAACTAAGTAATGAAATATAATTTGGATCTCCTATCAGTGACTAAAGCCCTGGATCTTTACTATCAGCTGCTTCTACAAAGCAGCAAAAACAAGAAGTCCACCATTAGATGACCTATCTCCCACTAATCTGACTTAGGCCTTCTTCCTTCACTTTCCAAAGCATCCAGGTTTGAACTGTAAACTGGTTACCTTATCCTGGTAAACAAAGTCACAAAGCTCTTGAGTAGGAAGAGTTAACTATGTACCACACAAACTAAGGAGAAATACAAGGAGAAAACTGGCTTGCCCTCAAAAGCAAAAGTAGGCAGAGCACTCAACCATTAGGTCCAGAAACACCGCTCGCCTAAGGGGTCCCTATAACATGGAAATAGTCTAGCAATTTAAGAAGTCAGTTTACTCAAAGCATAGTGTTCCTGAGATTTTAAAAATAAAAAATAAAAAAAGTAATACCTGCATTTTAAAAGTGAACTGAAGAAGTTCTGGCTAAAAAAGGCTGTTCTTTCCACAAATCCCTAAGTGGCAAAGAATAAACTGCCACCCCATAAGTATATTGTGATTATTTATTCTTAATCCTACTTTTTCTTCCTTAATGAAACTTGCATGCTACCTCTCAAAATGAAATATAGTCTCATTCCTAAGTGTACACAGGATATTGATTTTAGAATCCCTGCAAAACTCATAGCTATGGATGTTCTCACATTAAAACGGCACATAATCTGTTTATGGCCTTTACCTATTGTTTACCGAGAATCTCTCAGTTACTTATCTAATACACTGCAAATGCTACACAAATATTTGCACACTGTATGGTTTAAAAAGTATGTAACAAGAAAAAAAGTCTGCACATGCCCTGACTTTTCCAAGTACCTTTTATTTGGATGAATTTTTAAAACCAACTTTGAGCATCAGGCAAGCCTGGAAGGAAAAGCACTAAGAGCAGCAGCATTTTCACCTGAGATATAACTCAGGTGATACCCTGCTTGCCTAGCACACACAAATTCTTTTCAGTCCCCAGCACTGCATAAAACCAAGCACAGTATCATAAGCCTATAGTCCCAGAGCCAGAAAAGTGCAAGTGGGACTGGAGAGATGACTCAGTAATTATGAGCAATGCCTGCTCTTCCTAAGGACCCGGGTTCAATTCCCAGCACTCACACTGAAGCTCACAACTGTTCATTGTTCATAACTCCCATTCCAGGGAATCTGATGCCTTCACATACACATACACGTAGGTAAAACATCAATGTACATAAAAAAAAATAAAAGTGCAGCCGGGCGGTGGTAGCGAACGCCTTTAATCTCAGCACTCGGGAGGCAGAGGCAGGCGGATCTCCGTTAGTTCTTGAGACCAGCGTGGTCTACAAGCGCTAGTTCCAGGTCAGCCTTCAAAGCCACAGAGAAACCCTGTCCCAAAAAACCAATAAATAAATAAATAAAAGTCCAAGGCTACACTGAGTTACACAATGAATTCAAGGCCAGCCTAGGGTACATGAAAACCTGTCTCAAAAACCACAACCAAACAAAAGACCAGGGCTTGCCACATGGATCAGGTGGTTTAAATAAAAAAAAAAAAGAAAAGAAAGAAGGAAACTTGCCACAAGCCTGATGACTTGAGTTCAATCCATAGGATACACACAGTAGACAAGAACTGACTCCCACAAGTTGTCTTCTGTCCTCCACATATACACTGTGGAGGACACACACTACTGCACACCTGTATTCTTGCGTGCACGTGCACACACATACACAAATAAACATTAATTTTTTTAATTAAAGAATATCATTATTGAAAAAACAAAAACAAAAAAGGGCAGCAGCAACAAGTCCAAATTGACAGAGTACATCAAAGCAGCACCATAACCAATGGGAAGAGGTCCCAATAGCCAACTGGGGAACAACTTGATTTTTATCACAATCACCTTACTTACAGGTATCTTATCTTAATCATATATATTTCCTCCATCAACTCTGTAATTGGTCATTTCTCCAAGCAGTCTTAGCTACTGTTCTATTGCTACACAATGACCAAGGCAACTTACAAAAGAAAGCATTTAGTTGTGGGCTTACAATTTCAGATGATTACTCCATGATCACCATGGCAGGGAGCGTGGAGGAAAGCAGGCACACTACTAAAGCAGTCGCAGACAGCCTAAATCCTGATCCACAGGCAGGAGCAGAAAGAGACTGAGGCTAGGCCTAGGGTAGGCTTTTGAGACCTCAAAGCCCCACCCTGTAATACATGTCTTCCCACAGGGTCACATCTTCTAATCCTTCCAAAACAGTCCACCAAATGGGAACCAAATATTAAAATATATGAAACTATGGGGTCTAGTCTCATTCAAACACCACACAGACTTTTCTCTCATTTTATAAAAGATCTAGGTACTAGCTGGGTAGCAGTAATGCACAATTTTAATTCCAGCACTAAAGAGGCTCTGAGTTCCAGGCCAGCCTGGTCTACAGCGTGAGTTCTAGGACAGTCGGAGATATAGAGAAACTCTACCTTAATAAAAAGGAGAAGAAGAAAAGCACAGAAGAGAAGAAGAAAAGAAGATGATGAAGAATTTTATTATTATATTATTATTATTATTATTATCATCATCATCATCATCATCATCTAGGCACTAGGTGTACTACAGGGTGTCATTATGTAACTTTCTCTAATACAGCATGGATGTGTTATAAGTGTTTATATTAAACAAGAGCACATATTCTTTTTTGTTTGTTTTTGGGGGACAGGGTTTCACTGTCTAACAGCCTTGACTGTCCTGGAACTAGTTCTATAGACGAGGCTGGTCTCAAACTCACACTGACCTGCCTGCAACTGCCTCTGCCTCCTGAGTGCTGGGATAAAGTCAAGTAACACCACCAGCTGGCAAGAGTATGTATATTAATGTTTCTAAGTATAGTAATCAGTATTTATATATTAAGCTAAACTTGGGTTCATACTGAAATCCTCTTTTCCTTGCTTGACTATAAATTCTCATTCAAAGTTGGGCATGGTGGCACACTCCTTTAATCCCAGCGCCTGGGAGGCAGAAGCAGGCCAATCTGAGTTCCAGGTCAGCATTGTCTACAGACTGAGTTCTAGGACATCCAGGGCTACTCAGAGAAACCCTGTCTGGTGAGGGAGGGGGGAAGATTCCCATTTCAACAGTGAGAAGCCTGTCTCCAATCACCCATTTAGTTAATTGTCCAACTGTATTATGCATGTACATCAGTATCAAAACTGTTAACCTGTAGCCATATGGAATAGGACTTTATCAATTAATGAGTGCCCCAGAATAGCCAGCAAAATGGCTCAATGGGGACAGCCTTAGTTCAATCCCAAGGACCCAGATAAGGAAGGAGAAAACCAACTCCTACAAGTTGTCCTCTGATGTCCCCACAAAACACACATGTGTGCACAAACACAAAGATAAACCAAAATGTAATGTAATAAAAAAAAAGTTTGAAGCCGGGTGGCCCACATCTTTAATCCTAGCACTCGGGAGGCAGAGGCAGTCAGATCTCTGAGTTCGAGGTCAGCCTGGTCTCCAGAGCGAGTGCCAGGATAGGCTCCTAAGCTACACAGAGAAACCCTGTCTCGAAAAAAACAAAGTTTGAGTATAGGCTTGTGTACACTTATTTGTTTCAGATTTCATTCCTTTTTAAGGTTATTTAGGTGAGCACATTTCTCCCCTCACACATGTGTGTGGAATACAGAGGCCAGAGTTTGGGAGCTGCCTTCTTCTATCACTCTCCATCTTTTTTCTTTTGTATGTAAGTTTGTGCATGATGTGTGTGACAGTGGGTATGTATGTGCTATGGGTATGTGGAAATCAGTTTTATGGGTTTACGGATCAAAGTTGAACTGACAATTTGGCAAGTGCATCTATTCACTGAGCCACCTCAATGGCCCTTCCATCTTATTTTATAGAGTTCTCACTGAAACTGAAACTTGCCAATTTAGTAGCCTGATGGGCCAGCAAGCCTTTGGAATCCTGCCTCCACCTCCAGCACTGGGACTCCAAGAGCACACCTCTAGACCCAAACTTTTTTTTTTTTTTTTTTTTTTTTTGAGATAGGGCTTCTTTGTGCAGCCTTGGCTGTCCTGGAACTCACTCTGTAGACTAGTCTGGCCTCGAACTCACAGAGATCCCCATGCCTCTACCTCCCAAGTGTTGGGATCAAAGGCGTGCACCACAATGTCTGGCTTACAAACTCAGGTCCTCATGACTACACAACAAGCACTTTATCCACAGAGTCACCTTTCCAGCCCTCTCTTCTTTCAGTAAGATAGTTTCATATATTTATTATACAATTAAGAGTCTCCTCAGTCTGCATTCCTTCCTAGGAGCCTTTAACAGCCTAAAACGATCTTTTACTTTAATTTGCCACACTCACTGGTCACAGTGGCTCATGCTTGTCACACCAGCACTATGAAGGCATAGGTTTATACCTAGACTAACTCACTTGCATTACAGACTAGTGGTGTGCCTGAGTATGGCAGAGCTCAATAAACTATTACTGCTAGGAAAGCAAAGGTACTCATAGGCAAACAGGAAATGGGTGAACGGAATAATTTTCATAAACCATTAAATACAAAATATCAATAGTTTACTGGCCAGATCTGAAACAGGGTTGCATCACAAATCTCTGGCTTTATAATCCTTAAACTGTATCAGGCCTTTATTTTAAGCCTAAAAATCTCCCACACCAGTAAATTTAAAGGACTATTAGCTCTTTTTATTTTATGTCATCTATTCAGAGTATGTGTGTGTATGCATACTCATGTGCTCCTGGCATGAGTATGAAGGTCAGGGGACAACTTCCAGAGCTGGTTCTCTCCTTCCGCCATGTGGGTCCCAAACTCAAGATCATCAGCTTGGATTCCAGAGCCTTAACCTACTAAGGTAACTCTCCAGCCATACACTATTTGCTGAAGTCCATCAAGCATTATTCATCTTTCAAGCAGTTTTAATTTTCCAAGTTTTTTTTAAACAAATTTACAATTAACATTCTATTTTAGTCTAAAGATGGAACCCAAGGCCTCATACATGGTAGTTGAGTGTTTTATCATTCAGCCACAGGAGTCCAATTTCTTCATCTTTATATGAAAACCCCACCTTTGCCTTCATCATTTTCTGGGAATTCCCTTTCTACTCAATCTGTTCTTTTCTGAAGTATAATCACTGCAAATCATGCAAAAGTCTGAAAGTAAAACCAAGAATGGGCTGGGCAGTGATGGCGCACACCTTTAATCCCAGTACTCAGGAGGCAGAGGCAGGCAGATGTCTGAGTTTAAGGCCAGCCTGGTCTACAGAGTGGGTCTCAGGATAGCCAGGGCTATACAGAGAAATCTGTGTGTTGGGGGAGGGAAGGGTGAAGTGGTGAACACACACACACACACACACACACACACACACACACACAGTGGGGGGGGGGGATGGTGGCTTACACCTGTAATCTCTGTGCTAGGAAAGTAGGCGGATCTAAAATTCATGGTCATCCTGTGCTACACAATGCCAGCCTGGGCTACAAAGGACCTTATCAAAAAAAGGGCAGGAAAGAAAAAAATACCTGAGAGTAAAAAACTACTGCTCCTTATCTAGAAAATGGTTTTAGTTTGGGGCTATGTATGCACTATGGTCATGAGTACTGAGGACTGAAGCAAGGACAACTGAGCTGTGCTTGTAGACTGACATTTATTTTATACGGGCCCCCCCCCCACCTCTTTTTTCAAGACATGGTTTCTCTGTGCAGTCCGGGAACTAGCTCTATAGACGAGGCTGGCCTCAATTTCACAAAGGTCCAGGAGCCTCTGCCTCTCTAGAGCTAGGATCAAAGGCTTGCACCATCACTGCTCAGCTCTTCCTTAAATTTTATTTACTGTGCATGCACATGCCTCTGTGCAGAGGAGAAAGCACAAGTTTTGGGAATTGGTTCTCTCCTACTGCTGGTTTGGGTTAAAACTCAAGCTGATAGACTTGCACAAGCACTTTGACCTGTTGGACCATCTTTCCATCTCATGGGGCTCACCCTCTTTTCATAGTCTTGGAAATTTTTGAGATAGGGTTTCTCTGTAACAGTCCTGCCTGACCTGAAATTCATTTAGTAGACCAGGCTAGTCTTGAATTCACAGGCATTTACCTGCCTCTGCCTCCTAAGTACACCACCACCACCCAGTTGGGAATTACTAGTATAGACCTTTCTGGAAACCTATCTGGATAACATTATTAGGGATTAACTCATTACTGTGCCTATATATTTTTTTAATCCTACAGAGGTTTATTATTTATTTTTGTTTCCACACACAGACTAAGATTTACCCACATTTTATTCTACTCAGCAACTTCTGAGCAGAAAAGTTATCACATGCAAAGCTGGATGTAACTCACTTGTTCTTCAATAGGAAATAAAAGAATATAGTAGTGGTAGCACACGCCTTTAATCCCAGCACTCAGGACGCAGAGGCAGGTGGATGCCTATGTGTTCAAGGCCAACCTGATCTACAGAGTGAGTTCCAGGACAGCCAAAGCTAGACAAAAAAAAACCCTGTCTCACTGAGTAGTGATGGTGCATGCCTTTAATTCCAACACTCAGGAGGAGAGGCAGAAGTAGGAGTTCAAGGCATGGTCTACAGAGCTAATTCCAGGACAGCCAAAGCTGTAACACAGTGAAACACTGTCTTTAAAAAAAAAGGGGGAGGGGGGCTGGAGAGATGGCTCAGCCGTTAAAGGCTAGGCTCACAACCAAAAACAAACAAACAAATAAACGAACCAACCAACCAACCCTGGGCAGAGGGGATATTTATAGCAGCATTTTTCTAAAGGTACATTCTAAACTTCCATGTCTCAGAAATTCCAGGCTCTATCAGTTGTTCCCTCTTACTACATAAGCCAAGAGCACCTTTCTACAGCAAAACTGAAATGTTATAGCCATTGGTGTACTATTTCCTAAACGAAGACAAGACATAACTGACGTTCACTGATGTGCTCAGTACTTAACACATGATTTGTTTCAGAGGTAAAAATTCATAATGGCTGGGCTTGGTAGTGTACATTTGCAATCTTAGTTTATAATCCCAAGAAGCACTTATGAGGCATATGTGGGACACTCAGATTCCAAGTCATGAGACTTTGTCACACATATACAAAAGTAGTTAAATAACTTGCCCAGTAAATGAGGTTAAACTGAAGTCTTTGTATTTCATTTTGCTCAGCTGGTTTTGTTCCTATGTCAGATTTTTGTTGTTTTTGAGACAGTTTCTCTACTTATGCTGCCTCTGCCTCCTGAGTCCTAGGATAAAGCTCACTGTCATATGCAACAGGTTTTGTTATTGCATTTGAGTTTTATTTTGTGGGGGGGTTTTAGCCCTGCTGGGGGGGGATAGAAATTTATTTTAATTTTCACAATTGTAAAAAATTTATCTTATGTGTAATCTTCTATCCCAGAGTTTTTCTATCCAGCTGTCTTTTTAAACAGTAAGGTGATGTCCACAGGGGCTATAGGAGCCCTTTCAGGATGACCTTTGTATAAAACTTGCACAGTGATTTTAATCAAGCTGACTCCTGATACCTTCATTTAAAAGGTCTCCACAATCTGAATCTAAGCAAGCCATCAAAATGGAATCATGCAACTAACTAAAAATGACCTTGAACAGAGGAGTCTCCTACTACCTCCCAAGTAATTAATATTGTGGTTTCTTTTAAGATTTATTTTTATGTGTATGTGACTGCCTATATGTCTGGGAACTACATGCCTTCCTGATGCCTGTGGAGGCCAGAAGAGGGTGTCAGATCCCCTGGGACTAGAGTTACAGACAGTTGTGAGCTGCCATGTGGGTGCAGGGATTTGAACCCCAAACCTCTGCAAGTACAGCAAGTGCTCGTAACAGCTGATCCACCTCTCCAGCCCCATGCCATAGATCTTAAAACACGGTTTCACTATGCAGCCCTGGCTGGCCTTGAACTCATTTTGTAGTTCAGGCTGTCCTCCAACTCCAAGCAAACACCATCCCCCTACCCCACCACCCCTAGTTCCCCACCAATTTGGATTACTGCTATACCCAGTTGTCAAACCCAAGTCTTTCAAGTGAAAGCCCTTTTACTTATTTTGGGCAGGCTGGCCTTGAACTCACTATGACCTTGAAATTTTGGCCCACCTGCTGCTATCTCCCAAAGGCTGGAATTACAGGTGTGTGACACCACACCCAGTTTTTATGTTGCTATGACTTTATGGATGCTAGATAAGCACTCTACCCAACTGAGATACATCACCAGACCCTATATATTTGACACTACCAAGTTCTCTCTAAACTATTACAGGTTCTCAGTAGGGGATGTCCTTGAATTCCTATTATTCCTGCCTCCACATGCCAAGAGCTGGGACTATAGCTGTGTGCCAAGCTAGTTTATGGGAATGCATTTTATAAAGAAACCTAAACTTTTCAGTGAGATTCTTACTGCCTTTTTGTTTTGAGGGCGGTGGCACATGTCCGTAATCCTACCTCTTTGTAGGTGGTAGCAGGACGAAGAATCCTACAAGAGAGCTTTCTTCCAACAAGTGAAAATGCTCTAAGGATCTTTCTGGGAATGGAAGAAGAGAATACTGCCACTTACTGAGTTTTATTTTATCACCTGTAAAACAGGGATAGAAACCAACCAAGCTTGGTGGAGACTGAAATAAAGTACTGACCATGTTAACTAGCTTACATGTTTATTCATTTATATAGTTCTTGCCTTTTGCTCTAGTTGCTTCACTGGCAATAGGTCTTGAGTGTGTTTGTGAGCATACTTGATATTTGCTATCTTTACATATAGTCTTGTATCAAGCCTAAATCTTTTTCTTTAGACTAAAAGGGGAATTGTAGTGAGATAACCACCCCCGCCTGCACCTGTAGCACTGACCACACTCAACATTTCTTAATTTCTCTGTGTAGCTCTGGCTGTCCTGGAACTCGCTGTGGTCCTGGCCTGCCTCGAGCTCACAGAGTCACCTGCCTGCTTCCGACTCCACACCCAGCTCTTTTATTAATTTTAGAGACAGGGTTGGAAAGAACCCAAGCTGGCTGCCTTCTATCAAGTAGTACCAGGCCCAGACAGGGATTGCTGGGGATCAAACCCAAGACTTTGAGCACCCTTCCAAACTATATCCCCAGCGATAATTGGTTCTTAACAGGTCTTTTTTTTTTTTAATTTACTTATTAATGTATTTTATGTACATGAGTGCTCTATCTTAATGCACATTAGAAGAGGGCATCAGATCTCATTATAGATGGTTGTGAGCCACCATGTGTTTGCTGGGAATTGAACTTGGAACCTCTGGAGAGCAGACAGTGCTCTTAACCTCTGAGCCACTTCTCCAGCCCTTAACATGCCTTTTTAATAGCAGTGCCTAAGCTTTTCTCATCCTCTGAATGCTAGCATTCAAATTCTGAGACTTAGTAATCAACTTTAAAACTTGACCTCGGAATACCAGATGGCTCAGTGGGTAGATGTGCTCACTGAACTCGTATGTAGCCCAGGCTGATTTCAAGCTTAAAACTCGATTCTCAGGGCTGAAGAGATGGTTCAGCCATTAAGAGCACTGGCTGCTCTTACAGAGGACCCAGATTCAATTCCCACTACCCACAACTGTCTGTAACTCCAGTTCCGGGGGATCTGACACCCTCACAGACATACAGGCAGGCAAAACACCAATGCACAGGAAATAAGAATAAATAAATCGTTTAAAAAAAAAAAACAACAATTTTGTGGGCCAGGTGGTGATGGCATATACCTTTAATCCCAACAATCGGGAGGCAGAGGCAGGTGGATGGATGGATCTCTCTGAGTCTGAGGCCAGCCTGGCCTACAAAGTGAATTCCAGCACAGCCAAGGCTGTTACACAGAGAAACCCTGTCTCAAGAAAAACAAACTAACAAAAAAACAAAAACAAAAAAACCACCTTTGGATTTTCTTGGCTTTAGGCTCCAATATGTTAGGATTGTAAGCATGCATCACCAGTGTTTTTTGGGTTATTATTGTTGTTATTACTATCACTACTACTGTTGCTACTGCTGCTACGGATCAAATTCAAGGGCCTGAGCACACACTCTACTACTGAGATACACCCCAGCCCAGTCAGAGAATTTTTTCTGGTTACATTCCCTATTAAAAAAAAAAAAAAGATGAAAAACTAGTTTGAGAACTGGCAAGATGGTTAATTAAATGGGTGAAGACAACTGCCTCCAAACTGGATGACCTGAGCTTGACCTCTGGAACTCATATGGCAGTAAGGATTACCCCCACAAGTAGTGCAAATTGTCCTTTGACTTCTACATGTGTGATGTGGCATTCGCAAACAAACTCTAAGTAAAAGTTAATAAATACACACACACACACACTTTAAACTTGCTTTAAATTCTTCTCAAGATGTAGAACTGTAGTTCTCAACCTGTGTGACAAAACCCCTTCAGGATAATCTAAGACCATTGGAAAACACAGATATTTGCATTCTGATTCATAACAGCAGTAAAATTAGTTATGAAATAGCATGAAAACAATTTTATGGTTGGGGGTCACCACAGCATGAGGGACTGTATGAAAGGGTGGCGGGTTAAGAAGGTTGAGAACCACGGATGGAGAGGAAAGAACACAGTAAACTAAAAAAATGGAATTTAATCTCTTAAAAACAAAATTCACTTTAGAATATAGGTAGAAGCAAGGCATGTGGCTCACACCTGGAACTGCTGAAAATCTGAGGCTGGCACAGTCCACACCCTAAGTTCTAGACTACCTCAAGCTACAATAGTATGACATCATGTTTCACCCCCCCCAAAAGAACCAACAGAATCTAAAGATATGCACATACTTGCATATGCACAAACTAGGCACATGCATGCATCGTTCACTGATAAAGACACATTCTGAGAAATGTGACCTTGAACTATTTCTGTTGTCATATAAGCATCATACAGTGGGCTTATATAAATCCAGTTGTATAAACTACTACACTCCTGGGCTATGTGGCAAAGGCATGGTCCTATATGTAGTTCCCAAATCACTCATGATTGCAGTATAATTCAGTATCCTGGGGGCTGGTTCCAGTGCTCTCTCATACCAAACTCCACAGATGCTCAAAATGACATAACCCATACATATACATTAAGTCACCATTAGGTTATGAATAATGTAACATGTAAGTATGATGTGAATAGTTTTTTAGGGAATAGTAAAAGGGAAAAAAATTCTGCTCTTGCTCGGGACAGACAAAACCACCATAGACCTAACTACACAGCACAGAAGAGACAGATCAAAGTGAAAACTGCTCAGATCAGAGTGAGGGAGAAGGGGGCCTGTGAGAGAGGGTGAGGCAGCTCCCACACAGTATGCCTACACACTACTTCATTAGCCTGCATTCACCATAATGCTGGGCCCAAAGCAAATCCAAATTTGCTTTTTGAAAAATTTTGAAGGTTTTAACCCAACATTGGTTAAATACAAAGATGCAGAAGCCAGTGACAAGAAAAACCAACTTAACAATTTCAAAGTGTTGTTTTATAAGAAGATGGAGCTTGTGAAATTCCAGCATTTAAAAAAGAAAAACAGGAGGCAGAGGCAAGAGAATTGTGAGTTCAAGACTACCCTGGGCTAGTGAGACCCTGACTCAAATAAACAACTGGAACACGGAGAGGAGAGGGCTAAATAGGCAAGAGTGCTGACTGCTCTAGCACAGGACCAAGGTTTGGTTCCCAGTACCCACATGGTGGCTCACAACCACCTGTAACTCCAGTTCTAAAGGATCTGGTATTTTCTTCTACCCGAACACACATGGGTGCTTAAATACACTCAGGCTCACACACATATACATAAAATCTCTTAAAAAAAAAAAAAAAAAAAAGTAACAGCAATAAACAAGCAGCAAAGTATAATGCTGTACCATATATGAACCTCGAAAACATATTACATTAAAACAGCTTGTAAAAAGTGGTTACATATATTAGCATCCCTTTATATAAAATGAAAATGTCAAGATTTGGCAAATTTGCTGGACACAGTGTTGCACATCTTTAATCTCAGCACTCAGAAGGCTTAGGTGGGCAGGTATCTGTGAGTTGTGGAGTGTTGGAGGCCAGCTTGGTCTACATAGTGAACTGCATGAGAGCTACACACCCTGTCTAAGAGATCCAGTCTCAAAAGAAAAAAGCAAATCTAAGACCACAGAAATATATTGTTGTGCTGTGGAAAGAGGAGAGGAAACAAGGAGTGATACTTAAGAGGATTCTAGACCTTCTTTTGAAGTGACTGGTTGATATGTGTACAACTCTGCATACACTGAAAATTTCTGACCTGTGTCTAATTCACCTGAACTGCGATCCTATCTGAAAAACGGGGGGGGGGGGCATGGAAGTGTACAATCTCAGCACTGTGAAGGCTGAGGCAGGAGGATCTCAAGTTCCAGGCAACACTGGCCAAAAACAAAAACAAACATAAGAAAGACAAGACCGGAAGGAAGGGAAGGGGGGAGGGGGGAGCGCACACGCCTAAGACCCAAGGACCAGGGACCCGCATCACTAAGCCACAATGAAAATTAGGAACGTAAATCAACTTAAAAAACTAAGCTCATCACCAGCGATGTTTTAAAGAGTTCAATCTCCACATTCCTTCCCCTATTCTTAACGAGCACAAAAAACGTAAATCAAAGAATCCTGAGCACAGTTGGTTCTTAACTAAAATAGTTAAATGCCTTCTCTGGCTCTATCCAACTTCTAAACTGTAGGGGGCTTCCATCCTCCGTGATTACGGAAGTAGTACTTTTCAGCAGCAAGATCAAGAAGGGATTGTCAAAATAAGATGACACTTGCTTAGCCACGCTGCAAAAGCCTCAAAAAAAAAAAAAAAAAAAAAAAAAAAAAAACAGAAGGGATGTCAGGGACACATTTCTAAGTCTGTGCACGTGTTAGCCTGTCCCTCTCTAACACCGACCAGCCAACTTGCACCATTCGCCCGCATCGCGGCTCGCTCCCCATAAGCCGATACTTGTACTATCAAGCCCACAGATCTCATTCACTTAAATTGACAGGTCGAACCCTCGCCGGGTTCCCGGTCCAGCCCCGACAAGCCTCCGCCCTGCCCCTCCCCACCTCCAAACCCACACACGTGTTAGCACGACACCGCCCCACCGGGTCCCACGTGCACCTGGTCTAACACTCCCCACGTGTGGGTGCTCCACGGCCTTCCTCGGGTAGCTGAGGTCACCCATGACCCCAAGTCTCCAGAGGTAGGAGGAGAGAAAAGCCGAGGCCCAGGTCTCCGAGGTCCCAACCCTACGGGGAGTGTCCACACCCATCCTCTCTACTAACCCCAACAAATCCAAGGGCCGGGGGCGACGGCCCCTTTAAGACGCGGCCCAGTCGTAGCCCGCAGCGAGGGGCGCATAGGGGCCTACACTACACCCCCTCCGTCCACCCGCCCACGTCTACTCAACCTCACCTCGGGCCGAGGGGCCCCGCCGCCGCGGCGGCGGCGGAGGGGGGCGGGGTGCGGGCGGGGTCCGGAGGGGGGGTCGCCCCGCCGACTGGGTAGCCGCGGTTCGCTCTCTGAGGCCGAGGGACGGTGACTGCGTTGGACGGGAACGCTCCTAGCTCGCTCCCTCGGCGGCTCCTGGGACCCCAAGATGGCGGCGGCGCTGAGGCGGCTGCGGGCGCTGGGCCGGCGGCGGCGGCGGCCACTTTCACTCACTGAGAGGAGCGGAGCAGGGACACGGGGAGCCATGGCGGGGGGGAGGAGAGGCGCCATAGCCAGGCCAGAACAATCGAGCAGCTACTCGGCTGGCTTACCCCCGCCCCGCCCACGCTCTCTGCTAGTCGCCAGCTCGTGTCCACCCACAGTGCCGCTACGGTCGGCCTCGTGCAGCTTGTACCCCGCCGCTGCCGCCTGATGCCCCTCGCGGACCGAAGTTCTGGGGGAGACCCTCATCTATACTATCTGAGTGCAGATTGGTCGGGGCTGGGACTGGCGAAGATTGCCGAAAGGCGACGGGGAGGAGGAGGATGTCATCGCTGGAGTGAGCAAGCACATCTCGCGGGAGCAAATGTCGCGAGAGCTCAGCGGCCCTGCAACCGCCAAAGAAAGGTTACTTTGCCCGGAAGTAACGTCAATGGAACCCGCCCAAGATCCTGGGAATAATCTTGTACTTGCGGGCAGCCGGTGGGAGGGGCTACCTGACGTTCCCTCGGGAAGTTTTCTCCAGGTAGTGGGCGGAGCTTCAACTCAGCTTGAGCGTGGCCTGGTAGGTGCCGAGGCGATTGTTAGCTTGGGGACGTCCCCAAGTCCTCTTCCGGAAGGCGTGGCCGACCCTTGGCTCGAGACGGTTGGCACAGAGGTGCTTGATCCTCCTTGTACTTTTCATTTCCTTTAGCGGGGTGAGTCGCCACCACACGTGCGGCCGCAGGATTGGGGGTGGGGAGTATGTGTGTGTCTGTGTGTGTGTCTGTGTGTGTCTCGTTGTTTGCCTGGGTTTGTTTTGACAGAGTCTCGCTCTGTGTGTGTGTGTGTGTGTGTGTGTGTGTGTGTGTGTGTGTGTGTTGTTGTTGTTGTTTGCCTGGGTTTGTTTTGACAGAGTCTCGCTCTGTGTGTGTGTGTGTGTGTGTGTGTGTGTGTGTGTGTGTGTTTCGTTGTTGTTTGCCTGGGTTTGTTTTGACAGAGTCTCGCTCTGTGTGTGTGTGTGTGTGTGTGTGTTTCGTTGTTGTTTGCCTGGGTTTGTTTTAACACAGAGTCTCGCTCTGTGTGGGGGGGGGTGTTAGTTGTTGGACACACAGTCTCGCTCTGTGTGTGTGTGTGTGTGTGTGTGTGTTGTTGTTGTTGTTTGCCTGGGTTTGTTTTAACACAGAGTCTCGCTCTGTGTGTGTGTGTGTGTTGTTGTTTGCCTGGGTTTGTTTTAACACAGAGTCTCGCTCTCTGTGTGTGTGTGTGTGTGTGTGTGTGTGTGTGTGTGTGTGTGTGTTTCGTTGTTGTTTGCCTGGTTTTGACAGAGTCTCGCTCTGTAGCCCAGGCTAGCATCAAACTCAGGGAGAGTCTCCTGCCTCGGCCTCCCAAGTGCGAGATTACAGTGTGCGCCACCATGACCAGCTCTCTTCCCATCTGTATTTGTTAGATACTCGGTTTGGAGAAGTATAAAGAATTGTTGGACTCCACCCGTTCGTTTTCTGCAAGAATCGGTTGTTGGATTAAAGTTGTCGGAACTGTGCATTGAGCGACTCCAATTTGGTTCAGGTCGCACCCTTTGGAACTGAACTGTTTATAAAATGAAAGACTAGGAAAAAAAAGAAAATTTCTTAACTTCTTTTTATTATTATTATTATTACTTTGAGACAGGGTTTTTCTGTGTAGCCGAGGCTGTCCTAGAATTCACTCTGTAGACCAAGGTAGCCTCGAACTCAGAGATCCGCCAGCCTCTGCCTCCCGACTGCTAGTATGTTTCTTGTCCTCAGTTTGCCTTAAATTCGGAAGGAAAAAAAAATGTCCTGTAAACAAGACTTTAAATTACACAGTTAATAGTAACAATTATTTTGTAAGAGGGTCCATCGAGACAGTGAAGTGGATAAAAACACTTGGTGCCAATTTTGACAACCTGTGTTCAACTCCTGAACCCACATGGTACAGGGAGAGAGCTAATTCCTCATTATTGGCCTCGGACACACACACACACACAGAGAGATGTAATTTTTTAAAATTACAAGAATGAGTCTGCAAAAATCAAAGCAAGTACAAAAGGAAGCCCATATGTCATCTTTGAAGGAGAGAAGACAACTGGAAAGAAGACCTCCAAGAAGCCTTGTTTTGCAAAAAATAGCCTTCTCAGTACAGATGCAAAAGTCATGTTTCTAGAGGCAAAATGCCTAACTTTGCCCCGATTGGTACAAATGGGAAATAACTGCAAATGCTCAAATTCCACTAGTGCCCCCCCCCAAAAGCTCAACTGCAGGGAAAACAGGTCAGAAAAACTGTTGAGAGAATGGTCTCCCCACCCGTCAGGGTACCCAACTGGGCAAGGAGCCACCAATGCCCATGCAGGGAAAAGACACACACATCTCTCTCTCTCTCTCTCTCTCTCTCTCTCTCTCTCTCTTCTCACAACACACACACACTCACACTATTATTTTCTACTTCTGATCAGTTTAATTCTAAAAGTAATATCCATGTCAAGATATCCATCCCACATGAAAAAATGTTTGCCTCCATTTTGGCTACCTAGCACCTCATTTGAGCTGGTATTCCGGGGCTCCTGAAACTATGTTAATAGTTGAAGCCCAAGGGCTCTATCTAGTGTGTCCACTGAATCCTGCTAGACTAGAAGCAAGTGAATCTGAAATGTAGAGACGATACCTATCCATAAGACTTAATTACAGAGCCTTGACAAAGCATTGGAGGGTAATCAAAAACTTCAGGATGACCCTTAAAAAAAAAAATTGGAGTATTATCTGTCAGACCTACTGTTGCCGTCTAGATGCCAAGCCTGAGAATCCCTCCCCACCACCACAACCACCCAAAAAAAAAGATAAACATCAGTTTTATCAGCCAAAACATTACTGATGATAAAATGAAAACTGCAAAAGGTGGATGTTACTTTAACAATGTGTGTATGGGCTAGAGAAATGGTTCATCAGTAAAAAAGCACTGGCTGCTCTTGAAGAGGACCTGGATTTGGTTCACAGCACCCACAGGGTGGCTTACAATCATCAGTAACCCCAGTTCCAGGGGATTTTCTGGCCTCCAGGGAACGAGACATGCCTATAATATACATGCATCCATACGGGTCATACACAAATTTGGGGGAGTTTTTATGTTTTTGTAATGCCTAGCAGAGAATGGATGGCTTTGAAAGAGTTCACTGTAACAGAGATCAAGCACAGGATTTGAAAGAGCAATGGAAAAAAAGTGACAGGCCTGGCTTGCAGGATCATTCATATTTTAGGGTGGAAACAAAGGATTATTAGAATCTAAAGGATGGAAGCCCCTCTAAGAAGAAATCAGTGCAATACTGTAAGGGAGAAGGATGCAGAATTAAAGATTGCCAAAGGTGAAATCGATGGCTCAGTGGGTAAGAGCACTTGCTCTGCAAACATGAGGACATAAGCTCAAATTCGTAACACCCATGTGAAGGTGGGGTTTAAATGAGTTCACCAGACCCAAGATAAATGATAAATAGGTGTTTCATTAGGGAAGAAGTTACACAGATCAGAGTAAATAACCATAGTGGCCTTCCTGCTCCAGAAGATGCAGTCTCTGCCCTTCCGATGCTCTCCGAGACCCAAAAGAACATGATCCTGCAGCTCTTCTACCTTAAAAGGGTCACATATTCACCTGAAACCACGCCCAAAGGGAACAGCCACTACTACAAGTTCACTGGCAAGGCAAGACACCACTACACCCATGTGAAAAAAAAAAAAAAAGCACTATATGGTGGCACATGTTTGTAATACTAGTGCTGGGGGACCAACAAGCGCATCCCAAGAGCTCACTGGTCAGCCAGCCTACCCAGAAGCTTCCCGTGCTTTCAATAAGAGATCCTGTCTCAAACTGATAAAATGCACTCCATGTGATTCAAACAGGCCAGCACATCCATGTGCATACAATATACACTATACAAACACAAAAACAGAGTCAAGCTGAAGAATCTAAAAGAATTGGAAAAACAAGGTTAAAACTCTGCTATGCAAATCACCCAATTAGAAGGAGTAATGTCTGGTGAAAAAAATGAAGAAACCCAACAGTTATCTTAGATCTTATGTGCCCTCTTTTGGTCTGGAAAGGTGACTCTGTAGTCAGGAATACTTGTTGCTTTTATAAGAGGACAGGAATTCAGTTCCTAGCACCAGTATCAGACAACACAAAACCACCCATTACTCCAGTTCCATGTTATTTAATGCCATCTTACACATGCATACATACACATGAAAATAAAGTAATTAGGTGTGGTGATGCATTAAATAATCAATTCTAGCACTCAAAGGGCTATCTCAGTTCCAGAGCAGTTAGGGCTATCTATATAGTGAAACCCTGAATTAAAAAGAAAATCCAGCACTGGGGAAGGTAGAGGCCGGTGAATGTGAGTTTGAGGCCAGCAGGGTCTACAAAACTAGTTCCAGAACAGTCAGGGCTACAACAGAACCCCTGTTTGGAAAAGTCAAAAAATAAAAATTTAGATATTTTAAATGGCTTCCCATATCCCATGCAAGAGCTTGTGGTACAAATGGGCAGTCAGTGAAGAACAAGTTAATGTAGAAACGATTAATTCTGTCATGTAGAAACGATTAATTCTAACATCTCTTAATTTTGAAAAGTGAGATGTTTCAGTGGGAAAAACACTTGGCATGCAAGCCTGACAAATTAAGGTCAATCCCCAGAGTGTGAAATGGAAGAAGAGATCAGACTTCTGAAAGTTGTCTTCTGACCTCCACATGTGTTCTGTGACGTGTATACATATGCACTTATACACATTATTAATAATAAACTGTATGACTATGAGGGAGCCAGTGGGTGGCCTTAAGCTAGCCTTTCTGTAGTGTTTGGGGTGTCACCTTGGTGATATGAGCTTTAACCATAACATTCTATATGACTGAATGCTCAATTTCTCTACTTGACTTGCTCACAAAATAATTGGGTAACTTCACCAGTCTGAGTAGGGTTAGGAGTATGACCTGAATTTGCCTGTACCATGCAGATTCTACTGCTATAGAAAACTGAGTCTTTAAGGGGAGTAGAAGACAACTTAGACCAGGTAAGAGAGGTCATAAAGCAGATAGAAACTAGGACATACCCAAACTGCTGTGAGTGGTTGGGTAATCCTAAAGGAAAGCCATGAAATACATAAACTCATCACAATACCCTTAAGAGGAATGTAGTCACTCCTGGTGGCTTCTAATTTTAAAATAAGTCATCATAAGACCAAGCCGTTCTTTATATAACATCCCCATCTTTTTGATTCTTTGTTTTTCAAGGCAGGGTTTCTCTGTGTAGCCCTGGCTGTCATGGAACTCATTCTGTAGACCAGGCTGGCCTTGAACTCACAGAGATCTGCCTGCCTCTGCCTCCCAAATGCTGTGATTAAAGTTGTGTGCTACCACAGCTCAGCCATTCCCATCTTTCTAGTCCAAACACTAACAAAAGGCAGTTTATGTCGACGGGCATCTTGTTAGAAAGTTTTCTCTATTTCCCATGAAAGTTGTGTCTGCCTATTTTGTTGGAAATTTTTGTCTGTGTTTTCTAGTGTGTCTGTAAATTTTGTTGCAATATTTTTGCTGTATCTGTGCTGTCAACCACCACTACCATGGCTGCTTTTTTGACTGGGGCTCAAAATTTATCTCTGAGCTCTCTGGTCACTGGATTTGGGTTACCAGTAGTTAAGATATCTTTTTGGTGTGAATAGCATTAAAGTTGTTTTATGCTCTTCTATTTTATTGGAAATATAGCTCTGGAGTTGTTATGGCTCTCCCTTCTCTAGACTCAGGTATGCTTACTTAAAAATTCCTTTATGTCCTTTTGTCAGTCTGAGCCACCAGACTTGACACTGACAGGGAGAAGAAATTGAGGCAGAACAACCAAAAAAATTAGAATTGGTTTCTGTGAACATTCTGTGCCTCAAGATTTATGTTTATTTTGTTTGATGTGATTAAAATCTGTAAAATCTGTGAAAAGGGTTAACAAAAAACTAGTAACACTGAGAGCTGATAGTTAAAAATTGATACATAGGTAATCTGAAAGGAATCATGTGGCAGGATTCCATGTGTGATAGAAGCAACATGTGGCTTGCCACCATCAAAGTGACAGAATTGGTGCTATAAATTATTTATATTTGCTTAGGGGATATTAAGTCACAGAAAATAAAATTTAGTCAAGGGAACTATGTCCAGGATACCCCCATAGATAAGTAGCACACTAACCAGGGCTGTTGATTAGTGAAGTTTAAGGTGCTAGGATAGATGCTAATGTCTGTTCAACAAGACTGACTTCCATTTGGGCTACAGTCCTGTAGCAAAAAGAGACTGCCCTCACAACTGGCCATTAGGCTCCTCCCTGTAGCAAAGAACAGAATGTCTCAAGGACATTCAAAGGAGACAGCACAGAGTCACAGGCAATGTTAAGGCCTGGTCTGCCGTTATTAAATCCCCTGTGCCCATATCAAGAAAGGCATAATTCTGCCACGTGCCAAAAATGAACCTGAGAAACGACTATTTAAAAAGAACAATACTTGTGTATTTAAGAAATAATTTAGGCAGGTGTAGTAGAAAAAGTAGAGAGAGAGAGAATCTCCAACATTTATGCTGTGTAAATCTCCCATCTGGCCATGTGGCCAGACTTGCAATTTCCTGGCTCTGGTTGAATTGTTCAAAGTGAAGCCAGGCTTGGTGGTGCACACCTTTAATCCCACGACTCAGGAAGCACAGGCCAGCAATTCTCTGTGAGTTTCAGGCCAGCTTGGTCTACAAAGAGAGTTCCTGGACTACCAGGGCTGTTACACAGAGAAACCCTGTCTTGAAAAACAAACAAAAAAATTGTTCAAAGTGTAACCTGGGGCTGAGACATGAAAGAGATTTAATGATGAGAGTATTTATGGAGTGCCTAAACCTAAGATGTACAATCTTGAAGTAAAATCTTGAAGGCACACTATATATTAAAGAGTGTTTTTCCCTTATTAATCTTTAAGTATTCAGAGTAGTTTCTCATTGGGAAGGCATATTAATATTAATTCTAGAAAAAATACACCCCACTAGTAATGGTAGGCTTTGAGGTTTCCTATGCACAGGATACCACCCATTGTGTCAGTCAACTTCCTGTTGCTTGCAAGATGTAGCACTCTCAGCCTCAGCACCATCCAAAGGATTGTAACCATATCATAATGCAAAAAAGGATTTATTTAGTACAACTTCAAAAATCTCCATAGTCCATAACAGTCTCAACAATGTTTTAAAGTTTAGTCTCTTCTAAGATTCATGCAATCTCTTAATTATAATCACCTGTAAAAATAAAAATAAAGCAGATCACAAATTTCTAACATATAATGCCACAGGGTATAGATTACCATTCCAAAATGCAGGGAAGAAAGCATAGCAAGGAAATACTGGACCAAAGCAAGACCAAAAACCAGCTGGGCAAACTCCAAAATCTGCATCTCCATGTCTGATGTCAAAACACCCTCCACAACTCCAATTCTATTCAGCTTTGTTGACTGCCACACACTTCTTTCTCTTGGGCTAGTTCCACTCCCTGTTAGTAGCTCTCCTAGGCAGGTATCCCATAACACTGGTATCTCTGACATCTTGGGTTCTCCAAGGCAATCCAGGCTTCAACTTCATAACTTCACGAAATGGCCTCTCTACTATACCTCCTTTCAGGGAAACCCCTGACACATGTCTGGCCTCAGTGGCTTTATTTTTTTTTTTTTACTATTATTCTTAACTCTAAATCCAGAATCACATGGCCAAAGCTGCCAAGTTTTGCTGCTTACTGGGGCTGGAAGTTGGCCCCTCCAGGATTCAGGCATTATGCTGGTCTGCCCATGTCACCTGACAGAATTCACTGAGGCAGTTCCCTGGTCAGCCCAGAGTTCCATGGCTACATAGTCTGCAGGCAGGTGCAAAGGACCCTTTAAAAGAAAAGCCCACATCCACTTAAGATCTCTTTCCCACTGTTCCCCTGGGGCAGACAGGACTTTTCCTGTCTTCCTCTTCTGTCCTCTCTCTGTCTCTGTGACTGTTTAGCTCCCCCCCCCCCCCCCCGCCACTTCCCTTTCTAATAAAACTTCTCACTTAAGCCCTGTCTGCCCGGCATGTTTGTCCCTCACCTGCCATGGACTCCGCCAAGGTCCCCCACTCACTTTGTCATAACAGCCCCCTCGTTCAATTACATATCCACCAGTTTTTTGTCTTTCACTGCCTAAGATTGGCTGCCAGCTTCTGTCTTCTAGTGCTGGAATTAAATATGAGCCCCACCACTCCCCGATCTAGGCTTTTCTTTAGTTCCTTTTAAGAAGTTGGAAATTTAGCTGGGTGGGAACTTGCCCTGAGGTTACCACCTCTTTATTCCATTTCTTAATCCATTTATCTCCTTGAACACAGAGCTTAGCTCCATTCTACTTCCTGGTGCTCTTTTTCTCCTCAAAATTTACTTTTTTGTAACTTACCCTGCTCAGCTTGCTCCTTTGCATTATAAATCTTCATTAGAGTCACCACTAATATCAACACTACAGAGTGTATACTAGGCTGTTTTGAGATTTCTTCTGCCAATGGAATTAATTCAAAAACTCTTCACTTTACCTCAGGTAGACTCTTAAGACAAGGGCAAAAGGCAGCCACTTTATTCACCAAAATATCATAAGAATGACATAGGCAACGTAGTAATATTTTTTTCCTTGTGAAATCTCTTGAGTGAGCCCCCAAAAGTTCAAATAATTCTTAGTTTCTCTTTCTTCCAGACTCCAACTAGTATGGCCCATTAAGCAGCACTTAAAGTGTTACACTGCTTTCATAACCCAAAGTACAAAGTCCAAAATGTCCCAAAAAACAGTCGGGCCTATCATAGCAATACCCAGTCCCTGGTACCAACTTTTGTCTTAGTTGGGGTTTTCTATTGCTGTGAAGAGACACCATGACCATAGCAACTCTTATAAAGAAAACATTTAACTGGGGCGGCTTGCTTACAGTCTCAGAGGTTCAGACCATTGCTAGCTTGACAGGGAGCATGGTAGTGTGAAGGCAGACATGGAGCTGAAGCTGAGAGAGCTACATCTTGCAGGCAACAGGAAGTCAACTGACATAGTGGGTGGTATCCTGACCACTTTGAGGAAACCTCAAAGCCCACCCCTACATTGACACACTTCCTCCAACAAGGCCGTATCCACTCCAACAAAGCCACACCTCCTAATAGTGCCACTCCCCATAAGATTATGGGGGCCAATTACATTCAAACTACCGAAGTTGGGGAAGATCAGGTTCCAGGGCTTAAAAAGGGCAACTGAGAGCCGGGCGTTGGTAAACCCTGTCTCGAAAAACCAAAAAAAAAAAAAAAAGGGCAACTCAGTGTGCAGGGTATTTGTTCACACTGTGACACTCTAGAAACAGTTAATAAAGTTAATCTTGAATCAGGACAGCCAGCGACTAGCTAACTGGAATTAGCCATAGAGAAACCAGGGAGACATGGAGGGAGTCAGATGTACAGACTGGAGGAGAAGTAAAGGGCCATTTGGCAGAACATAGATTAATACAAACAGGTTAATTTCAGTTATAAGAGCTGGTTGGGAACAAGCCTAAGCTAAAGGCCAAGCTTTCATAATAATAGGTCTCCATGTCATTATTGGAGACTGGCAGTCCAAAGAAAGCCTAACCATATCTCAGCTCTTACATTAAAATAGAGTTACTTTTAACAATACTGCATAATGTCTCGTGCCTTCAAAATGGAGTCAGGCAGGTTCCTCATTTCTCCCTTGTCTTATGTTTCCCTGTCAAGTCTTTGAGACAGGATGTCTTAATAATATCATCCAGAAGCAGTGATTCTAAAATTGTTTATCTGATGGGTGATCAAGTTAGTGATATATTGAAGGGCACAGGGCCCGATTAGGATAACTAATAAAAATATTATTAGAGGGCCAACCAAGGGGCAAACCATCTTAGCCATATTAGCCAGTCAAAATTTATCTGAAAGATTTTGTCTCTTTTTTGTAGATCATCAATTTGGTTGTCAATAGTATGAGAGAAATCAGAGATATTAAAACAGCATATTCCACTACATTGCTGGCAACCAAGAATATGTTTAACTGACAGGTAGTCTATGGTAGCTCTATGTTGTATAACAGTTGTTCTCAGTTCTCCCATTTCTTGATTAATTTCTGCTAATATTTTTGTTGTAATATTAGTAGTTTTTTGAAGTTAGACAGGCTATTTCAGAAACCTCTTTGTAATCTAACAAGTCCTGGGACAGGTAACAGAAAGGCTGCAGTAGCAGCAAATGATGGGGGAAGTCCTTCTGTATATATCTTTCTCTTATTAGTTGATGAATAAAACACTGACTGGCCAGCAGAGGCAGGAAGATAGGCGGGACCAGGAGATGAGAATGCTGGGGAGAGAAGGCAGAGAGAGGCCACAAGGAGATGCCATGTAGACACCAGGAAGATAGGACAAGCTGGGCGTTCTCTGGTAAGATAAGGTCATATAGAAATATGTAGATTAGTAATTATGGGATAATAATTAAGAGAGAGCTAGCAAGTAAGAAGCCCTAGCCATTGACCAACAGTTTGATAATTAATATGTCTCTGTGTGTTTATTTGCAGTTGTGAGACCAGGTGGGACAGAAACCTCCATCTTCAGGCAAATGTAGTGGGATCCAATCGATGGAAGGAACCATCACAATTTTCAGGGAGAGCTCTTGTAATTCTACTAATAGATTATAAAGATTTGCTGAGTAAAATAGGAGTAACGCATCCTATCCCACGTAAACTCTTATATCCTGCTGGAGTGCAGAATAAGTATGAAGAAAGTCCACCCTAAGGGCAACTGTTTACCCTTAGCGGGGAGGATGGGAGAACAGGTGGAATTACAGTAAGAAAGGACATCAGTACTATCAAAAAATAGGTAGTGGAGGAAAAAGCCATTATCAATGGGAACACCAGCCACAGCTTCTGAAACAATAGTGTGGGCATGTTCCATTTTGTCCCCATTATCCTCGTGTAATTTTCATAAGAAACCCCTATTCCATACAAATTTCTTTTTAATAGGCAAGGAATAGATGGATCTCCTATGACACAGAAGGAGTTTTCTCATTGGCTTTTTAGTGCTGCATGCACCCAGAGATTATATTCTACATTATTAATTACAGACAGGGTCACTCTGGGTATGTTAAGTTCAATTGAAGTGATTAATAAAACTTCCCTTCCCCTTCTTATTTTGGCACACCTGTAATTTCCTTTATCAGAACCTTTTAAAGAATATTTGATGGGGGTGGGGGAGGAGGGATAGGGTGAGGGGAGGGAGAGGGAGAAGGGACTTGAAACAAGCTTGTTCCCTAACTAGAACTAATAAATAAATTAAAAAAAAAAAAGAATATTTGAGCCAGGCATTGGTGGCACACACCTTTAATCCAGCAGTCAGGAGACAGAGGCAGAGGCAGGCGGATCTCTGTGAGTTCGACGCGAGCCTGGTCTCCAGAGCGAGTGCCAGGATAGGCTCCAAAGCTACACAGAGAAACCCTGTCTTGAAAAACCAAAAAAAAAAAAAAAATATTTGATTATTCTGACATCTATATTATTACATTGGGATTGGTCAGTTAAATTAGTCCTCTCCAAGTATCCTCCATCCATCTGGCTAAAGACTCTTTGTTCACCTTTCTTTAATTTTTAAAACAATCTTATTTTATATACAATCCCTGTTTCTTCCTCTCCTCCCACCCCTCCTGCCACCTTCTCCCTACCCCACTGCCGGTCCACTCTTCAGGGAGGGTGAGGCTTCCATGGAAATCATCAAAGACTGTCACATAATTTGGGGCAGGACCAAGGCCCTCCCCCCCCCCTGTATCTAAGTTGAGCAAGGTATCCCTCTATAGGGAATGGACTCCAAAAAGCCAGTTCATGCACTATGGATAAATCCTCATCCCACTGCCAGTAGCCCCATTCATTAACTACCCAAGCCCCGCCCCAACTGTCACCCACATTCAGGGGGCCTAATTCAGTCTTATGCAGGTTCCCCAGCTGTCAGTCTGGAGTCAGTGAGCTCCCACTTGCTCAGGTCAGCTGTTTCTATGGGTTTCCCCAATATGGTCTTGATCCCTTTGCTCATATTAGTGTTCTTCTCTCTCTACAACTGGCCTCAAGGAGTTTGGCCCAGTACTTAGGTGTGGATCTCTCTGCATCTGCTTCCATCAGTTGCTGGATGAAGACTCTATGATGGCAAGTAAGGTAGACATCAATCTGATTATAAGGGAAAGTTTTTCCCCCTATTTTCACCAATCTATGAACCCTAATGGGTAAAGGCAATCTTTTGCATATCAGGGTGTTTCCTTATGATAGGGATGCCCCAGTCAAGATGCATTTAGGTTCTGTTTGCATAGGTTGAAAACAAAATAACAAGATTGTTAGCCATAAAACAATCATGATGCAAATTTTTTGTTTGTTGTTTTGCTTTTTTGTTTTTTGAGACAGAATTTCTCTGTGGCTTTTGAGGCTGTCCTGGAACTAGCTCTTGTAGACCAGGCTTGTCTTGAACTCACAGAGATCCACCTGCCTCTGCCTCCCAAGTGCTGGGATTAAAGGCGAGTGCCAGTACCACCGGCCCAGGATACAAATTTCAACTACAGGAACACAAAGTTATCCAGGCATTGGTGGCACACGCTTTTAATCCCTGCACTTGGGAGGCAGAGGCAGGCAGATCTTTGTGAGTTCAAGGCCAGCCTGGTGTACAGACTGAGTTCCAGGACAGCCAAAACTGTTATACAAAGAAATCATGTCTTGAGGGAGAAGGGAACTGGGATTGTCATGTAAAACAATCTTGTTTCTAATTCAAATAAAAAAAAACTCTGAAAAAAAAAAAGAAATCATGTCTTGAAAAAGCAAAGAAAAAAAAAAAAGGGGAGGAAGGTGCCAGAGAGATGAGTCAGAGGTTAAAAGCACTGGCTGCTTTTCTTGAGATCCTGAGTTAAATTCCCAGCAACCACATAGTGGCTCACAACCATCTGTAATAAGATCTGGTACCCTCTTCTGGTGTGCAGGAATACATGCAGGCAGAACACTGTATACTAAATTAAATAAATAAATAAATAAATAAATAAATAAATAAAATCTTTTTTAAAAGCCACAAAGTTGACACCAGCTAACAATCTAAGCAACAAAGGAGAGGCTACCTTAAATGCCCTCCCCTGATAATGAGATTGATGACTGACTTAATGCCACCCAATAGCCCTCATACAGCTATGGTGGAAGTAGAAGCAGACTCCCACAACTAAACAACTGAACTGGAATCCAGATGCAGAGAAGAACGAGTGAAGAGCAAAGGAGTCCAGACCAGGTTGGTGAAACCCACAGAAACAACTGACCTGAACATCGGGGAAATCTTGTTCCCCAGACTGATAGCTGGGATACCAGCATGGGACTGATCCAGACCCCAGGAACATGGGTTTCAGTGGGGAATCCTCAGAAATCTACAGGACCTCCTGTAGAAGTTCAGTACTTATCCCTAGCATAGGTGTGGACTTTGGGAGCCCATTCCACATAGAGGAATACTCCCTGAGCCAAGACACACGAGTGTGAGCCTAGGCACTATCCCAAAGGATATGATAGTCTCTGATGACACCCTATGGAAGGCCTCACCATCCAGGGGAAGCAGAAAGGATATGTGATAGGTAGGGTTTTAGTTGGGGGGCAGTGGTGGTAGGGGAGGGACAAGGGAACTGGGATTGTCATGTAAAACAATCTTGTTTCTAATTCAAATTAAAAAATTAACAAAAAAAACCCCACAAAATTATTATATTTGATTTTTAACAGTTTCTTCTCAGTTACTCTCCACCTCTGGGGGTTGGGCTGCTCTTCTGTGGGTTCCTTGGGTACTTTCTTGAGGTGTGAGTGATGAACCCAGGCAGAAAAACCAGCAACTTTAGCAACAGTAGGCTTCTTGAGAATCATGATGCAAGGTCCTTTCCATCTAGGTTCAAGCCAGTCGGTTTTGAAGCGGCAGACTAATAACAGCATCTCCAGGCTGGCACAGTGATCAGGTGGGCGGTACCCAACAGGTGGAGCAGCCTGGACCTGAGGGAGAATCTTATCCAAAGTTAATTGCAATCCTTCTAAGGGCTCCGAGTAGGGTAATCTGATAACAGGCCGGCATGTACCCAAGGGATCATGGGAGGTGGATGCCCATAGACTATTTCATATGGGGTGAATTTTTCTCGATAGGGAGTACATTGAACTCTGGGAAGGGAATAAGGCAAGAGGTCAATCCAGTTACCACCAGTTTCAAGAGTATATTTAATTAAGGTCTTCTTTAAAGTTCTATTTATCCTTGCTACTTTGCCTGAGCTCTGAGGATGATAAATACAATGAAGTTTCCAATTTATGTTAAGAGTCTTAGAGAGCAATTGAGATAACTTGGCTGTGAAGGTCAGGCCATTATCAGACTCCCAAAATGTGGGGAGGCCAAATCTGGGAATAATTTCCATTATTAATTTCTTAGCTACTACTTGGGGCATTTTTGTTCAGGATGGAAAGGCTTCTACCCAGTCTGTGACAGTATCAACAAAGACCTGTGAAGTTCAGTTCCCCAAATTCACCAGGTACTGTACCTTAGCCCTGTTGACCTTGGGGAAGTACTTCCTTCTTTGCATTTACCTGGGCAGTGATCTGAAATGCTCTGAAGGTTTTCTTGGTGTCCAAGTAGCCAGACGTGAGGGGAGATGAGTCCTGAGATTTTCTTAGGTGTGCATGGTGTGATGCAAAGCAGTTAGCTAGTTTTGGCGCAGTACCTTTGGCATGCAGATTCTTCCATCGAGCAAGATGGAACCATCCGTTGTGGCTCTCCTGAGCCTGCAAGTCGGAATATGACTTGATCTCCTCTGGGTCGTACTCAGGAAAATCAACGCAGATGTTAATTGCACGATGATGAGTGGCACATGTTTTGCCAAGCCATGAGGGTTGCCCTCTGCCCCAACTGTATGAATGTCCTGGATCAGCAACTTTTTCAATTCCCCTTCCAGGGAATGGGCTGGACTTTGGAGGAGCAGGTATTCCTCCCTTATTGGACAGGTTTCAGTTAAAGCCTGAGCAGGTCCTCCCAATGCAACCTAAGAGTCCTGAGAATGACATTGCTGCCTGGACCTTGCTCAAGAGGTTCCACCCCAGTAAAGGATAGGGACATTCAAAATAATAATAGAAGAATGAGTCACAGTTCCTTGTCCTAGGCTAACAGTCTGGGCAGTGGTCCATTTGTGTTCTTTGGCATCCTCTGTTGCCCCTGTACTTCCATTGTTTGGTTGCTAAAGGGTCCTGTGGCTCCTGTAATACTGAATGAGTAGCCCCTATGTCCACCAGGAAATTTACAGATTGGCCCCCCTGGGTGAAGGTTACCATAGGCTCCTGGGGGCCTAGTTTGAAGAAGCCTTGACCTTGCTAATCCTCCATAGCTAGGATTGGCTTGGGTTTGGGGGAGGGGTGGCTGTTTCCAGCCTGAACATTCATTTTTCCATTGACCCATTTCTTCGCAGTACATGCATTGGTCCTTTTGCAAAGGTCTCCTCTTTTTATTTTTATTTTTAATTTTTTTTATCATGGTGTCCATGGGCTGGGGCTTGTAGTGAAGCCACAGTGGCATGTCCCCTCTTTATCAAAAGAACTTCTTTGCTATCTCTGCCATCAAACACGTTCTGGGCTATCTCTAATAGCTCTGACCTGTTCTTTCCTGCAAACCCATTTATCTTTTATATCTTTCTACATATGTCAAGGACTGACTGAGTAACAAAGGCCAGGTTAATTTTGTTGAGATTGGCTATATCCTCTGAGCCTATAGGGATGTATAACTGATAGGCTCTTCCAGTTATAGAGATCTGTAGTGGAGAAAGGGACACACAGGTAGTGTTTGTCATGAAACAGCTGTAGAGGAGTGATTACTGAAGGAGGTACCACCCCAGAACCCAAATTGGGGGAGGAATCAGGAAGGCCATATGGAACTCACTGGTGCGTGTAGGGAGGGGAAAAGACAAGAGGGCATAGGGAAGAGTTGTGGGGGGACAAGATAGGTGGAGATAGGGAAGAACTAGATGGTAGGGTAGGGGTAGTTGCAGATGGGGGCAGAGTAAGGCCATGGTGGTAGGGACCAGAGTGTCAAGGAGGGGAGAAGGAGATAAACATGGTTATGTGGAGGATGGAAGGATTTTTCCACCTATGAGTCTTGCAGAACAGTTTTCAAAGGGGGCTTATTGCTACCGTCCTCAAAGAGTCAACACCAAGGCTTGGTCACCTTGCCTTTTACAGACCATACAGACCTTCATCCAGGAGGGTGGGTTAAAAATTGCTTCAGCCTAAGGCAAGATGTATCCAATTTGATATCTAAGAATCAAAAGTACCCTGGGAGGGCCAGTCAACCCTGAATGTAGGCCATTCAGTTTCACAGAATGTTTGGGGGCAATACTTGGTGGTGATAGCATAATCATAATCCTCCTTAACTATAGGGGGTAAAGTTTATCAAAATTCTTTAGAACACAGGTTAGAAGGCTGTTAGCCTTGCTAGTCTTATTACTCATACTGTCCATCAGTTCAATCACACCAAGTCCAAGATAAACAATTTAATTAACACATAAAGTACAAAAGACAGAATAGAAACAGTAAAAATGAAGCCAAAAACAAGATGTACAAAGTCATGACAAACAGGATGTAAAACCAGCCCAAGAACTTTAGGTGGGCTGTACAATGTCTCGATACTCACTCGATACAACCCAGATAGGGATCCCACAAAACAGAACC
The DNA here is from genome assembly GCF_003668045.3 of Cricetulus griseus. NCBI lineage: Eukaryota > Metazoa > Chordata > Mammalia > Rodentia > Cricetidae > Cricetulus > Cricetulus griseus. Next base: position 58,984,154 of record NC_048599.1, on the reverse strand, counting down.
AGGTCTCTGTAGAGGCTTACTGCATTTTTCAGCATGGTAGTTCACTCCAGTATTCCCTGAACCTAGAGCCTTGGAATGTCTCAAGGCACATGCCTCCTGAGTCAGCCCCAAAGGTTTAGAGTTTGGGTGGGTTGTCTGAGTCATGCTGGGGCCTCCAAAAAATGTTAATCCCGCCGATCTTGAATAAGACCATTGCCAGAGTTTAAGCCAAATTTGAAGCAAGCTTGATTTTTTTTTTTTTTTTTTTTGTTTCTTTGCTTTGTTTTTCCAGACAGGGTTTCTCTGTAGCTTTGGAGCCTGTCCTGGCACTCACTCTGTTAACCAGGCTGGCCTCAAACTCACAGAGATCCACCTGCCTCTACCTCCCCGTGCTGGGATTGAAGGCGTGCACCACCACTTCCAGGTGAAAGCTTCATTTTATTGGATGCACCCAAGAGCTGGTCAGAGACTGCCTCCTAATTCAGCTTAAAGAGAGCAGCAGCAGGGCTGGAGAGATGGCTCAGAGGTTAAGAGCATCGACTGTTTTTCCAGAGGTCCTGAGTTCAGTTCCCAGCAAGCACAGGGTGGCTCACAACCATCTATAATGAGATCTGGTGCCCTCTTCTGGTGTGTAGATATACATGGAAGCAGAATGTTGTATGCATAATAAATAAGATATTTAAGAAAAAAAAGAGCAGCAAGTCCATTTCTTGGGCCCCTTTTAAGGAATAAAATCACAAGTAGTTGCAAAGCAGGTTTACAGAAGAGACACTGTGGTGATACATTATAATTTATTGAAGCTTGCCTGAGGATTCAGTAAGCAAAGTCAGCTACAAGCCATAGAAGCCAGGCACACACCTTTCATCCTAGGACTCAGGATTAAGAGGTAGATGGATCTGTGAGGCCAAGCCCACCTAGATCCACACAAGATTGATCCAGTCCTAAAATCTCATCACCTGGGATCACACGCCTTTAATCCCAGCACTCAGGATGCAGAGGTAAGTGGATCTCTGTGAGTGGGAGGCCCAGCCTGGTCTACAGAGTGAGTGCCAGGACAAGTTCCAAAGCTGCACATAGAAACCCTATCTCAAAAAAGAAAAAATATATCAAAAAGAAAGAAACTCAAGCAATGATTTCATAGAACCTTGAATTTTCTGTAGAAACTATTGAGTCTATCAAATTCCTGTGAAGCAGTTTTTTCCCTCCATCTCATGTATACCACCTCATGTTTCTTAGTTACTCTTCTATTCCAGTGATAAAATACCATGACAGAGGCAATGTACAGAAGGAAGAGATTTTTCAGGCTTATGGTTCCAGAGGGATAAGAGTTCAGCAAGGTGGGGAAGTGACAAACATCATGGCTGAAGCAGCAAGCTTAGTTAGAGCTCACATTTTAAACCAAATTAGGAAGCAGAGAGTGAACTGGAGTGAAGTGGTATGTGGCTTTTAAACCTCAAAAGCCTCCCTAGTGACCTGTTTCTTTCAGCAAGGTCACACCGTCTAAACCTGTCCTAAGCGCACCACCAACTAGGGCCTGAGTATTTAAACCTCTGGGCCTATAAGGGTCATTCTCATTCAAACCACTGCACCCATCTCAGAAGGAAGTAGCCCATCAGTCAATGTCTCTCATCCTACAACACTGAGCAATGGTAAATGGAATTGGAATTTGTAACTGGCCTCTGTAATGAACGTAACAAAATACAGTGACTGGTATGGTGGCAGATGCCTGTCACCCCAGCACTTGAGAAGTATAGACAGGAGGATCAAGAGATCAAAGAGGTCATCTTCAGCTAAATAACCAGTTCAAGGGCAGCCTGGGCTCTGTGAAACACTATCTCAAGAAAACTACTAATATATACTATATATTAAATAAATTGTGTATGTAAATATTAATAAAGCAGTTCTCTCTACTAAGAGTTTTGAACCATTTTCCTTTCTAAAGCTGATTCTCTTATTTATTTATTTACTTTGAGACGAAGTTTCTCTGTAGCCCTGGCTGTCCTGGAACTCACTCTGCAAACCAGACTGGCCTGAACTCATGAAGATCCACCTGCCTCTGCCTTCTGAGTGCTGGAATTGAAGGCATACACCACCAGCAGCTGGATTCTTTTCTGTCTTTCTGTTCAGTTCTGGAAATGGAACTTGACTTTGCTAATGCTAGTGTTTTAGGCAAGCACTCTACCACTGAGTTCCCTAAAGTTAACATACTAAACAAAACACATCTCTTCCTATGGTCAGTCTAACCTCACATTCCTTTAATTATGGAGAGCAGACCTTGTCTGTTACAGAAGAGGTGTTACAGATGATTTGCAGGCTTGTCTTACTGAAGCATACATGTCCAATGGTTTGTTTACCAGATGTCCTCTGTCATGAAAGTATGAAAACCTTGGTCCTATGAAAGCTTGTGGAATCACTTTCTCCCCATGGCTGACTCCTATCTTATGTGTGTGCTTCCCTTCTATGACATACAATCATACTTGCTGGCAAAAGTTGGATTCCAGGCTTGCCTTCCATCTTCTCAGTTTGTACCCGTTTTTGTCTTAAAGATGGCCTACACTGCTGTTGCCCAGGCTGGCCTCAAATGTATAATCCTGTTCCTTCAGCCTCTTGAGTACTGAGATTACACACATTCTCCACCATACCCTGAACTTCTTTATTCAGTTTCCTCTGTGTCAAGCTTTGTGTGTTCATTGCACATCTGGCACACAAATGTGATTTCAGAGATTGGTAACAATAAGGTAACAAGAAAAGGATAGGCTCTGAATTAATACTTGCTCCTCAATTTGGGGCTCCTGTGGAGAGGTTATACATTGCAAGGAAGTTCCTGCTGTGTGTTACTCTGGTGCAATAATTAGTTTTGGGGCTTTGGCCTCGGGAAACCACAGCACTACAGGTTATGTGAGGTGGCATAGCCAGCTGAGATGGCTGCATGTGGCTTTAGGATTCCAGGCTTATCAGGAATGGAATCTTGTTTCCACAGAGCCGCTGAGAGGGAATAATTCACTTGTTAAGTGACTGGCTTTCTTTTCTTTTTTGGTTTATAGAGACAGGGTTTCTCTGTAGCTTTGGAGCCTGTCCTGGAACAAACTTTGTAGACCAGGCTGGCCCTGAACTTACAGAGATCCATCTGCCTCTGCCTCCCAAGTGCTGGGATCAAAGGTGTCTTAAATGGCATTCTTAATTAGGGTTTCTATTGCAGTAGTAAAACACCATGACCAAAGCACGTTGGGGAGAAAAGAGTTTATTTGGCTTACAATTTCACATCAGTGTTCATGTTGAAGCAAGTCAGGACAGGAACTCACACAGGGCAGGAACCTCGAGGCAGGAGCTGAAGCAGAGGCCATGGAAGAGTGCTGCTTGTTGGTTTGCTCCTCGTGACTTGCTCAACCTGCTTTCTTAAAGAACTCAGGACCACAGCCCAAAGATGGTCCCACCCTCAATGTCTGCCTGCCCTCCACATCAATCACTAATTAAGAAGATGCTCCACAGACTTTCCTGCTGCCGGATCTTATGAAGGCATTTTCTCATTCAAGCTTGCCATCTCTCGGATAGCTATAACTTGTATCAAGTTGACAGAAAACTAGCCAGCACAGTGGCCATTTAGTAATGTTAACATACTATAGAGCAGGATAGAGAAATGGTTCAGTGGTTAAGAGCAATGCCTATCCTTCCAGATGGACCCAGGTTCAATTCCCAGCACCACATAGCAGGTGACAACTGTCTGTAACTCCAGTTCCAGGGTACCTGACACTCTAATGCAGACGTACATGTAGGCAAAACACCACCAGCACACATTAACACACACACACACATACACACACGAGCACAGAGGTAGAAGAGGCTTAGACTCCCTGAAGTGACACATGTTGACATTTTCTTTCTTTCTTGCCTCCCTTTCAGTGCAGCTTTCAGCACTGTAGCAGAAAAGCATTTGCTTAAGATGATCATAAAGATCTGCTTGCCTCTGCCGTCCGAGTGCTGGGATTATGCATATGCATACGTGGGACTGCCTGCCCAGGGATGGCACCACCCACCAAGGGCTGGGCCCTCCCTCAATGATCACTAAATGAGAAAATACAACTGGATCTCATTGAGGCATTTCATCAACTGAGGCTCTTCTCTCTGATGACTCTAGCTTGTGTCAAGTTGACACACAGAACCAGCCAGTACACCACTGAAACACATCTCCAGTGGGGACATAATCTTTTATTGCGCCTGGCGTTGGTGGCACATGCCTTTAATCCCAGCACTCGGGAGGCAGAGGCAGGTGGATCTCTGTGAGTTCCAGGCCAGCCTGGTCTCCAGAGCGAGTGCCAGGACAGCCTCCAAAGCTATACAGAGAAACCCTGTCTCAGAATAAAAAAAAATCTTTTATTGCTTGTAGTGTCTGTCCCTGCTCTGCACACGTGAAGTCCTGAGACCTTGCAACTGTATAAAGGGTCCTTAGTGTGATGTTTAAATGGGGTATGTATTGTCTCCAATACTCAGGTAATCCCATTAGTCTTTGTGCTTCATGCTTCAACACAGGTGTCCCTGTTGCCATAATTTTGTCTGTCACTGTCCTGCCTGCTATCTTATGAGCATGTAACACCCAACAATTTACAAGTGAATGTAACTGTCTGTTCCTGTTGTTTTATGTTTTATGTTATTTTAAGGTGTATGACTTTTGTTTATGCTGCATTTGTTTAACTCTGTGAAGCTGTGTTACTTTGCCTGTCTAAAACACCTGATGGTCTAATAAAGAGCTGAACTGTCAGTATCGAGGCAGGAGCAAGGATAGGCCAGGCTGGCAGGCAAAGAGTATAAATAAAAGGAGAAATGAGGGAGAAGGAACTGCAGGAGAACAAGAGGAGGACTTCAAGGGCCAGCCACCCAGCCACGGAGTAAGAAGGAAAGTAAGGTATAAAAAAAAGGAAAAATCCCAGAGGCAAAAAGTAGTCAGAATAATTAAAGAAATGCTGGCTGAAAACAAGCCAAGCTAGCTGGCTGTGGTGGCGCACACCTTTAATCCCAGCACTCAGGAGGCAGAGGCAGAGGCAGAGGCAGAGGCAGGTGGATCACTGTGAGTTCGAGACTAGCCTGGTCTACAAGAGCTAGTTCCAGGACAGCCTCCAAAGCCACAGGGAAACCCTGTCTCAAAAAAACAAAAACAAAACAAAACAAAACAAAACAAAAAACAAAAAAACAAACAAACAAAAAACAGCCAAGCTAAGGCCGGGCATTTATAACTAAAAATAAAACTATGTGTATGATTTACTTGGGAGCCGGGTGGTGGCCCCCCTGAAAAGAGCCGAAAGACCAAAAGATCAAAAACATCTGTTACATTTTTCCCTTGCTAGTTCTCCAACTTCTGTGCCCAAGTTCCTCTATTACTTGTTGCTTTTACATGTATGTACTATGTACATGTAGCTTAAATGTGTGCACTTGTGTGTGGCTGTATATGCATGTAGAGGGCAGAGGTTAACGTAGTATCCTCCACTCTCACTTTCCACCTTATCTTGTTTTGTTTTAAGACGGATCTCTCTGTGCAGCCCAGGCTGCCCTCAAACTCACAGAGATCCTCCTGCCTCTGCCTCCTGAGTGTTGGGATTAAAAGTGTTCACTACCCCTCCCAGATTCCACTTTATCTCTTGAGACAAGATGTCTAGTGAACCCAGAGTGGCCAATTGGCTAGATTAGCTGACCGGTGAACTTCACAGGTCTGCCCCTGTGACAGGATCTAGGGTTAACCATGAGACAAGCTTCGTGAGCACACCTGTGAGGGGTTATCTAGCTAGTTTAAGCCAATTGAGCTGTGGCAAATGAGGGATAGTATGCAAATGGAGTAGAGGAGAACTCTGTGGAGTCAGTTCTCCCCTTCTACCAGTATGTGGGGTCTAGGGAGGAGACTCCTTGGGAGGCTTGTTTGTCAAGTGTGATCGACCTCATGCCCATCTTGATTGCATTAACTGAAATGGGAAGATCCACGCTGAATGTGGTTAGCACCTTCTGCCAGGAGCGGGCCAAAAGAAAAGACTTTGCTTCATGGCTGCTACCCATTTTGCCTCACTAGTGTATCTGGCTAGTGTATCTACCTTGCTCATGGGTTTATCTATCCTGTTGCTGCCACCACCATATTTTGCTGACATCGGAACCCAGTTTCTTCAGCCTACCAACACATACTGAAGGCAATCCTGGAAGCCTCTGACTCTTCTGAACTCTGAGACTGTGGAGGCATCTAGCCTCGTGGACTGAGCAGTTACAGGTTCTCAGCCTCTCCAATGTGAAGACGTCCATTGTTGGACTAACCAACCCATATGGTGTAAACTGATCTAATAAATCCCATTTTAATATAATATATATTTTCTGTATAGGTTCTGTTCCAGTTGAAAACCTAGTATCTATCCTCAGTGCCAGGGTTATTGATGTCTGTGACCATACCTGGCTTATACCTGGGAGCCAAGGATATGAACTCAGGTCCTCATCTTTACATGACTTTACTGATTGAGCCATCTTTTCAAACCCTCTATTGTTTCTTTTCTGTCCCTACTTATTGTCATTATTGTATAATCTACATATGACAGAATTAAAGTCATAATTTGCCTAATCTTGGAGTATAGTATCAAAGCTGCTCTCACTGGACTATTTAAAGTGCCTTGTGGGAGTCTCACAAACTTACATTGTTTGCCCTCCCATATAAAGGTGATGTATTCTTGGCTTTTAGCACCCAGGCATATTGCAAAGAGGATATCAACCCTATCTGTTGATACACAGTACTTCCCATTATATTGATATTGAGTTACTTTATGAATAACTTCTATATCTAGTAATGCACCTGGGAGTTTAGGAGATGGCCTCTACAAGTTTCTGCAAGCTACAGATCATTATAAGCCATAGGGGTTTTTTGTATGTATATGAGTGCATGTGGGTGGATATCACAGGAACTACAACATGCATGTGGAGGTCAGGAGTCAGTTCTTTGCACCTTGAGGCAGGGTTGAGTTATAGCCTGTTGTGGATTGCCATGTGGGTGCTGGGAACCAAACTCTGTAAGAGTAGCAAGTGCTCTTAACCACTGAGCCATCTCTCCAGTCCCTTTCCTTTGAGAGAGGAACTTGCTATGTCCCTGGCTAGCCTGGAGCTCATTTGGTAGACCAAGCTGGCCTTGAACTTGTAATGATTCTTCCGCCTTTACTTCATGAGTGCTGGGATCACAACTGTATGTCACATCAGTCATAGTGAGACATTTTCTTTAATAATAATTAATAATAAAACATGATTCAGTTGTAACTCACACCTTTAATACCAGCACTTAGGATGTAGAGGCAGGTGGATCTCTATGAGTTTGAGGCCAGCCTGATCTACATATCAAATTCCAGGCCAAAAGCTACATAGTAAGACCCCCTCTCTCTTAATATAAATAAAGAAAAGAAAAAATTGGAAAATTCATTGACATGAATTGGCACATACTCAAGATTTTTTAAAGCTTGACTGCATACAGATATGAAAATATTTAATCCTTCCAGTAGGCCAACATTTTGAGAAATCCTTACATAATTTCTAACCATAAGAATTCCAGAAGTGACCTTTTTGACTCAGACAAGTAAGTTTCATTTTCCTTTTACAGCACTGATTGTACAAGCTCTTTTCAAATTCCCACTCTGAGAATTCTCTCCCAACCCCCTCTCTCTCGCTAATGCAAGCCGTACTGAATCTGCCTTCATCTTTCCCTTACAAATGTTACACTCTGGTATGAAATGCTTCCTTTTTGTTCTGTGGCCCCACATTTTTGAGCACCAGTTGCCTGCTGTCTATTGAATGTCATACTGATGAGGACCTCACCTGACTCCATTTCTACTCCTTTTCCTCTAATGTGGGGTATTCTTTGCCTTGGCCTTGTGACTATTTATCCTCACAGCCTGCATGGGTCAGTCTAGATAGGCCTCACTCAGTCTGTCTTCCTGGATTCAGTCTGATCTCCTTTCAAGGTTGCATCCTGACTCTGGAGCCTGTTCAGTGGAAGCATGGCCCCTTACAACGTTCTAGTTGTATTTTTCTGTAGTTTACTATCATTTTTTCCCCCAAGACAGGGTTCTCTGTATTGTTTTGGAGTCTGTCCTGAAACTTAATCTGTAGACCAGGCTGGCCTCCCAAGTGCTGGAATCAAAGGTGTGCGCCACCAATGCCTGACCTCTTTTTTTTTTTTTTAATAATTTATTTAGTATATGTGTTGGTATTTTGCCTGCATGTATGTCTGAGTGAGGGTGTCAGGTCCCCTAGAAATGAAGTTACAGACAGTTGTAAGCTGTCATGTGGATACTGGGAATTGAACCCAGGTTCTCTGGAAGAACAGCCAGTGCTCTTAACCACTGAACCATCTCTCCAGCCCCTACACTGACTCTTATGACCAGTATCTGTGCTGAGACACTCTACAACCACAGTCTTACCTCTCACTCTGATACCTTGACAAACCCTCAGGTTCCCACATAGGGCTTCATTCTAAGCCCCTTTTGTTTATTTATTGACATTGGGTCAAGTCCAAACCAACCTCAAACTTGCTATCGTGCCTACCAAATACTGGGGGAAAAAATTCAACTTATTTTGAACTCACATAACATTTTTTTTCTTTTGGTTTTTCGAGAGAGGGTTTCAGGGTTTCTTTGTATAACAGCTTTAGCTGTCCTAGAACTCTCCCTATAGACCAGGCTACCCCCAAACTCACAGTGATCCCCTGCCTCTGCCTCCAGAGTGCTGGAATTAAAGGTGTGTGCCACCACTACCTGGAAAACTCACGTAGCATTAAATGTTGCATGGCAGACTGGGTGCGACTGGACATCCCCATGATTTTAGTCATGAGGAGGTGGAAACAGGAGGACTAGGAGTTCAAGATCATCCTTGACTATGTAGTAAGTTCAAGGATAGCCTAGGCAGATGAAGCCCTGTCGGAAAAAAAAAAAAAAGTGTACAGGGCTAGAGAGAAGACTCAGAGGATAAAGTGTTTGCCATCCAAGTGTGAAGACAAGAGTTCAAATCCCCAGAACCCTGTACAAACCAAGCAGATGTGGTAAGCCACTTATAAATCCTAGCACTTGGGCGGCAGAGGGTATGTGGAACAAGCTGCCTAATTATGCTAGCTAAACAAATGGGCAAGCTCCAGGTTCAGTCGCCAACAAAGTGTAGAGTGGTCAAGGAAAACACCTGATGTCAACCTTGGGCCTCCACATACATGTGCACACATGTACATACACACCACACAAACACATGCATACCTGCACACATCCCAACATCAACAACAGCCACCAAATTTTCACAAAGAAAAATGCATATCTAGCTGATTTTGTCAGTAAGTCCTAGTAAACATTCAAAGAAGAATTAATTTCAAATAGGCATGGTGGCCCTTTCCATTAATCTCAGCATTTTAGAGGCAAACACTGGAGAATTTCTGTGAGTTAAAGTCTAGCCTGTTCTACATGCAGAATCCTAGACCAGCCAGGGCTACAATAGTGAAATGCTGACAGAATAATTGGGAGGAGGAGGAGGAGGAGGAGGAGGAGGAGGAGAGGAGGAGGAGGAGGAGGAGGAAGAAATAGAGGAGGAGGAGCTGGAGAGGTGGCCCAGAGGTTAAGAGCACTGACTGTTCTTCCAGAGGTCCTGAGTTCAATTCCCAGCAACCACATGGTGGCTCACAACCATCCATTATGAGATCTGGTGCCCTCTTCTGGTGTACAGCTATACATGGAAGCAGAATATTGTATACATAATAAATAAATAAATCTTTTTTAAAAATCACAGTTCTATCTAAGACACAATCTAGCGCGCGCACGTGCGTGTGTGTATGTGTGTGTGTGCGTGTGTGTGTGTACAGGAGCTCATTTGTGTGAGTGGACTGTGATGTGTCAGGTGTGCTCACCTGTCCTTGCAAAATTGGAGACTGGAGGTTGACTTTGGATATCTTCCTTGATCATTCTTCACTTTATTTTTTGAGATAGGCTCTCACAGAATGGAAGCTCACCCATTTGGCTAAACCAGCTGACTAATGAACCCCAAGATCCATCTCTTCTGTGCTTCCAAAGATGAGGTTTGAGGCATGTGTCACCACATGTGAGTGCTGGGAATCCAGACTTGGGTTCCACCATCCCCCCACTCCTACCACAGAACTAACATGGGTTAAATAGTAGATCTTGGCCCTTCAACCTTCTGAAACCTGGAATTACAAATTTCTACAGTAGAATTTATGGTTTTTCAAAACAGGGTTTCTCTGTGGCTTTGGAGGCTGTCATGGAACTAGCTATTGTAGACCAGGCTGGTCTCGAACTCACAGATATCCACCTGCCTCTGCCTCCTGAGTGCTGGGATTAAAGGTATGCGCCACCACCGCCCAGCAGGTCTTTGTTTTATTGAGTATTGAGACAAGGTCTTTTGTAGACCACACTGGAGTCAAACGTGATATGGAACTGATGCTGGACTCAAACTTCTGATCCTTTTGCTTTCTTCTCCAAAGGGCTAGGATTGCAGGTGGCAGCAATGTGGTAAAATTAATATAATCCTTTGTATTTATTTATTTTTTGTCTTTGAAGACAGGGTTTTTCTGTGTAACCCTGGCTGTCCTGGAACTCACTCTGTAGACCATGCTGGCCTGGAACTCAGAGATCCACCTGCCTCTGCCTCCCTTGTGCTGGGATTAAAGGCGTGTGCCACCACTACCTGGCACAGAAATTTTTCTTAACTTAAAAAAGTAGAATTATTTATTTACTTATGTGTATGAGTATTTTGCCTGAATATATGCATAGCACCATGTGCATGTCTGGTGCCATCAGAAGTCAGAGACAACACTGGATGCCCTGGGATTAGAGTTATGGGTGGTTGTGAGGCACTGTGTGGGTATCATAGGAACTGAGCCTGGTTCTTTGCATTGGTAACAAATGCTCTTAACTCAAGAGCCATCTCTTCAACACCGCTCAGAATGTTTTCTTACTGAAGTAAAGAACAAGACAAGGATGCCTTCTATTCCCAATTTTCTTCTGTAGAATACTAGAAGCTTCAGTCAACAAAAATCCAAGAAGGAACGAAAATCCTACAGTTTTATGTTTGATTTTTGAAACACCATGTAGTCCAAGTTGGCCTCAAACTTTTTTGTTTTTGGTTTTTCAAGATGGGGTTTCTCTGTGTTAACAGTCCTGGCTATCCTGGGACTTGTTCTGTAGACCAGGCTGGCCTCCAACTCACAGAGATCCGACTACCTCTGCCTCCTGGGTGTTGGGACTAAATGAGTGTACCAACACCACCCAGCTTCAAACTTATAATTCTTGTCTTCTAAATGCTACGATTATAGGTTTGTGATGCTACACCAAAGTGAAAATTCTGTAGTTAAAAAGAAATAAAAGTCATTATTCATAAGTAATATGCATTTGTAGAATATATGGAGTAATTATTAAAATTGGTAGATTTTAATATGCATACAACATTCTGCTCCCATGTGTATCTGCACACCAGAAGAGGGCACCAGATCTCATAATGGATGGTTGTGAGCCACCATATGGTTTCTGGGAATTGAACTCAGGACCTCTGGAAGAGCAGTCAGTGCTCTTAACCTCTGAGCCATCTCTCCAGCCCAAAATTGGTAGATTTTTTTTAAAAAAATTATGCATACAGGATTCTGTCTGCATACATCCCTATAGGCCAGAAAAGGGCACCAGATCTAATTTCAAATGGTTGTGAGCCACCATGGGAATTGAACTCAGCCACCAAGGGAATTGATGGGAATTGAACTCAGGACCTCTGGAAGAGCAGCCAGTGCTCTTAACTGCTGAGCCATCTCTACACTGCCAAAAACTGATCAGGAAGTCAATCAGCCTGCTGAGTATCTGTTTCCTTTTCATTTAAAAAATTATTTCTTTTTCATGTGTATTGGTGTTTTTGCCTGCGTATGTCTGTATGAGGGTGTCAGATCTCCTGGAACTGGAGTTACAGACAGTTGTGAGCTACCATGTGTGCCCTGGGGATTAAACCTGGGTCCTCTGGAAGAACAGCCAGTGCTCTTAACTAACAGCTGAGCCATCTCCCAGCCTCTAGACCTTTTTTTTTTTTAATGACAAAAAACAAAATTAAAGTGTAGGGCAATGGAATACTAGTAATAAGCAGTAGGAAATAAAATTTTAACAAGTGCTATTTAAAGTAACACCAAACAAAATGCAATGTAGTATCCTGGATTGAATAATGAAGCTGAAAAAATACATTACTGGAAAAACAGGTGGACTCTAAATCAACTGTATAATTCAGCTCATCATAGTTTATAAATATTAATTCCACAATGGTTACAGATGACCACGATGTTGTAAGACACTAGGAGAACCTGAGTGAACAGAGTTCCAGGAATTTCTGTTCTTTGTATCTCTTCTGTAAATCTAAAATTATTTCAAAATAAAAAGTACCTAGAAGTTATCCTAACAGAAGCTGTGTCAGACACTTATGGGAAAAACTTTGTCAAGAGGTATTAATGAAAACTCTAAGTAAATAGAGATTCAAACCCAGCTCATGCTTGGAATTCATGATTTCCTCGGTATTAATTATCCCTAGAGTCATTTGTGGACTCAGTACAAGCCCAACCAACACTCCAAAACTTTATGGGTTTATGAGCTTAACATTTTTTCAAAACTACCTAAAGCCAGCTAGTCACAGAGGCACACAAGAATTCTTACATTTCTAACTCTTCCTAGGTGGTGGCAGGAGGGTTGAGAGTTCAAGGTTAACATCCACTATATAGCTAGTTTGAGGTCAACCGGCACTATACAGGATCCAAGTTCACCAGCAGTGCTGAAGATCAAACCCAGGGTTTGGTTGCTTTAAGCAAGCACTCTATCTCTGAGACATATCGTCAGCTGCTTTCTGTGTTTGGTTTTGTTTAAAAGGCTTCTTTTTTTGAAAATAAGGCTTTAGAAGACTGGAGAATTAGCTCCATGGTTGAGAGCACTGGCTTCTCTCCTGAAGGAACCCAGCATCGTTGTGGTGCTCAGGGTCATCTGTGGCTTTGGTTCCAGGGTTTCTGATGGCTTCTTCTGGCCTCCTTGGGTACCAAGCATAAACATGGTGCACAGACATACGTGGAGGCAAAACACAGAAAATAAAATCTTTTAATTGTAAAAAAAGAAAGAGATAGGGTTTTAGCTAATCTTAATCTCATGATCTTTCTGCCTCAGTATCCAGAGTGGCCTCCTGACTTATTTTCTTTTTTAATTTCATTTTACATTCCAACCACAGTTCTCCCTTCCACTCCACTTCCCACCCCCTCTCGGCCTGTTCTTCATAGCCCCAGGTGCAGCACCAGTGTCTCAAAAACAAAATAAAACAGTATATTCCCATGTAGAATTTGCTTCTTCAGGGCTAGTGAGATTTCTCAGTGAGTAAAGCATTTGTCATGCAAGACTAACAACTTGAATTCAATCCCTATAACCCACAGTGAAAGAAGAGAACAAGCACCTGAAAATTGTTCTCTGTCCTCCACATGAGTGTGATGGAGAGCGTGTTCGCACGAGGACACACACATTAGCACACACTAATATAATAATAATGAATATAAAATTAAAATTTTATGTTTCTAGTTTATGCGTCTGAGTGTTTTACTGGCATATGTGTCTGCTCATCACATTGAACCTGAACCTGGTACCCAAGATCGGAAGAGGGCATCAGATTCCCTGGAACTGGAAATAACAGATGGTTGTGAGCTGCTATGTGGGTGCTGGATATCAAACCTAGAAAAAGCAACCACTGCTCTAGACTGATGAGCCATCTCTCCAGCCTAAAATTTAAAAAACTTTTTTTTTTGGTCTGTTGAGACAAGGTTTCTCTGTGTATCCCTGACTGTCCTAGAACTCAATCTGTAGACCCGGCTGGCTTCAAACTCAAGAGATCTGTCTGCCTCTGCCTCCTGAGTACTGGGAAAATTGAAATTTTTTAAAAAGAATTTGCTCCCTCTGATTGTTTCCTAAAATGAGAAAATACAGGAAAAAAAAAGCCAGGTTGACAAGTGTACAGATTTCAACAGCAAGGAACAGATAAGTTTCTGTTTGTTTAGTCTGGTATGTGCATGTGGGCACATGTGGGTGTGGGTGTGGGTGTGGGTGGGTTGTGGGTGTGGTGTGTGCATGTGCACATACCTGTAGGGAGATCAGAGGAGGACGTCAGGTGTCCTGCTCTGTCCTCTCCACCTCATTTCTTAGATATATGATCTGTCATTGAACCTGGAGCAGGGCTGGCAGCCAGCGTGCTCCAGTGACCCTCGACTCCTCTACTCACTCTGCTGATGTTAGGCCAGTGCAGCCACGTTTAGCTTTTGATGTGGGTGCTTGATATTCGAACTCAGGTCTTCATGCCTCAGTAACAAGTGCTTTTACCACTGAACCATCTCTCCAGTCTTGTTTGTTTTATGCTTCTGTTGTGTTAGTGCGATTCATGTAGACGTCAAAGGACAACTTGAAGGAGTTGGTTCTTTTTTTTTTTAAAGATTTTATTTATTTATTATGTATACAACATTCTGCTTCCATGTATATCTGCACACCAGAAGCAGGCACCAGATCTCATAACGGATGGTTGTGAGCCACCATGTGGGTGCTGGGAATTGAACTCAGGACCTCTGGTAGAGCAGTCGGTGCTCTTATCCTCTGAGCCATCTCTCCAGCCCCGAGTTGGTTCTCTCCTTCCATCATGAGGATTCGAAGGTTGAACATAGGTCATCAGGTTTGGTGGTAGGCCCCTTTGTCCACTGAGCCCTATCTCTGACTCCAGTTTTTTTTTGTTTTAAGACAAGGTCACATATAGCCTAGGCTAGCCTCAAACTTACTATGTAGCTGAGGATGGCCTTAAACTTCTCACCCTCCTGCCTCCACCTCACAAGTGCTGGGATAACAGTCACAGACACTATATCCAATTTTATGTAGTGCTGGGGACTGAATTGCTAGGCAAGCACTCTACTAACTAAACCACATTCCCAGCCCCAAGAAACAAATGTTTGTTACTGTAAACCAGAAACTTGAAAGTTGTTTACTGCCTGGCAGTGGTGGTGCATGCCTTTAGTCCCAGCACTCGGGAGGCAGAGGCGTGTGGATCTGAGTTCAAGGCCAGCCTTGTCTACTAGTTCCAGGACAGCTAGGACTACACAGAGAAACCCTGTCTCAAAGAAAACAAAGAAAAAAGTTTTTTACTGCCTCAAAACTGAAATGTGCAACAGAATAGAAAGTGGTAGTCACGTGTGGCTTGTGGTGTGTGTATGCACATGTGTGCTCATGCCTGTGGAGGCCCAGGTGGATGTTGGGAGTCTTTTTGATTGCTCTCCTCCTTATTGACATCGAGGCAGGGCCTCTCAGTTGAATACGGAGCTTGCCTATTTGACTAGCTTGGCTAGGCAGCTTGCTCCAGGGGTTTCCATTTTCCCATTCTGATAGACAAGTAGCATTATAGACAGGTTACCAGGCCCATCAGACTTTTAAAAAATAACTTATTTAATTTTATGTGCATTGGGGTTTTGCCTGCATGTGTGTAAGGGTGTCCAATTCCCTGGAACTGGAGTTACAGACAGTTCTGAGCCACTATGTGGTTGCTGAGAATTGAACCCCGGTCCTCTGGAAGAACAGTCAGTGCTCTTAACTGCGGAGCCATCTCTCTAGCCCCCAAGCCTGGTCTTTAATCCCAGCATTTAGGATGCAGAGGCAGAGGGCAGAGGGCAGAGGGGGCAGAGAGGGCAGAGAGGGCAGAGGGCAGAGGGCAGAGAGGGCAGAGGAGGCAGAGGAGGCAGATCTCCCAGTTCCAGGTGTCTACAGAGTGAGTTCCAGGGCAGCCAGGGCTACAAAGATAAACCCTGTTTCGAAAAACCAAGCGGGGAGAGGGAGGGAGGGAGGGAGAGAGAGACACAGACAGACAGAGAGAGAGAGAGAGAGAGAGAGAGAGAGAGAGAGAGTGAGTGCACACCCTGCTGGGGGAAGTATGTTATGTCCCTGGGGTGCGCTTTGAGATATTCATTGCTCAGCTTCCTGGCCCTGCTGCTACGATTACCACTTGCTGCCATGCTTCACTGCCACGATGACTCTTAACTTTCTGAAACTAAGCCAAAATAAACTCTTTCTTCCATAAGTTGCTTTGGTCATGGTGCTTTACCACAGAACAGAAAAGTCACTAATAGAGTGTCCCTATGTAGGCCTAGTTGACCTGCTGCGACTTGGAGATCTGTCTGTGTCTGCCTCTGCCTCTCAAGTGCTGGGATTAAGGGGTGCGCCACCACTGCTAGGCAAGGCTGCATCTCTCTCTATCTCTCTCTTTTTTTTTGGTTTTTTGAGACAGAGTTTCCCTGTGGCTTTGGAGGCTGTCCTGGAACTCGCTCTTGTAGACCAGGCTGGTCTCAAACTCACAGAGAGTTTGCCTCTGCCTCCCGAGTGCTGGGATTAAGGCATAAGGCTGCATCTCTTAAACCTCCCCAAACAGCACCAACTACTAGAGAACAAATGTTGAAATATGCTAGCCTATAGGGGACATTTCTCACCCAAACCACTGAAGAGACTCTGTTTCAAACACACAAAAAGCAAAAGCCAGGTTCTGAGGTGCATACCTTTAATACTAGCACTTAGGAGGCAGAGGAGGGTGAATCTATGAATTTGAGGTCAGCCCGGTCTACATAGTGAATTCTAAGACAGCTAGGGCTATGAATATAGATAGACCCTGTCTAAAACACAAATGAACAATTCAAAAACCAAAACAAGTTAAACGAGAACAAAATCTGTCTTTGCTATAACAGTATATCTGTCACTGGGATCAGTGATTGCTCTGACTTTGGTCTGGAGACTCTGGTCTTGCAATCCTCCTGCACAGTCTTCACACAGTGGTGTGAAGACCATCTCATAACATACTTGTCAGAACATATCTGTCGCCAGTAGACTTCACGTAATACCATATACAGCAGAGAAAATCAACTAGACAGAGACACACAACAAACAGCAAAATAATATTGGATAAAGGAGCCAGGCACAGAAGTATACATGCAATGTGATGTCATACATGTGAATTTCAAAAATAGGCAAAACTTTATTTGGGGCGAGGGTGGGGCACTTGTAGCTATAAAAGCTAAGGCCTACAAGTAGGACTGAAGATGATGGCCATCACTGTGATGGAGATGTGGAAGGGAGCAAGGTTAGGGGCTGGAGGCTGCTCTGCAGTTAATAATGTATACCTCAAGGACCTGAGTACAATTTCCAGCACCCATATCAGGCGCTTACAACTGCCTGTAACTTCCTCTCTAGTTGATCTGATGCCCTCTTCTGGCATCTTCCGTAACTGCACTCACCTGCACATACTCATATCCCCACACAGACACTCAAGCACACACATATTTTAAAATTTACCAAAAAACAAACAAACAAACAAAAAAAAAAAACAATGTTTGTAAGGGAGCAAGGTGAGATTCTGTGGCACTGGTAATATTCTATTTCCTGAACTGTATGTTCACTTCAGGTTTGTTTTTCTCCGAACAGCATGGTTTCACTGCATCAATTTCTGTGATATTTCACAATGGAAGGTTTCTGATTTGTTCCCCAGCATTGCTCATTTGTGTCTCTACATCTTCCTCAAGTGTTTCCAGTCATTACCTTCACCTGGAAATCCCTCCATGTGAGCTTCCACTGGAGGTTTCACAGGACGGTAGGTCACACCACATTGCTCATAACTCAACAGAGTATATAACACTTTCACACTTTCCTTCTCTTGTTCCTGGAATTCTTGATCCAAAAACCCCCCAGAAAACCACTCACACCAATCTGGCAAAGACAACTATTTACATTTCTGCCTAATGTTGGTAAGTCGATTTCTCCATTCTTTGGAGGCTTATGAGTTTTGGACTTTTAAGTATCTATTTTGTTATTTTATTTAATGTTAAGATCATAGTTGTGGTGGTTTCCAAACGCTGCCCTTCCTTCCTTTCATCTTTCCTTCCTTTTTTCTTTCTTTTTGAGACAGGGTCTCACTGTGTGTAATCCTAGGGGTTCCTGGAATTCACAGATATCCACCCACCTTTGCCATCTGAGTCCTGGGATCAAAGTCATGGACCACCACACCGTGCCCAATGCTTTTTTTTTTTTTTTTTTTTTTTTTTTGAAAGAGCGAATCTCAGAGTGTAGTTTTCTTCTTCTTCTTCTTCTTCTTCTTCTTCTTCTTCTTCTTCTTCTTCTTCTTCTTCTTCTTCTTCTTCTTTTTTTTTTTTTTTTTTTTTTTTGGTTTTTTGAGATAAGGTTTCTCTGTGGCTTTTGGAGGCTGTCCTGGAACTATCTCTTGTAGACCAGGCTGATCTCGATCTGACTCCCGAGTGCTAGGATAAAAGGCATGAGCCACCAACGCCTGGCTCGTTTAGGCCTTCTTGGGACCTCAGGATCCTCCTGCCCCAGTGCTGTAGTCACAAGAGTATGTCACCTTGCCTAGCTTCAGAAATATTTTTTTTGAAATTCTAGTGTTATTTTCTCCTTCTTCCCTGATATATGTTATTTGTTCAATACCTGAAGCACAAATATAAACACATGGCCATTGCAATGACCTTTTTTTCTCTTTAAGTCAGGTTCTCACCTGGCCCAGGCTAGCAGAAGGTGACCCTGAATTGCTGTTCTCTTTGCTTCTACCTCCAGGGTGGATTACAGGAGTCACTCAGCTGGGGACAGAGCCAGAGCTTCACACGTGTATAGTAAGGACTGTCCATCCGAAGCACACACACAGAGCCCTGCATTTTTTTTCATTTCAGGAAAATAATACAAATAATATTTAACCTAAAGCACAAGAGAAATAGGACTCATACATGATATTGTCACTTTCCTGTTGTTTTTTTTCTTTTTTATAATTTATTTTTATTTTACTTGGTGTTTTGCCAGCATTTATGTCTGTGTGAGGGTGTCAGATCCCCTGGAATGGGAGTTACAGACAGTTGTGGGCTGCCATGTGGGTGCTGGGAATTGAACCTGGGTCCTCAGGAAGAACAGCCAGCGCTTTTAACCACTGAGCCATCTCTCCAGCCCCCTCCGGTTGTTTTTCAACAGTAACACTGAGTCATACAATTTTCCTGTTGTTTGAATTTCATCATGACTGGACCTTTTAATACACAGCTTTTCAGCTGTCTGACTTTGATTTTGCAATTCTCCCTTTGTTGTCATTTTTCTTCTAATTACATTTCTAGGATATCACTCCAAAGACCACTTCCTTTCCTACACACACAACTCATTAATACATCCTCCAAACCATCATGATTGTAAGTTCTCCTCACCACATTGCAACGTGTCTCTGATAACAGTTTCTCTTATTCCTCCAGATGTTCTATGGGAAGCAAACTGAGAAGTAATGGGTGGATGTGGTAAGCACGTCAGGTGCCGCCTTATATATGCCCTTCAAATTTTATGTGGGGATAGCCAGATGAAGAGACACTCACCTTTAATCACAGCCCCTGGGAGGCAGAGGCAGGTGGATCTCTGTGAGTTCAAGGTCAGCGTAGTCTACACAGTGAGTTCCAGGACAGCCAGGGCTGTGTGTAGAGATCCTGTCTTAAAAAGAGAGAAAGAAATGAGGAGTCAGGAGGTCATGACACTCATCTCCCAACAGTCACGGAGCTACTCAAGGGAGAAGAAATAAATTTATGTTTCATAGACCTCGGGAGTGCCAGTCGATGGAACATTCAGATAAACAAAATCCAAGTCAAATTTGAAGACGATTTAAGACCTGTCTAAAAGGGGGCTTAGTTGGGCATGCTGGCTCATACCTCTAATCCTAGCTCTCTGGAGGCTGGGGCAACAGGATGACAGCCTGGGCTAGAAAATAAATTCCAGAGTAGCTAGCAAGACACTACTTTTAAAAAGAAAGTAATAGGGTTGGAGAGGTAGTTCAGTAGTTAAGAGTAGCTCTTCCAGAGGACCTGGATTCGATTCCCATCACCCACATGGTGTTTATAACTGTCTGTGACTCCCATCCCAGGGCATCCCATGCCCTCTCCTGGCCTCCTGGGCACACATGATACACAGGTAAAATACCCATACACGTTAAAAAAAAAAGAATGTAACAACAAGCCAGGCGGTGGTGGTGCTTGCCTTTAATCCCAGCACTCGGGAGGCAGAGGCAGGCAGATCTCTGTGAGTTGGAGACCAGCCTGGACTACAAGAGATAGTTCCAGGACAGCCTTCAAAGCCACAGAGAAACCCTGTCTCAAAAAACAAAACAAAACAAAAAAGTAACAACAAAGCCAAAGCACGATGGCACCACTTCTCCCAGCAGTTGGAGACTTCAGGGCCAGCCAGAGCTACACAGTGAGACCCTGTCTCAACAACTGAAAGTATTCCACAGTGTAGCCACGGGTAGGGTGCCCAGGCTTCTGTACATAAACTTTAAATAAATCTCTTACACCCAGGTGCACACAGAAATGGGGAGTGTCCTTACAGTTTATAGTTGTGTACGTATTGTTGAAATATTACAATTGCACTGGTTTTTAAAAATAAATTATCACATCCATAAAAGCCATAACAAATAACTAAAGGCAAAATCAGGGTAATAACTGTTGCAATCCAGGCAAATCTGGCCCCGACCCTTGGAACTTGCCACCCCTCTGCCCATGGCAGGCTTACTTACCCTGGCCCTTTAAGAGAAAAACCCTACCCACTTGTCTGTCTTTCTTCTGTCCTGTCTCTGAGGAGGCATCTCTATTTCGTCCCCCTCTGTCTCAGTGTCTCTTATCTCTTCTCCCTGTTCCCCCACACACCATAAAACTTCCCACATAAGTCACATCTTCAGGTCTCTGTTTCCTGTCTGCCGAGGGACCACAGGACCCTGCCACACGGTACCACAACTTACTACATTCATTGCCCTCGGTATTATTTCTAACAGTGACTATGTGGATATTCACTTTTAAATCATTTGATAAATGAGATACTAGAAAAATATCCCTGACGGCAACAATACTATCTTATCTACACAGCAGGGAGGATTTTCTGTTCTTAGGAGTATTCGTTATCTATACATTATTGGTAAAGGAGAGATCATAGTATGAGACAGCTATATAACCAACCATTTAAATATGATTAATTATTAAAAATATGAAAACAGGCACAGTGACACGGGTGTGTAATTAGAGCACTTGTGAGGTTGACAGTGAGCTACCTTTCCCTGAAACTCTTTCCCCTGACTAAAAACGTTGGGAGCATTTCTGGGCATGGTGGTATATACCTTTCTTTAATTCATTACTTGGGAAGACAGAGGCAGAAGGAGATGTCACTTCCAAGCCAGTCTGGTCTACACTGTTCCAGACTAGACAGGACTTACACAGTGAGACCCAGACTCAAAAGAAAAAAAAAGAGGGGCTAGGCGTGATCACTCTTGCCTTGAATTCCAGTACTTGGGAGGCAGAGGCAGGTGATCTCTGTGAATTTGAGGCCAGCCTGGTCTATAAAGTGAGTTCCAGGACAGCCAGAGTTACAATGGTTACAGAGAAAACCCACTTTTAAAAAAACAAACAAAAAAGAGGGGGTGTTTTAGGGCTTTATTGCTGTGAAGAGACACCATAACCACAGCAATCGTTATAAAAGGAAAACATTTATTTGGGGTGGCTTGCTTACAGTTCAAGGATCAGTCCATTATCATCATGAGCAGAAGGCAACAGGAAGTAGACTGGGATGCTGAGAGTAGCTTGAGCATAGGATAACTCAAAGCCTGCCCCCATAGTGACACACTTCCTCCAACAAGGCTACACCTCCTAATAGTGTCACTCTCTGAGCTTATGCAGGTCAATTACATTCAAACTACCACAGGAAGATGAGGACATGATATACAAAATTTTTTCAAGATTTATTTTCATCTTTAATTGTGTGAGACCATGAATGGGGAGGCTAGAGGCATTGACCTAGAGTTATAGCCACTTAATGGGGTGGCTTACAGCTTCAGAGGTTTAGTTCATTATCGTCATGGTGCAACATGGTGGTATGTAGGCAGACATGGTGCTGGGAAGGAGCTGAGAGTCCTATATCTTTATCCACAATCAACAGGAAATAAACTGTCTCATGGGGCATGGCTTGAATATATATGAAACTTCAAGGCCTGCTTCCACAGTGACACACTTCCTCTCACAAGACCACACATATTCCAACAAGGCCACACCTCCTAATAGTGCCTCTCTCTTTAGGGGCCATTTTTTCTCAAACCAACACAGGATACTACTCTGATTTTCTTCCTATCTAATTTTCATTTTCTTGGCTTTCCTTCCTTCCTTCTTTCCTTCCTTCCTTCCTTCCTTCCTTCCTTCCTTCCTTCCTTCCTTCCTTCCTTTTCTCTTTCTTTTTGAGTGTATGTACATGCAAGTATGGTGTGTGCTTATGTGTGTGCACTCACACTTGTATTGAGACCATCTGACATTTTCCACTGTGTGTGTGTGTGTGTGTTTTTCTGGCCGCTGTGTCTAACCTATGTAGTTCAGACTCTTTAGATTCTCTCGCTATGAGTTGTGGTAATACTTTGTTTGTGCTTTAACAAATAAAGCCTGCCTGAACGGAGTGCAGAACTAGCCACTAGTTAGCCATAGAGGTCAGGCAGTGGTGGCACACACCTTTAGTCTCAGTGCTAGGGAGGTGAAGACAGGAGAGATATGGCTGAGCATAGACAGGAATATAAGGTGGGAGGAGACAGGAGCACATTGCATTCAGTCAGAGGTTTTGTAGAGACAGCATTCAGTCTGAGGATTCATAGGGACAGGATCACCCCTTTGGTCTGAGGATTCAGTAGAGGTAAAGGTCTCTCCTGTGGCTGGTTCCTTTACTTCTCGGACCTTTCAGCATTTGCCCTGATATCTGACTCAGGTTTTTATTATTAAGACCTATTAGAACTCATGCTACAATGAGTATTTTGCCCACATGCATGTCTATACACTGCATATGTGCCTGGTGCTCAGTGAGGCCAGAGGGCAGTGCCAGGTGCCCTGGAATTGGAGTTACAGATGGTTCTGAGCTCTCTTGCGGGTGCTGGGAATTGAACCTGGGTCTTCTGAAAGTGCTGCCAGTGCTCCTAACCCCCCCCCCCCCCGCCAAGCCATCTCTCCAGCCCTTAGACTTTCTGTATTCTCACTCCTCCTGCCTCCATCCCCCAAGTGCTGCAATTTCACACACCACCACACCCATTATACTTTAAGTGCAAAATCTTAGTATTTTCCTATAGCTTTTTGTAATGTACACTAAATTATGTCATCCAACACCCACAGTGTAATAACACACTTCTAACTATAACTAACTAATGATCCCAGTTCCCATCTCCACTCGCTGCCTGGAGTCAGATCGAATTCCAAGTCAGATTATTCAGTGACAGAAACATTCATATCGGCACTCACTCCAACAGCTGAGTAGTTTCTGCTACCTCCAGTTCTGCAGCGTCCGAGATTCTATTTCCAAGTTCAATTCTCTAAATTTCCCATCATTTCTGAGAGCCACTCATCTTTCCAATAAATTCTCTTTTTGCTTACATTAGCTGAGTCAGTTCTTTGGCTTGGAACCAGAAAACAAAACAAAACCTAACCCAGAGCAGTCATAAGCGTGCTATCTGCATCCTTGATGATCAGACCCTGGATGCTTTCTCCTTGCTCAACAGTGAAATCCTTCTGCTGCGGTGCACCCCCTCTCACCTCTCAAGAAGCATGCCACACACTTAGCTCCAAGACAAGTGTCCTCTCCTCTCTACAGCTTCTCTGCCTCTTTCACCACCATCATGGACACATCGAATGTTAACTGTTATTTTAGTTAAACTTTTGCATTCATGTCTCCCACAAAATCCTAAGAGTTTGTGTTTGTTTTGAGGAACTTGCAGCATCTGTCACTGTGGGACTGAACTCAGGTCATTAGACTTGGTGGTAAGCACCTTTACCTGCTGAGCATCTGTACCACCACCCCCCCCCGCCGGTTTTTTTTTTTTTAATACAGCATACAGCAAGAAAACAGTGGGTGGGGGTTGGAGAGATGGAGCAGCATTTAAGAGCACTGGTTGCTCTTCTAGAGGACCTGTGTTTGATTCCCAGAACCCACACAGTGGCTCATAACCATCTGTAACTCCAGTTCTAGGAGATACAGTGCTCTTTTCTGGCCTCCGTGGGCACTGACATACATGCAGGCAAAATACCCCTACACATAAAAATACATAATTTAAAAAGAGAGCAGTAGGCTGAGCAGAAACTAAGAGTCCTACCGCAGCCCTCTCTCTCTCTCTCTCTCTCTCTCTCTCTCTCTCTCTCTCTCTCTCTCTCTGTGTGTGTGTGTGTGTGTGTGTGTGTGTGTCTCTGTGTCTGTCTGTCTCTCTGTCTGTCTCTCTGTCTGTCTCTCTGTCTCTCTCTCTCTGTGTGCCATACAATTTTAATTTTTATTCCCCCTTCCTTTTCTTAATGAACTCATGACATGTTAGATGTAAACAGTTGATGAAAATCATCTGACTACAATGTAAACTAGAGGCCTAGAGCTTTGATGCCTCCATATTGCATCAGTAGTCTCAGTGACTATTTCTGCATTCTGGAGTCTTCAAATTCCCCCAAGTGCATTACTGTTTACAGCTTGAAAGCCACCTGACAATTAAATGCTAAGTACTGTAAATAAGAACCTTGTAATAAAACAAACCAAGGCAAACAGTCATTAGGAATAAGTTCCAGGAAAGGACAGGAAGGAAGGAAAGGGTTCTCTTTTATGCAACTTGTTGGGATGCCAACCATACATTGCTTCATTAATTTTGTTCTTTGACAATTTCACACGTGTGTGTTTATATTGATTAATCTCCCTCCCCTCCTTATCAAGTGCCCCCTCCTCTTTACTCGTTCCTATCACAGATTCATGACTTTTTTATCTTTTTTCCTTTTCTGAGACCCATTTAGTTTAACCAGGGCCATCTGTAGGACCACTGAATTGGAACTACCAACCAGAGCTTGGTGGGGTCACTAGTAGGTATACAACTAAAGACAATGAATCCCTGCTTCATGAATCTCTAAGTAAGGAATAGTTGGGTAGTGATAGGTCCTGAGGCCGTCTTCCACCCAGGCTTGACTGACAGGCCCATTCTTGTGCAGCCACCTACAGATGTTAAGTTTGTGTTGCCATGACTGTCTTGCCCAGAAGACATTTGTAGCCCTTTGTCTCTGGCTCTTTTTTGTTGTTGTTGTTTTGTTTTATTTTGTTTTTCTGTGTGCAGTATTTCTGGCTGTCCTGCAACTCTGCAGACCAGGCTGGCCTCAAACTCACAGAGATCTACCTGCCTCTGCTTCCCGAGTGTTGGGATTAAAGGCATGTGCCACCACTGCCCAGCCTGTCTCTGGCTCTTGATCTTTTTCTACCTCCTGCTCTGTTCCCTGGGCCTTAGAGAAAATGGTAGAAATGTCTTGTTTATGGCGGGGATCCAATGCCCTCCTCTGGCTTCTGAGCATATGTGGACAGATACACATGTAGGGAAAACATTCATGCACATAAAATAAGAATAAATAAAAAGTTCAAAACTTTCATTTAAAAGTCCTTCTCCTTTTTTAAAAATTTTATTCATTTATATTTTATCTATGAATGCTCTGCATTTCAGAGAGGATTTCAGATCCTATTATAGATGATTGTGAGCCATCATTTGGTTGTTAGGAACTCAACTCAGAACCTCTGGAAGAGCAGCCAAGTGCTCTTAACCACTGAGCCATTTCTCTAGCCCTAAAAATTCTTTTTCATTTAAGAGCATTTCATTTAGATTGCTTTGTTTCTGTGATGGGTTTCCTGTGCTCAGGCAGGCTTTGAGCTCACTATAGAGCTGAAAATGACCTTGAAGTTTGGATTGCCCAGCTTCTTCCTCCTAAGTGCTAGGATTATAGTGGTGGGCCACGACACCTGCTTTGGGTCTGGAATCTGAGAGGGAACACCATTCCTTCAGTGACACTCAAAAACAACTGGCTGTCCAGTGATGTTGCTGATCCTGGACTATCCCCACATCCCCAAGATGCGGTAACAGTCCGGTAACAGGTGGTAAACAGATTTTAGAAATTAGTGAAGCCTGGTATTCTCATGAAGCATAAGCTGGCCTCAAACTGCTACTTTCCTGCCTAAGCTCCCAAAGGCTGGGACAGAGGTATGCACCCGGTGTCTATCTAGAGTACAGATTTCTAAGTAAGACTCCAGACCTAGGAATTCAGATATTACTCTAAAACTTCCACACTCTCACACCACAAGGGAAAAAGAGAGACGACTTTATGCCAAAGCAGGTTTATTGGTTGTTTTACACAAAAGACTAATGAGTGACTCTGAGCAACACAAATACCCCCCTTTCCAGCCGTTTTTCTTTCTCTCTGTGCAGATACCATGGACTCAGATTTTACATTTACACCAAGGGGCAACAACAAAGAAACCAGCACCCCTGCTCTGCTAGGAAAATGAACAAAACCTTAAGGTTAATGAAATATAAAGAAAATTGAGAGACTGAACCCTATAATGGCATTACTTATTCTCTGCCTACAATACACAAAAATTCACAATTCAAGTAATATTTTAAGGAGAAAAGTGCTGATGAAATTGGATGATATCCATTTTTTAACCTAGAAGTAGGGTTTTTAGATTAATTTCACTCTAAAGGCCAAAAAACCAAACTGAGCCCAAACAAACAGATAAAAAATACAACTTTTGTTTTTTGGTGATACCGCAGACTGAAGCCATGACCTGTTCAGGCTGTATTAGCTCTACCATTCACAGGAGCTGTCCACAATCTCCCTACACTAAATCCTCCCAGACACTGAGCCCAAACATTTTCACTTCTTTAAATCATCTAAGCCTAAACTATGAGAATTAATTACTCAGGGAATATTTCTGCATATACTGACAGAATCAGAACTTTGACTTGGTCCATTATTTCACTTATTCCTTCCATTCTAATCCAGACACCAGGACGAAGCACTAAGCCAAAGGCTATCATTTTCCCAGAAGCCTGTGGCTGAGACCTAACCCACCCTACCCCAGGAGGAACTCACACAGACTCTGTTGGCAGAGCAGATGAGTCCCCTTCATGGCCTCAGCAAACCTAAAGTCCTAAAACAGATTGGGAGAGGGACTTATCCATGAATCTGTCTTCTCCAGGGCTGGGCAGGGTGGGAGTGTAGAAATCATAGCTTTTTCGGGAAGATGGAAGGTGTTACTTGGTGTCACCCACGTTTCCTGAGGAAGAGGAGACACCAAAGTGTCTTCATTTGGGCTTTGTAAAGCTCCCTTGTTTTCTACCATCAGCAACTGCTCTATCTCCTCTTTCAAAGAAAAATGTGATGGCAGCTCATGTGTGGGAGTCAGGGAGCAAGCTTTCTGGGTTCTCAGGTCTTCTGGCCCTGTTGACTCCCAACATACTGGTTTGTCCTCAGAATCCTCACTGGCTTTGCCTTCCTTCATGGGAGGCAGAATATGAGACTTTGCTGTGGTTTGTTTAGATGCTTTATCCAAAAAACTCTCATCTTTGAGATGAGATTCATGACATAGAAAGCGTGGAGCTTTGTCCACGCCAGAAGTTTTACAAAATAAAAAGCCATTGACTCGGTCCTCTTTCCCTGCTGTGCGAGTCCCTGGCTTCTTTGGGTGCAGCAAGGGCCTTATGAGGAGACCCTGCGCATTCACCCTGTACTCCTTGGCAGCTCTCTCTCGCCGCTGCTTCTGGAAGTCCTGGAGCTGAAGTAGCTCTTCTGGCAGCTCCATACATGCAGGCTGGGGAAGCAAACAGGCACAGGTTTACAGAGGCCAAACATGGTCCCTAAAATCCCTCCTATTACCCGAGGAGACTAGACAAGTGAGTTTATCCAAACGTGCTCCTACAGTGCCCTCTAGTGCTTCCAATATAATACTAGCTTTAAATTTTGATTGTATTGTTTTGAGTAATTTAAATATTTAAGAAAATTCAATATTTTAGTGTGTGTGTGTGTGTGTGTGTGTGTGTGTGTGTGTGTGTGTGTAAAAATAGGAAATGTAAGATTCCCAGCCTGGCTTAAATTGACTTAGAAGGTGCACTCTTAGAAGGTGCCTTTAATCCCAGCACTCACAAGGCAGGTGGGTCTCTGTGAGCTCAAGGCCAGCCTGGTCCACAGAGCTAGTTCCAGGGCAGCCAGAGCTGTTATACAGAGAAACCCCGTCTTGAAAAACAAAGCAACAACAAAAAGCACACCCTCTGAAAATCTGTAATATCCAGGTACAGTCAGTGTACATGTGATCTCAGGGGTGTGTGTGTGTGGGGGGAGTAGTGTCTAATTTATCTTTATCCTCTTCTACTCTATGTGCTGAGGCAAAATTACTGCTCACTATCCCCACCTCTATCAGGTCAGGTGCAATTTTTTAAATTTTATTTATTTATTATGTACACAGTGTTTGTATTCCTGAATGTCAGAAGAGGTCACCAGATCTCATTGTTGTGAGCCACCATGTGGTTGCTGGGAATTGAACTCAGGACCTCTGAAAGAGCAGCCATTGCATTTAACCTCTGAGCCATCTCTCCAGCCGCAGGTGCAATTTTTTTTTTCTTGAGACAGAGTTTTTCTGTAGCTTTGGGGCCTGTCCTGGAACTCACACTGTAGACCAGGCTGGCCTCAAACTCACAGAGATCCATCGGTCTCTGCCTCCTGAGTGATGGGATTAAAGGCATGTGCCACCATGCCCAGCTCCATCTTATTATTTTTAATTAAAAAAATCTGTCTTAGCCTGGAAGTAGTGGAGCACACCTTTAATCCCAACATTCGAGAGGCAGAGGCTGGTGGATCTCTGTGAGTTTGAGGCCACCCTGATCTACAGAGTGAGTTCCAGGACAGTCAGGGCTACACAGGGAAACTCTGTCTGGAAAAACCAAAGTTGGGGGTGTGGGGGAAGTAAAATGAAGAACAGCAGGAGGAAATATAAACTGATCTCTAGCCTCCATAATCTCAAATACAGGCTAGCACTCCATATGTACAAACATGGACATATCAAACAGACATGCATGCACAGGACACAGACACACACAGACAGACAGACAGACAGACAGACAGACAGACAGACAGACAGACACACAATGTATTAATCTCAACATGGTGGCAAATGCTTGTAAGGCATTCAAGATCACATACACACACACACACACACACACACACACACACACACACACACACACACACACACAGAGTTCAAGATCAGTCTTGGATATATAAAACTTTGTTGAAAAAACAAAATGAGGAGGTGGAGAAAAGGCTCACTAAGAGAAATTGCTGCTCTTCTGGAGGACCCAGGGTTTGGTTCCCAACACCCACATGATGGCTAATAACTATCCATAACTCCACTTCCTAGGGATCTGGTGCCCTCTGCTGGCCTCCATTCATACTCCCCACTCATGCATATACACATTCGGACACCTACAGACTATATATATATATATATATATGTATATGTATATGTATATGTATATGTATATATATATACATATATATTTTTTTAAGGCAAAAAGAGGAGGATCTAGGTTGTAGTTCATTGGCAGGATATTTAGTTGCCTAGAATGAATGAACCCTGAGTTTGATATGCAGCATTACAAAAACAGGACACGGTGGCACATGCCTACAACCCAGCATTGGGCAGATGAGGGCAGAAGGATCAGAAACTGAGTTACATAGCAAGTTTGAGAGAAGCAGGGAAGAAAAAAAGATTTACCAGAAGGCTACCCCATGAAAATTGCTGTATTTGTGAAGAGTAGGCATCACAGTCAAATCTGGTGTCCTAAGACTGTAATCCTAGCTGCTCAAGAAGGATGCAGGACAGAGATTAAGGCCATCCTAGACAACACAACCATATTTTTTCTTAAAACAAACAAAAAAATTAGAAAGGGCTGTGCATGTCGTTCATTAGCAGAGTGTTTGCTGAGAATTTATGAAGTCCTGTGTTTGATCTCTGACACTGCAAACACACAAGGGAGTCCCCATTCCAACAGTGGGTAGCACTATGTGAGAAAGAGACAGTAAATACAGAACACAATCTCAGAAAGCTGCACCTACCTCTGTGCCTGCAAGTCGGTCTGCAGAACCTTCTCGATAGGTGTTCAGGTACCCGTCCACCAGTGTGGTTAAGTCTGACATCATCTCATCTAAGAGTACCAAGCGGAGTGGAAGCAAGTAGGTTGTTTCCAAGGCCAGGATTTTCAATAAAGGGGGTAGAAGAGGTCTTGTCAACCATACTTCTGGATTTTCCTAGAGAAAGAAAACCATTTTTTTTTTCCAAGACAGGGTTTCTTTGTGTAAATCAGGCTGGCTTCAAACTTACAGAGATCTGCCTGCCTCTGCCTCCTGACTGAAAGTGCTGGGATTAAATGCGCAAACTACCACTGCCCAGCCATTTTTAATTAATAATCAGTAAAATTTAGCCAGGCAGTGGTGGCGCACACCTTTAATCTGAGCACTCAGGAGGCAGAGGCAGGCGGATCTCTGTAAGTTTGAGGCCAGCATGGTCTACAGAGTGAGTTCCATGACAGCCAGGGCTGCAGCCAGAGAAAACAAACTAAATTTAAAACCCTGCCATTGCTGTCTACTACTTTCTACTTTCCTATTATCAGTAGCCCCTGAGAAGGTATGTACACCCCACATATACAGTGTCTGTGAGTCAGAGACAAGCAGGGTTGGGAGGGAGGCTGGTGTATCAGGATTTCTCCCTCAAAGTTGGAGGATGCAGGCCAGTTATGTAGCTTGCCTACTATGTCTAGGAGCCTAGGTTTTATTGCCAGTACCACAAAAGTCCACAAAGTTGGAGGGAGGGTTTGGGGTATAGTATAGCTCAGTGGCAGAGCACCTGCCTACCGTATACAAAGTCCCCAGCACCACTGAAGGGGAAAGTGCTAGAGTGAACAGATTTTAGCAATGACCAACTTTATAGGAAATACATTCACAACCCAGGTTTGCATGTAAGTGTGATCGTTTGAAAGAAAATGGCCCCCAAAATGAGTGGCACTTTTAGGAGGTGTGGAGGTGTGTCACTGTGGAGGTGGGCTTTGAGGTCTCATCTATGCTCAAGCCTCACCCAGTGTCTCCGTTCACTTCTTGCTGCCTGCAAGATGTAGGAGTCTCAGCTCCTTCTCCAGCACCATGTCAGCTTGCATGCTGCCTCATCCCTCCATGATGATAATGGACTCTGAAACTGTAAGCCACCCCATCAATTGTTTTCCTTTATAAGAGTTGCTGTGGTACATGTGGTCATAGTGTCTCTTCACACCAATAGTACCCTGAGACATGCATTAAAGAAAATTTATATAGCTTTAGGAAAAGCAACTAAAATGACTTTGGTTCCAATGTCTTAGTTCAAATTTCCATATAAAATTTCCCCCTATCCCAACTTGAAAATTTATTTCAGAGTACTTTTTAATTTATAATCAACAAATCTAGCTTCTGGCTTCTATCCACTTGAAACCACAAACTGTTCCTCACTGGCACAGCTAAGATTCTGCAATGCCCATGCTTATAAGATATGGCAGCTGTCACTTTTCTACTGATTGGGCTAACAGCCCTGAGCAGAGCCCACCTGGAAGCTTACGTGACACATCTTTACCACTCACCTGAATAAGTTTTTGTCTCTCTTCTAAAAAGGAGAGGTATTTAGGCGCAACTTTAAGGTGTCTGATTAAACTTTCCTGCAAAGTACTGATACAGTTCGGAAGGAAACCACCCGTTTCCATGGAAAACTGAAGGACATCTGCTACCTGAGATATGAAACAGAAAACAATCAATCTTACAAC
Source organism: Cricetulus griseus (assembly GCF_003668045.3). Classification (NCBI taxonomy): domain Eukaryota; kingdom Metazoa; phylum Chordata; class Mammalia; order Rodentia; family Cricetidae; genus Cricetulus; species Cricetulus griseus. The sequence continues at coordinate 58,952,444 of NC_048599.1, read as the reverse complement.
AATAAATAAAAATGAAGCTATCTCATCCCATCCCATGTGAAGGGATGCTCTCTTGGCCTGGACACATGGGGAAGGGCCTAGGCCTGGCCCAGGATGATGTGGTGGACTTTGGGGAGCCCTTTTGAGAGCCTTACTCTGCCTGGGGAGTGGAGGGGGGATGCTAGGGGCAGGTGGGATGTTGGGGGGAGGAGAGGGAAAGGGAGAAGGGATTGACATGTGAAGCAAGCTTGTTCCTAATTTGAACTAATAAAATAAAATAAAATAAATGGCAATAGAAAAAAAAAAACTATCTCATGTCAGAAATACCTTGAGAGACGTTACCTGCAAGCATCTGGGTGTAGCTCTGCTGGTACCATGCTTACCCAGCATGTCCCAGACCCTGGGCTCCACCCAAGCAAAAACTAGACTTTCTGATACAAGCCTGAAATCTCAGTACTTGGGAGGCAGAGGCAGGAGGATTATCATCTAAGACATGGGGAAGTGGCGGCCAGCCTGGACTACATAAGATGAGAAAGACAGAAACGTACAGACAGACACAGAAAGACAGAGGGGATCTTTACCACTTCCCTGAGGCCATGCCATAGATGCCATAGGTAAATTTAAAGCAGGTCAGTCAATTTATTTTGGAAAAAAAAATAAAGCTAGGAGATAACATAGCTCTGCATTGTTTGTTTTCTTTACTTTTTGTTATTACACCTTGGTGCCTTTAGAGATTGGAAAAACAAAGAATTTAAGATTTTTTTTCTTCAGAATAGAAAAGACAAGTTTATTGAACAAGGACGAAGTATGCAGGATAAAGGCTGCAGAGCTGGCTGCTCAAAAACTAACAGCCACTCTGGCAACATGATAAAGAACATGAATAAAATGAGGAATTACTGTAGTGGGCCGGGGAGATGGCTCAGTGAGCAAAGCATGTGCCATGTGTGTAGGAGAATCTGAATCCACTTAAAGCAAGCTATGGCAGATAGGATTCTTGTCTGTAATCCCAGTGCCCCTAGGGCAAGAGAGGATCCTAGAAGGTCACAGTTGAGCTAGCCTGGTGTACGCAGTGGTGAACAGCAAGAGACTATTGCAAAGAGGAAGGCAAGGACCTATCCCTCAGGCTGTCTCCTGACCTCCACATGTGCACACAGTCCCTTTGTGCCTACACTCTCATGCAACATGTACAGGGACTTTAAAAAAAAAAAGCTGCAACAGTAATTTATCTGGATGCCACAGGCTGAATGACTCCAAGCTATCTATGTCTATGCTGGGTACGGTGGAGCTTGTCAGTATCCCAGTATTTGGGAGGTGGAGGCAGGAGAATCTGGACTTCACGGTCATCCTCAGTTTGAGGCCAGTCTGGGTGGCATGAGATCCCGTCTTTAAACAGAGAAAACCAAACCAAAGACAGTAATTTCTTAATCCCTAGATCTGATTAAGGTTCTTCAGATGAATTATCCTAAATCATTAGAGCAGGTCTAAATAAAATAAAGTGTTTTGTTCTGAGACAGAGTCTCAAAATGTAGCCCAAGCTGGCTTTTAGAACTATGTAACTGAGGCTGGCCTTGGCAGGGAGCTCCCTCACCTCCGTTTCCCCGTGTTAGAACTGCGGGCTTGTATCATCGTAACCAGCTTACCCCTGCTCTTTTAAAGACACAGATGGCGACTTCACTGTGGCCAGGTGAAGGTGACAGCAGTGGGTGACAATGTTCTGTTACTTCCCATCGAGGTGGGGCACATGCATGCCATCTTGCACTTGTGAAGGCCACAAGACAACTTGTGGGATTTTTTTCTCTCCTTTTATCATGTGAGTCATAGGAACTGTGTTCAGGATTGGCAGCAAATGCCATTACCTGGTGAAAACATCTACTTTTTCTCTCTTTTTTGTTTTGGATTTTTGAGGCGGGATTCTCTGTGTAACAGCCCCAGCTCCTACTGTTTCTTTTACCTTTATTTTCTAAAAAGTATTTATTTAGAGATGGGATCTTACTTAGTAACCCTGACTATTGTGAAACTCACTCTGTAGACCAAACTGGACTCAAACTCACAGAGATCCACCTGCCTCTGTTTCTCAAGAACTGGGATTAAGCTGGGCAGTGATGGTACACATCTCTAATTCCAGCACTTGGGAGGCAGAGGCAGGTGGATCTCTGTGAGTTTGAGGGCAGCCTAGTCTACAGTGTGAGTCCCAAGACAATCAGAGTTACATCAAGAAACCCCATATCAAAAACAAAACAAAACACCTGGGATTAAAAGCAATCACCACCCCTGGCCAGAAACTTTTTTGGTTTTTTTTGTTTGTTTGTTTGTTTGTTTTGTTTTTCAAGTCAGGGTTTCTCTGATTAACAGTCCTGACTGTCCTGGAACTTGATTTGTAGACCAGGCTGGCCTCGAACTCACAAAGATTCACCTGCCTCTGCCTTCCAAGTACTGGGTGCCACCACCACCCAGCCCTGAGATTTATTTTTAAAATTTTAAAGACGTATCTAATTTTGTTTCATATGTATGAACATTTTTCCTGCATGTATGTATGTGCAATTAAGTGTTTGCCTGTTGCCTAAGGCCAGAAGAGGATACTAGATCCTCTGGAACTGGAGTTATGGAGAGATGTAAGTCACTATGTGGTTGGTAAGAACCAAACTCGTCCTCTGCAAGGGAAGCAAGTGCTCGTAACCACTGAGCTGCCTCTCAGACTTTTTATATACATGTGTATGTGTTTATGTTAGTACATGCATATGTGTATACAGATGTTTGCATCTAGATGTGCACGTGAAGGCCAGAAGAGGACACTGGCAGGCATCCTCTATCACTCTATCCCCCTTCTCCTGAGGCAGGGTCTCTTTCTGAACCTGGGGCTGTGGTTTCTCAGCCTCAGAGAGCTTGCTGTCTCTGCCTCCCTCAGAGCTGGGGCTACAGATGCTTACGGGGACACTCAGCTTATTATGTGGCTGCTGGGATCCAAACTCCAATCCTCAATCCTCACCATTATACAGCAAGCATTTTTAACTGATGAATCATTTTCCAGTCTCCATCTCCCCCCTCTTCCCCGACCCCCCCCCCAGGGCCTTATGTAGTCCTGGCTAGCCTTGTACTCACTAGCCTTGAAATCCCGAATCCTCCTGCTTCCTACCTACAGAATGACACGCTTTGAAGAGGGAGAAAGGGACATAAACCAACAAATGTAAGTGGCTACTAGCTACTAAAAATGCAATGGAGTCAGGAGGTGAAGAATTAGTAGTTCAGGATCATCCTTGGCTACATATAGAGTTTGAGGTCAGGGCTACATGAACCCCATCTCAAAAAACAATCAAAACTCCACTAAAGATGGTAGGTTTGGTAGAGCAAGCCCACAATATCAGCACTGGGGATGCAGAAGAAGGTGGGTAGCTGCAAAGGTGAGGCCAGACTAGGCTCCAGAGCAAGTATCCAGACCTACACAGGAAAACCCAGTCCAAAGGTCTTTTTAAGCAGCCACTCCCAGATAACCTCTAAAACAATCTGTTGACGTCCTGACTCAGAAAAAGTGATGTGAACCTTCTCATCTTCAGAACTGTAAGAGAATAAAGTAAGCCTGTCACACTAAATTTGTGATCAGTTATAACGACAATTCTTAGCTTCTACGCAAGGCCCTGAACTCATTCCATAGCAAGGAAAAAAAAATATTTATGCTGAAAAAAAAAGCTGGGCAGTGGTGGTACATGCCTCTGATCCCAGCACTTGGGAGGCAGAAGCAGGTGGATCTCTGTAAATGTGAGGCCAGCCTGGTCTACAGAGTGAGTTCCAGGACAAGCTACAAAGCTACAAAGAAACCCTGTCTGGAAAACGAAAACAAAAACAAAAAAGAAATAATAATAAAATGCTGATGGTTTCATGGGAACAAGAAGACTCCTTGAAGACTCCTCTGAGACTTCTGAGTAAGCATGGCACACCGGCAGTGTCAATACTGTAGACTGAAAGACTCTAAGAGAGGCCCAAAGCAACTGCACACATAAGAAATGTACAAACTCTATAAGCACAGACATGAAAAGTAAAAGCCAGCTACATATTTAAACAAGAAATGGAACTTAGGAATTGATCCTCAAAAATAATAGTCAATCCCTGGTACCAAAAGGAAAAAAGAAAGACCAAGGAAAGGGAGGGAAGAAAGAAGTAAGAAGAGAGGGCAGGAGAGAAACCATACGGAGGCAGTGGTTTTAGCACTTTCAGAGTCAATTCAGAAACCAGATGAGTTTTAAGAGCAGAGCTAAGGCAAGGCATTTCTCATTTTCTTCAGGTCTCTTGCAGGAGTCAAATCAGATCTCATCAAGTGAGTATTTTGAGCCAGATAGTTTTTTTTTTTTTTTTTTTAAGAAATAATTTATTCACTTTTTTTTTTTTTTTTTTTTTGAGACAGGGTTTCTCTGTGTAGCTTTGGAGCCTATCCTGGCACTTGCTCTGGAGACCAGGCTGGCCTCGAATTCACAGAGATCTACCTGCCTCTGCCTCCCAAGTGCTGGGATTAAAGGCGTGTGCCACCAACGCCCGGCTATGTTTATATGCATGTATGTGTACCATGTAAGTGTGCCCGTAGAGGTCAGAAGAGGCCATCAGTCCCCTGGAACCAGTTACTGATGGATATGTGGGCACTGGGAACAAAACTCAGGTCCTTTGCAGTAGCAATAAGTGCTCTTACCCACTAATCATCTTGCTAGCCCCATAAACAGGGTTTCGTTGTTTTTAAGGGATGTAATAGCCTGAAAAACTATACCCCTGGGGTAAACACATGATGAAGGAGAGATGTGCTTATTCACTTCATCTTAAGTCTCCACATCAGACTTCTGAATGACCTTTAACATCCTTAAGTTTCTGAATGTTGTGGCATAACCAGCTTCCTTCTTACTTTTACAGTCGAACAAAAAGAGAAGACTTCCTCCTAAAAGATTCTAAGTAACTTTCTATACAATTTTTATAATTCTTACATGTTATATCCATAATTCATGTAAGAAACAGGCAGGAATGGGTACCAGTAAAAATAGGCTCAGTTATTTTTTAGGGTCTCCCTGTGTAGCACTGGAAGATGTGGAACTCTCTATGTAGACCAAGCTGGCCTTCAGCTCACAGAGATCCACAGAGATCCACTTGCCTCTGCTTCTCAAACTCTGGGAGTAAAGACATGTGCCACCACACTTGGCACAATCAGTTCTTAGACTGGAAATCTTTTCTACTAGGATCCATGTGTGCAGGCTTGACTCCAGAGTTACCCTTCATACCTGCGTATCAAAGACATTGTTCAGCATGATTCCATACTGATGTGACAGGCAATCAGAAAGCCATCGACAGTCATGGATGACCTAAGGAGTCAGAAGATGGAGACAGGTGTTAGAACCTGGCCACTACCTCATTACAGCAGGAATCAGCTTCTATACCCACCTTTAAGATTCTCTTATCTTCTAAGATCATCTGGAGTCCGTTGTTGAAAGCACGACTTCCCAGAAGGAAAATATCAAACAAGTAAACTCGGCTGTTTGTGGCCACCTACAACAGACAATACCAAGGGATGAGGAAAGATCAGAGGAGGGATCTGAGAACCAAAAGAAGACACCGATGAAAATGGTGAGCATTCTCACTGTTAAGATGGCAGCAGTCATTCAAGTGGTATTTTGGAAAAACAGCTTTAAATTGATACTAAATTTAAAAAAAAAAAAAAGACACACTGGAGCTTATGGGTGTGCCTCTGTGGTAGAGTTTGCTTAATATGAGTGAAGTTCTGGGTATCTCTGATTTGCTATTGACATCTTTGATACTGATACTGCAATTATTAAGATTAAAGAAACAATTACTAGGATTTTCAGAAGGAAAGAAAAGCATAAACAGGTAAACTTGCTATGTTGACTAGGAAAGCTTAGTAAATTTGCTATGTTGACTAGGAAAGTGGGTTTTTTTCTTTTTCTTTTTTTCAAGACAGGGTTTCTCTGTAACTTTAGAGCCTATCCTGGACCTGGCTTTGTAGACCAGGCTGTCCTCAAACTCACAGAGATCCACCTGCCTCTGCCTCCTGAGTGCTGAGACTAAAGGCATGTGCCACCACCACCTAGGTATTTTTAATTTTTAAAATATTATGTGTATGGATGCTCTGCCTCATGTATGTCTGTGTACCACATGTATGCCTGGTATCCTCAAGGTCAGAAGTGGGCAGTGCATCTCATGGAATTGAAGTTACAAGCATTTGTGAGCTGCCATGGGGGTGTTGAAAATTAACCACGTTCCTCTACAAGGACAGTAAGAGCTCTTAACCCTTGATCCATCTCTACAATACCCACTGGCCTTCTTTTTGAAAAGAATAAATGAGTAATAGAAGAATGAATATTCCAAGAGCTTGGGCTGTAGCTCAGTGAAAGATAGCTTATCTAGGATATAGGAGGCTCTAGTTCAACCCCAGTACTTCCAGCAAAAGAAAAAAAAAAACCAATAATGGACATTCTAAGTGACTTCTTGAGTGACAGAAAGAAGACTGTTAAAAAATATATACATGCATGGTCATGGATGGTGGTGGAAAATGCCTTTAATCCCAGTACTTGGAAGTCAGAGGCAGGTAGATCTCTGAGTTCAAAACCAGTCTGGGCTACAGAGTAAGTTCCAGAACAACCAATATACACGCATATATATATATATATGTATGTATGTACGTATGTATTGGTAAGTGCATATACATGTACATGTATATATACACATATCCATATATTCATGTATATAAACATATGCACACACATACAAAATATTTGGGAAGTGGATATAGGAGGAACAGCGTTCAAAGGCTAGCAGATACAGAAGTGAGTTCAAGGCCAGACTAGTCTCCATAAGACCATACCAGAAACAAAACCAAAGAAAAATTTCAGTTTAGAAAAGATTTTTCACCTGAAGCCAACAGAGTTTCCCATGGCGACACACATTAGTTCCTTCTGCAGCCACACTCAGGACACTTTGTTTCTTGATGTGGAGCATCTGTTAAGAAAAGGAGGACACTTTTAATCCCAGCACTCTGGAGGCAGAGGCAGGCAGAGCTCTGAGTTCAAGGCCAACCTGGTTTGCAGAGTTCCAGGACAGTCAGGGCCACACAGAGAAACCCTGTCTCAAAGGGACAGGTTTGGGGGAATAGATGTTGATATGGATGTCCTTCTGTATGCTGTGAATATGTGTTGCTTTTATTGGTTGATGAATAAAGCTGTTTTGGCCATGGTCAAGCTAAATAGAGCCAGGCAGGAAATCCAAGCAAAGATGTGGAAAGAAAGAAGGCAGAGTCAGGGACACGCCATGTAGCCACCGGAGAAGCAGGATGTTAGGAAAAAAGCCATGAGCTTTGTGGTAAAATATAGACTAATTTATACTTACCATTAGCCTCTGAGTTATTATTTCATAAGTGGTTGCAAAGACTAGCAGGTGGAAGAGAAACTGGTCCAGTGGAACTCGGCCAGACAGAGAAAAACGTGTAACTACATGTGGCACCCAAACATTTGGCAAGAATTTCCACATAAAACCTGACAAAAGCTTAAAAAGGGATTCTAAACATAAAACAACAGAGTTAAGCACAGCTTCTTGGTAGCAGCATTTTCTCAAGTGGGCTCTGTTTGCTAGAGGCAAGAAGAGACATGGCTCCTTTAAGAGACAGCTTTTTACTAGCAAAAAGCGCATGGCTCTTTTAAGATTCCCTGATACCAAACACTTATATGGAGCATGGACCTAAAACACCCCAAGAGGTGGGGTGATACAAATGGCTCCTGCCAGTACCTACACTATGAAACTAGACTCTCAGGAAGTCAAGGAATGGGGTGGAGTCAGCTGCTTTAGTCCTAGCCAAGCCTGTTTAGCATTTTAAAATACTCTCCTGGTCACAAAAGGATTACAGATACACAATAAGAACAGATTCAGACAAAAAAGCATCACAGTGTGTTTGATAAATGTGCCTGGGCTTGGGAGAGAGAGGACAGAGGATAGACAGTCAAGGATAAAAACAATAATTTAAGGATAATAAACTGAGGTCCTTAAAGAAGACATAAAGTAAAAAGAAATTACAATGGGCCATATAAAGATGGAAAATACACAGAGTCTGGATATGTATACTATTGTGTTTTCCTTGAATTTTTTGACTGTTAATGCACTAACTACAAAGACACATTTGATTGTAGGGGTTGCTAAGCTAAACTAACATATATTTTAAAGGTATCTTGACTTCAGAATTTGGGTCTAAGGATATGTTGCTTTGGAAAAGAGGTTCTGCTTTTGTTTCCATAGAAGATGAGAAGCTGTGGATTCCTTTCAAGCTAACATGGTTTAATCAAATAAAACCCCTTGAAATAGTGGTCCAGGTAATCCAACATCCACAACAACTTTAGGACTGCTGGGTGAGATGGACCAAGCACACAGGATACCTCAATCAGGACTTGACCATAATTCTAGATTTCATGATATTTGAGGCTACCAACCTCAAAATTTAACCTGAGTGATAAATACTGGGTTTGGGGGGCGGGTTGAGAAAGGTCACGGTGGTAGTACACACCTTTAACCCCAACAATTGGGAGGCAGAGGCAGGCAGATCTGGGTTTAAGGCCCGGGTGGTCTACAGAGCAAGCTCCAGGATAGCTGGGGCTGCACAGAGAAACCATGACTCAAAAAAAAAAAAAAAAAAAAAAGAGGGTCTTATATACCTTCAGTCTGGCATCCTACTAAGCCTCATAGCCTAAAGTAGTCTTATCCTCCTGATTGTTCTGTTTCTAATCCCCAAGTACACAGATTATAAGAATGTACCAAACACCTAGCCTAGATCACCTATGTGTATGTGTGTGTGTATGTGTGTGTGTGTGTACATGTTCACTTGTGAGTATGTGTGTACACATTCATGTGAAGGACAGAGATCCATGTCTGGTGCCCTCAGTCACTTCCCATCTTACATTTTGAGGCAGGCTCTCAGTGAACATGGCACTCATTGATACAGTTAGACTAGATGGTCAGCAGCCCCAGGAATCTGCTATCTCTGCCCCCTCAGCAGTGAGGGTACTGGCCTGCATGCTCCCTGCTTTTACCTCGGTGCTGGAGATCCAAACTCAGGCCTTCACGCTTACATAGCAAGCAGTTTGCTGATTAAGGTATCTTCCCAGCTTCTGTTTTTGTTGTTGTTTTCCTTTCTTCAAGACAGGGCTTCTGTGTAGAGGGCCCTGGCTATCCTGGAACTCACTCTGTAGACCAGGCTGGCCTCAACCTCAAAGACCCACCTGCCTCTGTATCCTGGGATTAAAGGAGTGTGCCATCACCTCCAGGCATTTTTCTCCATTGTTTTAAGTTTACAACTTTGACTAACATAAGCCAGAGTTTGTTTCACTTTTACATACAAATCATCACTGAACACATTTGCTCCTCAATTCACTTTTGGCAGAAGTATAAACACATAACTGGAAGATAAATCACTTAGACCCCAAATGTTAATGAAAAAAAAAACCTGCAAAAAGTCAGATCTCCCTTTAAAGACATGTATGACAGGCATGGTGCTGTCCATCTGTCTTCCCAGCTACTCTAGAAGCTAAGGCAGGACTGAGTTGGAAGACAGGCTGAGAAAATTATGGAGACTTTGTCTCTGAATCAATAACAAGTTAAAATGACCCATCATCCAACAGGAATGTCAGTGACCCTCCAGAAGTCCACCTGTGAACATGAGGATAGCTACTTCATTGAGATAATACCTAAACACCATCCGGAATAGTCCTTTGAAAATGTGAGTCAGCTGGGCGGTGGTGATGGTGGTGGTGGTGGTGGTGCACACCTTTAATCCCAGAACTCTGGAGGCAGAGGCAGGTGGATCTCTGTGAGTTTGAGGCCAGCCTGGTCTACACCTGGTCTAAACCCTGTCTGGGGGGGTGGGGGTGAGTCAGGAGTTGGGTGTGGTGAGGTCCTCCTGTAATGTCAGGAGACAGAAGGATCAGGAGTTCAAGATCAACCTCAGCTACAAAGAGGTTTGAGGCTGCAGAGGGTACATGAGACCCAGTCTTAAAATCAAATTGCTAGCTGGGCATGGTGGCTCATGCCTGTAATTCCAGCACTTGGGAGGCAGAGACAGGCCTGAGTTTGAGGCCATCATGGTCTGCAGAATGAGTTCCAGAACAGCCAGGACTACACAGAGAAACATCTTGAAAAGCAAAACAAAACAAAAAATATCCAATTGCTATACTTAAAACGTTGACCAGCCAGGCATGGTGGTACACCCCTGTGGTCTTACTCTGAAGGGACTGAGGTAGGAGGTAGATCTAAGTTCAAGTCCAGGATGGGCTATTTGCTAGAGTCTCTCAAAAATAGTAAATAAGGCCGGTGAGATGGCTCAGTGGGTAAAAGTGCTTGCCATACAAGCTTGATGACCTGAGCTAGTTCTAGGCTGCCCTGGACTAGCACTAACTGGGCAGACCTAAAGACCTGAGTTTGACATAAGGTTGATGCAGTAGTGCACATCTGTAATCCCGGCATTCTTACTGTGTGATGGGTGATAAGAGAGAGGAGAAGCTTTGGGTCAGCTATCCTGGAGTACACAGCACAGTAGCAGAAACCAAAGATATCCTGCCTCAAACATCATGGAAGGTGAGAACTGACTCCTGAAAGCTGTCTGCTGACCTCTACACATGCCACGACACTCATGCCTGCACATACATACACACATACATACATACACACACACACAGATAAAAGTAAACTCTAAAACCACCAAAGGGGCTGGAGAAATAGTTCAGCAGTTGAATGCTGGCTGCTCTTGCAGAGGATCTGGGCTTGATTTCTAGGACCCACATGGCAGCTCACAACCACCTGTGACTCCAGTCCCAGAGGATCTGATACCCTGTGCTGGATTCCATAGGATTCCATAGTGAATGGGAGGCACAAACATACATGCAAATGAAACATCCATACACACTACTAGAATATTTTAAAACTGTTTTTAAAAAAAATAAAACTACCAAGATACTCTGTTAATAAGGGAAAACATCAAAGACCTTAAAATCAATTTGTAAGACACAGACACAATATCTATACAGATGACCACATTGCAAATGATTGACCGTACTTACCGCAGCACCAAACTTCTGCTGGAACTGATCAATGACTGTGTATGTCACCTCCTCTTCCTCTACAAGAGAAGGATGGCATTGAATGTGTCTGTCCCTCTTGTTAACTTTAGACATTCTTCTCATAACCTTTTCAGCCCTCACACATCTCACATGCTGAGTACTAATTACCACCCTGTTTTGTCAACTGAGAGTAAACCAGAGTCCCACCAACGATACTGCAAACTGAATGGTCTGTATTTCCTGTCATAACCCAGCACTTCTTAGGTTTACATACTGAATACCTTGAGGCCTTTCTGAAAGGACTCATTTATTATTATGTATGCATGTGTATGATGTGTTGGGTGTGTGTATATATGCACACATGGATGTGGAGGTCAGAAGACAACTTTGTAGAGCTGGTTCTCTCCTTCTACCTTTATGTGGATGTTGAGGATTGAACTCAAACCACTCAGCAAGCATCTTTACCCACTGACTCATTTGGCCTACCCAAGTCAAGTACTTTATAAACATATTTCATAACAAAAAGTAAAGGTTTAAAATAAATGAGTCCTGGAAAAGGAATAATACCCACACTGTTGGAGTTTTATTTCTTGCTAATTGTTATTAGTATTATTATTATTATTTCTTTATTTGAGATAGGGTCTCACGTAGTTCAGGCTAGCCCCTAACTCATTAAGTAGCTGAAAATGCCCTTGAACTTCTGATCTTCCTGCCTCTACTGGGGATGGAACCCAGGCCATCTGTCATTAACATGAGGAAAGTATCCTATGAACTGAGCTACATCCCTAGACTGTTATGGGATTTTGATCCATTTGGCCAATGACTCTTGGGGCAGCAAGCTCTTGTCTGCATACATGACTGCTTGAGAGTCTCTCTCTCTCTCTCTCTCTCTCTCTCTCTCTCTCTCTCTCTCTCTCTCTCTCTCTCTCTTTGATCCCAGCACTTGGAAGGCAAAGGCAGGCTGATCTCTGTGAATTTGAGGTCAGCCCGATATATAGAGTTCCTGGATAGTCAGGGCTACACAAAGAAACCCTGTTTCAAAAAACTAAAATGTGTGTGTGTGTGTGTGTGTGTGTGTGTGTGTGTGTGTGTGTAGATATAGACATACATATACAGACACACATCACTGAGAAGGAAGATCAGGCATGTTGGCCCTTGCTTGTTATCTTAGGACTTGGGAGGCTGTGACAAGAAGACTGCCTTGAGTTCCAGGACTACAGTGTGAGACAGAAAAATGAAAACCAAAAAATTATAATTTCTTCACAAAGCTGTTTAGATTTCTTGTTAGATTTCTTGTAGGTTGGTTGGCTTTTTGAGAAGGGTCTCTGTAGCACAGGCTGGCCTCAGTCTCTTAGTAATGGGATTAAAGGTGTATATCACAAAGACTGTTTTTTTATTTTATTTTATTTTATTAGTTCAAATTAGGAACAAGCTTGCTTCAGATGTCAATCACTTCTCCCTCTCCCTCCCCTCCCCACCCCAACATCCCACCTGCCCCTAGCCATCCCCCCTCCACTCCCCAGGCAGGGTAAGGCCCTCAAAAGGGGCTCCCCAAAGTCTACCACATCATCCTGGGCCAGGCCTAGGCCCTATGTTTTTTGTTTTTTGTTTTATGAAAAACAAAAACCAAAAAATCCCTTTGATGCTTTGCTTCCTTTCTCTCTTCAGAGTCCTATGCCCTTTAAGGATCTATAAACTCCTCAGTGACCCAACAATCTCACCTCATCACCTATTCCTCCTCCTTTTTCTCTCCATGTTTAATGATTTCCTTGTTGATGCTTCGAGATCTTAGCATGCCCTTCCTCTAGAGTCTTTACATTTTTCTTTTCTCACTTTTAGACACATTTCTCAGCAGAGGCTATAATCTCAGCCTCTAGGGCCCAAGGCAAGACTGTTGAGAGTTTGAGGCTAGCCTGGGTTACAGAATGAATCTTGGGCTATAGGAGTGAGACTATCACAAAACAACAAAAACTAATCAATTTAAAAATTGGGCATGAGATGGGCATTGGTGGCGCACACCTTTAATCCCAGCACTCGGGAGGCAGAGGCAGGCAGATCTCTGTGAGTTCAAGACCAGCCTGGTCTACAGAGCGAGTGCCAGGACAGGCTCCAAAGCTACACAGAGAAACCCTGTCTTGAAAAACAAAGCAAACAAACAAAAAAATTGGGCATGGTGGTAGATGAATCTCTGTAAGTTCAAGGCCAGCTTGGTCTACATAGTGAATTCCAGGACAGCTAGAGCTATATACTGAAACCCTATTTAATAAAATAAAATAAAATAAAAATAAAAGAGCCTGGAGTGGTGGCTCTTTTTTTTTTTTTTTTTTTTTTTTTTGAGACAGGTTGTAGCTTTGGACCCTGTCCTAGAACTCATGCTGTAGACCAGGCTGGCCTGGAACTGGAACTCACAGAGACCTACCTGCTTCTTCCTCCTGAGTGCTGGGATTAAAGGTGTGTGCCACCATGGCCTGGCTGTGGCACTTGGGAAATTGATGCTCACCTGGACTACATAAGGAATATCACAGCAGTCAGAACTATTGGTGGCGCAAAACAAAACAACAAAGAGCATTTCTCATGATATCCAAGTAGCTCAATGCCTCCCCTCCTTTAGGCCTTTATGGGAATGTTACTACTTTAACAAGATCTGCTCTAGACACTCAAAAACTTTGAAAGCACACAATCCACATGCTTACTGTCCTGCTATTTCTCTTTCTCAGCATTTGGTAATAGAGTACTACCATTCTATATATTTTACTCATTTTTTTTTTTTGAGACAGGGTCTCATATACCCTAAGTTGTCTTCAAACTTGCTATGCAGCCAATTCTATCTCTGAACTCTTTTTTTTTTTTTAAAGATTTTACTTATTTATTATGTATACAACATTCTGTCTCCATGTATGCCTGTGCACCAGAAGAGGGCACCAGATCTCATTAGGGATGGTTGCGAGCCACCATGTGGGTGCTGGGAATTGAACTCAGGACCTCTGGAAGAGCAGCCAGTGCTCTTAACCTCTGAGCCATCTCTCCAGCCCCTATCTCTGAACTCTTGATCCTCTTCTTCTACCTCTTAGTGATGGGATTACAGGTGCAGCACCACACATATTTCCTATTCCTTCATCTTACCTAGCATCTTTTGCATCAGAGCTCAATGAGGGCAGCATCCCCAATCCTGGCACACAGTATGCATCCCCATGTCAACTAAACACGTAATTTATAATATTTACCTTAATTCACAAATTTTATTGTGAAGCACAATAAAAATAGCCTAGCAAATTCAGAGTTCCAGTACTCACCTGATGGGCAGTATTTGAGGTCATTGAGTAGAGAGCTGCTTGGTGCCTCTGGTGCAGGTAAAGCAGGCTCACATACAGTTAGGTCTTCATCTTTCATTTTCTCCATTCCAGCTCTTTCTGTGTTTATGCTATCCTTACAAAAAATCACAGTCAGGTGAATTTGTCCTTTGTTACTAATGCCATGTGCAGATCTCCCTACTCATTAACAGCGAAGGCTGTAGCCCATTTCTACACTGCTCACATCCACACTGGAAGTGCCATTTAGAGGCAGCCACACTGGCCTGCTTGTTTTTACTGAGAAGTAAGCAGCTAGTGGGTTAGAGTTAATTAAGTTTTTTTCCTCTACTGTGCTCATTTAGAAAATCCCATAGTGAAGAAGCTATCTCGTAATACCTAACAGAAGACGCCCTTTCTCCCGATGCACCTTGCTCTGCTTCATCCATTAGTTCCACTGAAAAACAAACAGGGTTTCAACAGTTTCCGAATGGAAAGCTACTAGCTACTCCACCCCCACAGAGTCCCCAACTGCATACTATAAACAGGGTTTGAAAGGAGTAAAAAACCAAGTTCATATATACAGCACTAAAGACAAGACAAATTCTACTTTCTTTCAAATGCCTGAACAAGGCAGAGAAGTGAGTTTTACATGGCAGATTCCAATTAGTGATCAGGGAATACAAAACTTACCATTCAAAATCTCATGCCCAAAAAACATTTTCACTCCTGGAACACTTCGGCCTGTCTCTATATTCTTCACTGTGATAGAAAATAACCCTCTGGTTAATAATGCATATTATCTCCCCCAAACTGCAAGAAACTGTGAAGTCTCTTAAAATTACTGAAATTACTTTTATAAAATCCTTTCTTTATGGGCTAGAGAGATGGCTCAACAGTTAAGAGCACTGGCTGCTCTTCCAGAGGTCTTGAGTTCAATTTCCAGCAACCACATGGTGGCTCACAACCATCTGTAATGAGATCTGGTGCCCTCTCCTGGCGTGCAGGCATACATGCAGACAGAACACTGTCTACATAATAAATAAATCTTTTAAAAAATCCTTTCTTCCCCAAAGAAATGTAGAGTCAGTTAAATTACAGAGCAACACCCTACAAATGAGTAATAAAGAGTAAACCGGGCTGGAGAGGTTGCTCAGCCGTTGAGAGCACTGCCTGCTCTTCCAAAGGTCCTGAGTTCAATTCCCAGCAATCACATGGTGGCTCATGACCATCTGTAATGAGATTTGGTGCCCTCTTCTGGCCTACATGCAGACAGAACACTGTACACATAATAAATAAATAAATCTTAAAAAAAAAAAAAAAAGAAAAAAAAAAAAAAAGAGTAAACCTCAGAATGTTCTCAAAACAAAAACAACAAAACAACAGAAAACTTTTAAAGACCCAGGTGTAATGGTTGCAGGCCTTTAAACTCCCAGAACTTGGGAGGCAGAGTCAGGCAGATCTCTTGAGTTCCAGGCCAGCCTAACCTACATAGTGAGTTCCAGCCAGCCAAGGCTACATAATGAGACCCTGTCAAAAGGGGAAAAAAAAAGAAAAAAAGAAAGAAACTTAAAGAATCCCCAATTTCTGGGGTTAAAGACATGTGCCAGTAGGGCAGCGGTGATATCCACCTTCAATCCTAGGACTCCAGAGGCAGAGGCAGACAGATTTTCTGTGAATTTTAGGCCAGCCTGGTCTACAGATTGAGTTCTAGGTCAGCCAGAGCTTTTACACAGAGAAACCCTGTCTTGAAAAAAACAAAAAAACAAAACAAAAAAACAAGAGAGAGAGAGAGAGAGAGAGAGAGAGAGAGAGAGAGAGAGAGAGAGAGAAAAGAAAAGAAAAAAACCCTGTCTCAAAAACAAAGGACACGCGCCACTACACCTGTCCTATGTGGGGTAGGGGTTTGGACTTCAGGCTTTCTGTGTGTTAGCCAAGAACTCTACCAACTGAGCTACAACCCCAGCCCTGGTTTGGGTTTTTGACACAGGTTCTCAGATATTCCAGGCTGACTGCAAACTTATTATGTAGTTGAGACTGGCCCTGAACTCCTGACTTCTGATTTTCTTTTTGTCTGGGACAAATTAATTCTTTACATCTCTGTTTTTTTTCCTCTGTTGAAGCCCAAAGTAATTCCAATAACAAGATTTCAATATTCATATAAACAATAATTAACAGAAGTTCCCAATTCTTAAAACTATATATTGAAAATTACCACCCTAAGGGCCAGACTGATGGCTCAGCAGTTCAGAGCACTGGCTGCTCTTTCAGACGACCAGGATTTGATTCCCAGCACCCATACAACTCACAACCAACTGTAACTCTAGGGGTCCTGTCTTCTTTGGCCTCTGTGGACACCAGGCATACATATGTCACACAGACACACATGTAGACAAAACACTCACACAGTAAATAAATAATAAAAAAGAAATTTCTACTATAATGCCTGTGAGAGTACACAAGTGAGGACCAACCAACACAGGTAGCCATGTTGCTCCGCTAGGGAATAGTATTCTAATATTTTTCTCAAACCTTTTTAAAAATAGGAACAACACTTTCCCATCTACTAATGCTGCCCACAACCACCACCAACACACAGCTGCTAATCTCTTAAGGAGGCAGAGGAATATGACTAGTAGACTCAAACCGTTTTTCAGGACAACAATCTTGTTAGGATCCACATGCTGGAGCACGCCCTCAAAGATGCCAGAAACCAATGTGAGCTTCACTCTTCTCCACAAAATGTGGTTAAGGAAATGGTAGTCACTGCTTGGATCCATGCTCTTGACTCCAAAAGCAGACTTCAAAGAATCTTCATTAAGCATCCAAACACTTGAAAAATTAACAAAGAGATCATTATTTTGAAAATCTATTTTGATCTGGGTATGGTGGTGCACTTCTTCAATCCCAGAAGACGCAGGTCAAGGTGATTTCTGACTTCAACAGCACTGTCTACATAGCAAGTTTCAGGCCAACCAGGGAGACCTTGTCTCAAAAACAGTTTTGAAAGTTTGCTTGTTTATCATTTCTCCATTTTTTTTGTTTTTTTAAGAGATTTTATTTATTTGGTATAAAGAGTTCTGCCTGCATGTATGCCTGTACATCAGAAGAGGGCACCAGATCTCATTATAGACAGTTGTGAACCACCATGTGGTTGCTGGGAATTGAACTCAGGACCTCAGGAAGAATAGTCAGGGCTCTTAACCTCTGAGCCATCTCTTCAGCCCCGTTGGATTTTTGTTGTTGTTGTTTTTTAAAGATTTATTTATTTATTTATCATGTATACAGTGCATGCCAGAAGAGGGCACCAGATCACATTACAGATGGTTGTGAGCCACCATGTGGGTGCTGGGAATTGAACTCAGAACCTCTGGAAGAACAGTAAGTGCTCTTAATCCCTGAGCCATCTCTCCAGCCCTGCTGTTGTTGTTTTTTGAGACAGCTTTTTTCTATGTAACAGCCCTGGCTGTCCTGGAACTCATTCTGTAGACCAGGCTGGCCTGGAACTCACAGATCCACCTTGCCTCTGCCTCCTGAGTGCTGGGATTAAAGGTGTGTGCCACCACTGTCCAGTGGTGCATTTCTCCAAATTTCAAAGGCAGTGGTTCTCAACCTATGAGTTTCAACCCCTTTGGGTGGGGGAGGGGGTCAAATGACCCTTTTACAGGGGTTGCATATCAGATATTGTACGTATCAGATATTTGTTACAATTCATGACAGCAAAATTAGTTGTGAAGTAGCAACAAAAATAATTTTATGGTTGGGGTCACAACATGAAGAACTGTATTAAAGGGACGTGGCATTGGGAATGTTGAGAACCACTGTTCTAAGGGATAAGAATAACAGTTTTGTTCATTATTTTAGAATGCTAAGAAGAACCACAGAAAGTACAACTTTATTTATTTTTACTTTATGTATGAAGGTGATTTGCCTCTATCTAAGTCTCTGCACCTTAGTTTAGCGCCCGAGGAAGCCAGAAGAGTGTGCCAGATCCCCTGTAACTGGAGTTACTGATGGTTGCTGGGAACTAAAGCTGTGTCCTCTGCAAGAGATCTTAAGCACTGATCTCTCCAGCCCCACAACTTTAATTCACATGTGGGAAACTCAAAATTGCAGGGCTATGGGCAAGATAAGGTTAGCTTTTTTCTTTAAAAAATGGGCATGGTCAGTGAATTATGTGAAAGAGAGGAGGTTGAAAGATTTTAAGAGCCAGAAGTGATGGATGACATCAAGGAAACTGTCTTCTAGACACAAGGGGACTCAGGAACATATGAACTCACAGACTATGGCAGCATGCACAGAGCCTGCACAGGTCCAAGCTGGATGGGGTCCCATCACTGAGAAGGGAAATGAACATGAGCTCCTATCTCTGAGAATCTATCTCCAACTGACAACTGCTTACAATGGAAAAATCAACTTTTTCAATAGAGCTTCATTGGGAATGCAAACCACATTTGAGGGCAGACCCTGTGTCCAGCAGTACATGGCCTACAAAAAAGGAACCCAGTGGTATTTTTGCAAATACTTTCTTATATTGCTTTGTCTGGGAATTTTTTTTTTACCTTACTGGACCTTTTTCTCCGTCCCCCCCTCAAGACAGGGTTTCTCTGTGTAACTTTGTAGCCTGTCCTGGAACTCTCTTTGTAGATCAGGCTAGCCTCTACCTCACAAGAGATCTGCCTGTCTCTGCCTCCTGAGTGCTGGGAATAAAGGCGTGCACTACCATTGCTCAGCCTCCTTACTGGACTTTTGCTTGCCTATTATGGTTTCCAATTTTGCTTTTATGGACTTCGCATGTTTCTTGTGCTTTTTTGTTTGTTTTATTCTGGTTTATTTATTTACCTTTTTTGTTTTGTATTCGTATTTTTGAGATAGGGTCTCACTATGTAGCTCTGGCTGTCCTGAAATTCACTATGTAGACCAGGCTAGCCTCAATCTCACTGAGATCTGCCTGCCTCTGCCTCCCAAGTGCTGAGATTAAAGGGCTGTTTGTTTTCTACAGAGAGGGAAAGAAGGGATGAAATTGGAAATGTGGAAAGGTGGGGAAGATCTAGGAGGAGATGAGGGAGGGGAAATCATGATCAGAATATATTGTGTGAAAAAATATTTTCAATTTAAAAAATGGGCATGGTACACCCTTTCTCATCAAAGCTAAATAGAGGCTTTTTACTTATTTTATTGAGATAAAGTCTTAATGTGTAGCCCTGGCATGCATAGGATTTGCTATAAAGACCAGCCTGGTATGCACCTGCCTCTGGATCATGGATGCTGCAATTAAAGATATATGCTATGTCTGGTTCTCACTGAGCTGACTTCCCAGCTCCCAAGTGTTTTTGTCTGTTTATACTGGTGATGCTGGGTCTTGAACACACACTAAGCAAGCATTCTACCACTGAGAAACATCCCTAGCCCCAGTATTGTGTTTTTTATTTTAGTTTTTTTTTTAAAGATTTATTTATTTATTATGTATACAGTGTTCTGCCTGCATGCCAGAAGAGGATACAAGATCTCCTAACAGATGGTTGTGAGCCACCATGTGGTTCCTGGGAATTGAACTCAGGACCTCTGGAAGAGCAGTCAGTGCTCTTAACCTCTGAGCCATGACTCCAGCCATAATTTTAAAAGTTTTCATTTATTATTATTATTATAGAAGTATTTTTGAAACAGGGTCTCACTGTGTAGCCCTGGAACTCTTTGTATACTAGGTAGCCTACAGAGAATGCTTTAGAATGCTGGGATTAAATAAACCATCACACTGGGCTTTTATTATTATTTTGTATGTATGGGTGCTTTGTTTGCATGTATGTCTGTGAACCACATGTATGCAGAGCCCTTGGAGGCCAAAAGGAGCTGGAGTTATAGATGGTATGAGCCAACAAATGAGTACTGGGAGCTGAACACAAGTTCTCTACAAGAGTAGTCTCTAGCACCAGTATTCTTTTGTGTACGTGATTTTTCGAGACAAGGTTTCTCTGTGTAACAGTTCTGGCTGTCCTGGAACTCTCTTTGTAGAGCAGGCTGGCCTTGAACTCAGAGAAATCCTCCTGCCTCTGCCTCCCAACTGCTGGGATTAAAGGCGGGCACCACCATAGCCAGCTATATTTTTATACTTTAAGGAGGGGCTCTCAATAATATTGATATTTGTGCAACCAGAACCTCATGAGAAAACAGAGGCTCGCTCAGTCACCCCCCATTTTATTCCTTTGAGAGAGGGTTTCTCACTGAGGATGGAGTCTTCTTGTCTCTATTCTCCACAGCACTGGGGTTTCCAGGTTTGTGTGTAGCCACACCAGCTTTCTAGGTGGGTGCTGGGAACTTAATTCAGGTTTCAGCCTGAGCGGCATGCTCTCTTACTCACTGAGCCATTTCTGCAGCCCTGGGACATAGACAGTACACATACTAATAAGGCTAGGATGTTCAAAATTGAAAAGTTATGAAATCCTTAGGAAGGAAGAAAATTAAAGACAGGCCAAATGGGGCGTCAGAAAACTGCTCAGCAGTTAAGAGTGCTTTGTGTTTTCCAGATGATCTAAGTGAGGGGTTTCCCAGCATCTACATTTGGTGGCTCACAACCCCTCTAACTCCAGCTCCAGGGGTTAGGATGCCCTCTTGTAGTCTCCCTCTTCCACACCCCCTCCCACACCCCTCTCCCACAAATACCACTTTTTTTTTTTTTTTTTTAGTTTTGTTTTTTCAAGACAGGGTTTCTCTGTGTACCCTTAGCTATCCTGGAACTCACTATGTAGACCAGGCTGGCCTCCAACTCAGATCTGCCTACCTCTGCCCCCTGAGTGCTGGGATTAGAGGTGTGCACCCCCACTGCCCAGCACACAAATGTAGGGAGACACGTAACCACGCCTCCTAAGGGCTGGCTACAGGTGTGCCTGACCATGCCTGTCAAGGTGAGGTCAGGTGATTCCGGATGGGCTCTTAAGCGACCACCAGCACATGGAATGCTCTTTTCTCCTTCTGCTGCCCCTTCTCCCTGGCCTCGCTGCTCTGGCTTGCATTTGGCTGGTATTTATCTGAATAAAGGTATCTTAAACCAACAACCTCGCCTTTCACACAAACACCATTTTTAAAGGTTAAAAGAAATCAGAGGAAAAAAAACCCATATAGCAAGGAAATTTTTGTTATTCTTTTTTGTTTTGAGACAGGATCTTCTGTCTAAACACAGTAGTTCTGGCTGGCCCAAATGCCCTATCTAGACCATGGTTGACCTTGAACTTCTGCCTCTGCTTCCTCAGTGCTGTGATTATAGACATCAGCCACCAGACCTAACACAAAGGGTTGTTTGGACACAGCCATCAAAACTTATATACAAAATTAGGAAGAAAAAAAGGTCAAGATGAAGAGATGAGCTTCTAGGCTTACTGAGAAAGGGATTATGTATGTGTCAGAGATCAAGACTGCCACAGCACAAGGCTTCTTAGACTGCCAAATACAAAATGTTACTATCAGCAAGGAAGGCTGATGTCAGATGGGGTAAGACAAGAGGGGTTAATTAGGAAAACAGCTGAGTCACACTAGAAATTCAGTTGTCAGGGAAGCCGTAGGGACTCAGGCTGAGCTGCAACGGCCTAAGTAACTTTGAAGCTAGGAGCCTAAGGTGATTTGAGAAAGATGCTAAGATATTTCAGTACTAATAGTGATGAGAATTCCTTCCATCTCTCAGTCTGGTTCTAAACAAAGGGGTGAAGGGGCAAGACAGATGATGCCACAGGAAAACTACTGCTTCACTTGTGAGGGCGTACACTAACACTCGGCTTTTAACTGTTTCATTTGAGCACACAAAAAATTCCCTAAGAATAAAAGGGAAACTGGCCAGTGGCAGTGCATGTCTTGAATCCCAGCATTCGGGAGTCAGAGGCAGACAAATAGGAGTTCGAGGTCAGCCTGGTCTACATAGCGAATTCCAGGGCAGTCAGGGGTACACAGAGAAACCTTGTCTCAAAAAAAAAAAAAAAAAAAACAAAACGAGAGAGGGGGGAGAGGAGAGAGGAGAGGGGAAAGAGGGGAGAGAGAGAGAGAGAGAGGAAGGGGGGGAGAATGCAAGACCATCATGGAGGTTCAAGTGTGTAATCCCAGCCATTTAAAAGGCTAACACCAGTCAGGGCTCCTCTGGGGAAAAAAATTTCCTCGCTCCTAGTTAGGGTTTTATGGGCCCAGGCTGGCCTCGAATTCGCTATGCTGCAGCATAAACTCCTAATCCTGCAGCCTCCACCTCCTGGGATTACAAGCATGGTATCCATGAGTGGCAAAACAAAACAAAACAAACAAAAAAACAAAAAAACCTCCTTGGAGCCAGGTGGTGGCGGCCCCCGCCATTAATCCCAGGCCTCGGGAGGCAGAGGCCAGCCTGGTCTACATAGTTGAATTCCCCGATAGCTAGTACTGTTATACAGAGAAATCCTGTCGAAAGCGTCCCCGCCCCCCAAACAAACCCCAAACCTCTTTGAACAGGATTTCCCAGTATTTCTTGGGCTTTGCACACAATTTACAACTTTCCTGCTTCCACTTAACAAGGGCTGGCTCAGTTTAAAAGTCTTCATTTTTAAAACTAGATAAATTTCAAATAAATAAATGGCAGTACCTGCTCAAGGTTTTCACTCTCCCTCACCTTCTCACCTTTAGGGTCCTCTACCACCCACACCCACCCCACCCGCACACCCACACCCACACCTGGGCAAAGAGGTTTGGGAAATCAGGACCTTAATTTCAGTCAGATGGTGAGTTCCTTGAATTGAAGAGGGACTACTGTTAAGGAAGAGATCTGGGCGTTAATCTTGGCACAGCCTTGACACAAACCGCACCAAAGTTGGCAACGCCAGCTGCTGAAGCCACAGCGCCTACTACGCCGCCCGCGGAGCGAACGATTTGCGGCTTTCCGGTGGAGCCAATCAGCTTGCTGCCCTGAGCCTGCGCCCAGCGGCCCGAAAGACGCAGCCAATCGGCGTGAGGGCCCTGGCGCCCTCCAGCGGTCATGGGAGAGAGTGCCGGAAAGACGCAGCCAATCGGCGTGCGGGCCCTGGCGCCCTCCAGCGGTCAGGGGAGAGAGTGCCGGAAAGACGCAGCCAATCGGCGTGCGGGCCCTGGCGCCCTCCAGCGGTCAGGGGAGAGAGTGCCGGAAAGACGCAGCCAATCGGCGTGCGGGCCCTGGCGCCCTCCAGCGGTCAGGGGAGAGAGTGCCGGAAAGACGCAGCCAATCGGCGTGCGGGCCCTGGCGCCCTCCAGCGGTCAGGGGAGAGAGTGCCGGAAAGACGCAGCCAATCGGCGTGCGGGCCCTGGCGCCCTCCAGCGGTCAGGGGAGAGAGTGCCGGAAAGACGCAGCCAATCGGCGTGCGGGCCCTGGCGCCCTCCAGCGGTCAGGGGAGAGAGTGCCGGAAAGAGGCAGCCAATCGGCGTGCGGCCCCCAGCCCAACACTCAGTGGCCAGAGGAGGTGCGGTGGGAATGGGAGAAGGAGCGGAAAAAGAAGGGAGAGACAGAGAGGGCCTGCGCTAGGCCCAGTCTGGGGATCCATCCTAGGGTTTGTTCCTCTCAATTCCTGTCACCTGTGGGGTGGGGTTCCTTGGTGTTAGAGTCCTCGGAGAAACCTGTGGGCTACGCCGCGAGTCTGCCTCTGGTTTGCCGGAAACCGGTGGCTCGGCAGCACTGCCCTTTTAATCGTGCTCGCTAGCGCCACAGTGGCATCGCCGTTTTAAGGCCGGCGGCAGCGGCGGTTCCGGGGGCGGGGTCCGTCTCCCTTTGGACTCCCGCAGCCGCCGGGCTGATTCATTCCGGGCTCGATCGCCAAGCTTTGACGTTGGCGCCTGCGCAGGGCGCGGCCTCGCTCCCGATTGGCTGGTATCGGGCCGCCCTCCCCCGCGCGCCACCCCTGGTTTCCCTCCCCGGGCGGCAAGAGAAACAGTGCCCTCTCCCTTCTTGACCCCTGGTCCTTCCCTCCCTCCTTCCCTCTTGCCGCCGTAGCTTCTGGCGCTGCCGCTCCCGGAGGAGCTCCCGCCGCGGTGATGGGGTCTCGGGCCTCCACGTTACTGCGGGACGAAGAGCTCGAGGAGATCAAGAAGGAGACTGGCTGTGAGTTGGGGTTGGGGGTGGGAAGGCGGCCCGGCGCCTCCAGCTGGCCTCAGTACCTTTAAGGGCAGTCGCCGCTGAGGTCTTGATCTGGGTGCGGTGACTTTGTTGGGAGGGTCCCGTGCAGCCTCCGGTGCTTTGGATAACCGAAAGCTAGAGTACCTGTGCGTTCATCTGTAGCTTCCCGGGGCCGGGCTGTGGCCGTCTTGCCTCCGAAGCTCGGAATCTCGATCCAGCCACGGAGCACAGGCACCACCACTCCACTCTTGCCCACGAAAGTACGCGAATTTTCTTTATCCTTCCTCATACACAGGCATCCTGAACAGTAGGTAAAGCAGAAGCCAATCCAGGAACCATTCAGGTTCCTGGAGGAGACGTAATACATTCCAATGAAGTTTCTCAGCACGGACCTCAAACTATTAAAATCACACCCAGGGAAGAATAGACTCAGAAAAGAAGATGGTATAGTAAGGCTTGTGACCGGGGACTGGAGACCTGAACGCAATCAGGAGTCCGAAAACCTGAGACTTTTTAATCTGAACTGTTGGAGAAAAAGTACGGGTATAGTGACCAGGTTTTTAAAGATACAATGAGGACACTTGTCCTATTTTCATATATATTGACTTCTGCTGTATTGCTGTATCATATGCAGTAGTCCAAAATCTGTGAGCTATTATAACAAGGAACAGATTTTTTTCTTTTATTTAGTATATACTCTGGGTTCTTCCTTGTTAACCTGAACGAAGGGGCAACAGGGCTCTAGGAACTCAGAAGCAATGAAAACACCACCATACCTTTGAGAAGCACTTGGTTGTGTGTGATCCAACTGTATTGCTACCCTTCTCAGTGATCCTTTGTAAGCTGTGTCTTCGTGATACCTGTCTTTGATAATACTTTGAGCAGCAAGTTAACACAATGGCCAATAGTACTGAGGGATTACTGGGTGAACTACAGAAATCTCCAGGAATGGAGTCCTTGGGTAAACTAAAAGTTTGTCCTGGCTGTCTGACAAGTTCAAGTTGGAAGAGATGTTATCTAGCCCCACCTCCTGTGGAGTTGGTTTGCTTCCTTTACCATACTCGATAACACATATGGCTAAGTTTTGCCAAGATATTTAACCATGCTGACCTACCTGCTTAACCAAGGTGATGCTTTTCACAACCTTCAATGATGACAGAGATTACTTAGCTTTTTCTAGCTTTTGTTTGGCGACTCACCTTTTTGGATATTTCATGTCTTATTCTGATTCCATGAGTAGAAATATAGGAAATGGATTCAGCAAGCATTTTACTACATTTTGTGACCATGACCTCTGACTACACTTGTAAACACAGTGACCGCTTTACATCTAGGGTGACAAACAAATTAAAGCATCTGTGTTTAAAGCACACAAGTCACATCATGAGGAGGTGTAGTGTATATGGGACAAGCTATTGTTTTATTTTCTTTTGTTTTTTGGAACAAGGTTTTATTCTGAGCACAGACTTGCTCAGAATTTACTATGTAAATGGGGCCTGGAGATGCACACCTTTAGTCCCTGGAGAAGCAGTTGGACCTCTGAGTTTGAGGCCAGCCTGATCTACATAACAAGCTCCAAAATAGCTAGGACTGCACCGGGAAACCCTGTCTTTAAAAACAAAACAAAAAGTTTCACAACGTAGCCTAGGCTAATTTCAAATTCATGTCAGTCCTCCTGCCTCAGCTTCCCGGGTTCTGGGATTATAAATATGAGCCATTACGCCCAACTAGGGAAATGCTGTTTTTGCTTCAGAGTGAATAGGACAGTAATGTCATTCCATTTTCTTTTCATAAGTTCTGGGTGTAGGACTAAGTTATTTTATCTTGTGACTCATGGACAAACCTAAGTATTATCATGGAAGAACTGTTATCCTGGTTACCCAAGAGTGATTCAAATATGAGAAAGATTGCCACTAAAACCAGTGTATATATTGATTGGGAAAGCCTAATGGAACAAGTACTTACTGAAATTTTGCAGTTTCTGTTTAATAATTATGTTAGGTATTCAGAGCAGATGGTGGAAAAAAAGACACCCACAACCTGGTTGGGGAGATAAGCCAAAGAGAGTTATGATTAGCATCAGGACATAAGGAAGCTGAAATCCTGCGACACCCACCTTCAGGATTTAGGGAAGAGATGTGAGCTGGTGGTGTGGAGTGCAGGAATTGGATCTTGATGAGTAAATGGATTCATTTTTGATAATTAACTTAGGGTGGCTTGGTGTCCCAGCAACTGTTAGCCCAGTTGGCTACAGGGTCAGTCCTCTACCCTAGAGATGGAGTGTGAGTTTATCTGTTAGCTCCCTTAGCAAAGGCATGTCTCTTCTTTTTCTTTTTTTCCTTTACAGGTTCTGTGTAGCCCAGACTGGCCTCAAATTTGAGATCCTGTTGCTTCAGCCTCCCGAGTACTGGGATTACGGTTGTATCAACGCCACAAAACACCTTTAATCCAGCACTGGGGAGGCAGAGGCCAGTGGCTCTCTGATTTCAAGGCCAGCCAGGGGAACATAGTGAGACCCTGTCTCAAAAAGAAAAGAAACAGCCGGGCGTTGGTGGCACACATCTTTAATCCCAGCACTCAGGAGGCAGAGGCAGGTGGATCTCTGTGAGTTCGAGGCCAGCCTGGTCTCTAGAGAGAGTGCCAGAACAGGCTCCAAAGCTACACAAAGAAACCCTGTCTCAGAGGAAAAAAAAAAAAAAAAAGAAAAGAAAAAGAAAACAAGAAACACTTCGCTGTTAGCCTTTGTTCTGCCACTTTCTTTCACATTTCTACATTTTTATAAGTCAGTACATCTGAATGAAACGTGATTGGAGGAAGGTTGCAGTGTCTTAGAAATTTCTGTAATGACCCTTAGTTCACTTAACCATAGGAATAGCCTGTCTGTGGATTGCCAGAAACCTAAACTTTGAGCAAAGGTTCATGCCAACTAAGTAGTGGTGAATGCAGATTGGTTTATTTTAGTTTCTGCCCTCTTGTGTGTTCGTGTGGGTATGGGCCGGGTGTTGAGCAGGGCTAGGAGTTAAGTTGTGCAGACCAGTGAGGTTTTGTTTGTTTGGGGAAGGGTGTAGTGATGACATGAAGGCTGTGCATCTCTCTAGTTCCAACAGAGTGCAGCCCTGACAAAGGCAGCTGCTTGAGAACCGTGTCATGAGACGGAGCCTTCTAGGCCCCTTCCTATCCTCTCCCTGTCACAATATGGAGGGTTCCGAGTACAGAGGACCCTCTTGTCAGTTCTGTTTCTTTGTCTCCTTTTGAATCGGAAATGCACAGGTTTAGCAGGTTTGGAGTAATTTGCAAAGCTCTGTACCCTTCTAGTTTTCTCCCCGAGTCCCCTTTCTGACTAGAAAGGGTAAGGAGGACTATGTCAAGGTAGAGAATTCTGAAGGAGTGGAACCTTAGGCATGAGGAAGGGGGTTCAGAGCATAGACTACTTGAAGTTTAATAGAAATTCACTGCCGCTAGGAACAGCTGCAGGGATAGAAGCTGTCTTCTGAGTTTAAGCAGAAAAACATCAAGGTACTAAACAATGTAACATGCAATAAACACGATTATGGAAGAGCAGGAGTACATATTTTAGGTTGTATGTGGTAAAAGGCAAATTTGTAACCTGGCCTGAATGTATTAGATTCAAAAGATTAGAATTCATACCAGCTGTAAATGTGATAGCTTATTTTATGCCTGTCACCCCAGCACTCTAAGATCAGAGGGTTATGAGTTCAAGGCCAGACTAGATTGCATAGCATGATGCCATCTTTTGCTGGCCAGAGGGCTCCTCGAGTAAAGGTGCTTGACACCAAACCTGATGTCCCAAGTTTGATTCCCAGGACCCACATGATGGAAAGAGAATTGTGTCTCTTAACTTTCACATGTGGGCTGTGGCACAAACACAAGTGAACATGTGTGTGCACACACATGACTACAATTTCTCAGCAGTTAAGAGTGCTTGCTGTTCTTACGGAGGACCCAAGTTGATTCTCTCTGTGCACCCACTTGTCAGTCACTGTTATTTGTAACTCCCTTTTTTGGCCTCTGCCAGCACTAAGTACACACATACTACACATATATACATTCTGGCAAAACACTTAAAAATAAATCTTACAGTCTTAAAAAACAAACAAACAAACAGCAGGAGCAACAACCACCTGAATGAAACAAAAACCTCAAGAGTTCAGATTTTGTGGCTGGGCTGGTGGCGCACGCCTTTAATCCCAGCACTCGGGAGGCAGAGGCAGGCAGATCTCTGTGAGTTCGAAACCAGCCTGGTCTACAAGAGCTAGTTCCAGGACAGGCTCCAAAGCCACAGAGAAACCCTGTCTCAAAAAAAAAACAAAAAAAAAGAGTGCAGATTTTGTACTGTAAACTTTCAAATATACAGAAAGGTTGACAATAAAGCTTCACCAATACCCATTCCTATTTAACACATATGTTGTTATAGTTTTGCCGTACTTGTTTTACATGTTTATTTTCTGTTCATTAATCTGTTTATTTTGGTGTAAGGAATTGAACCTAGAGTCTGGCATTTATGCATGCTTAGAAAGGTATGTACCATTGAGCTCCATCTCCAGTCCTAGTTTTTTAGTTTTTGTTTTTGCTGTACTTTGTAACCCTGGTTAACCTGGTACTCACTAGCCAAGCTGACATCGAACTCATAGTACTTTACCCTCAATGACGTTCATGTGTTATATAGGAAGAGGGAAACATGTAGCTTGATAACTGCAGTACTGTCATCGTTCCTAAGGAAGTTGATAGTGATTTTTCTGTTACCTACTGGTCAGTAGTACTGAAGTTTGCCCTATTCTGAGAAGAAGATGCATTTTGTTTGTTTGTTTTTTGTTGTTGTTGTTGGGCTGGGGTTGGAAGCCTTTCCTTGAGGTCCATCCCCTGCTTGTTTTAGGAAATACCTTTTTGGTCTCTTTTTGTTGTTTTTTGAGATAGGGTTTCTCTGTGTAGCCCTGATTGTCTTGGAGTTCGCTCTGTAGATCAGGTTGGCCTCAAACTCAGATTTGCCAGCCTCTTCCTCCCCAGTGCTGGGATTAAAGGCATGTGCCACCACTACCCACTGTTTTTGTTTTGTTTTGTTTTAATTCTCAAAAAAAAACAAAAAAGAAAAAGAAAAACAAAACAAAAAATATGGAACGTAATGACACAAATACACAAGAAATTTCTAGTAAGGATCATGGTAAACTATATCATGGTTCTGGTATGGGAGATTGGGGACTTGGGTGTTAGAAAAACTACATTGTGTATTGTTTTGTTCAGTTTACATGTTATCATGTGTATAAAGTTAAGATAATAAATACAGGGGCTGGAGAGATGGCTCAGAGATTAAGAGCACCAGCTGCTCTTCCAGAGGTCCTGAGTTCAATTCCCAGCAACCACATGGTGGCTCACAACCATTCGTAATGAGATCTGATGCCCTCTTCTGGTGTGCAGATATATATGGAAGCAGAATGTTGTATACATAATAAATAAATAAAATCTTTTTTTAAAAAAGATAATAAATACAAAGTACTCTAAACTGATTTGTTAAGTTAATACAAAAAGAAATATAATTTGATCATTCTTCATCTTACCCAATAATCTGAAATGTGAGGCTCTGAACACTAAAAACTTACCTAGCGAACTAAACACTATAGTTACTTAAAACTCCTTCTGAGGCTAGAGAAGGGCCCAGTGGGTAAGAGCACTTGCTCTGCAAGCAGGACCTCAATTCAAATCCCCAGCCTCAGAGAGGCAGGCATGCCTGTAACTTCAGCACTGGAACATAGAGATAGTCAGATCCCTAGAGCACACTAGTCAGCCAGCCAGTCTTTGTATAGCGATGGGCCTCCAGTTCAGTGAGAGGCACCATTTGAAGGCAGCCAGTTGGAGGGTGATAGGGGAAGACACCTGAAATCCCACTCTGGCTTCTGCATGGGTGTGCACATGCACTCTCACACTACACATGCTGTACAAACTACACACAGAGAGAATAATGTAAAAATACTCAGAAACAGAGTAGAAAAGATGGCTCAGTTGTTGAATGCATCCTGCTCTTCCAGAAGGCCTGAATTTGGTTCCTGGCACAACCACCTGCAGTTCCAGTTCTGGGCATCCGATTCCTCTGGCTTCTGAGAGCATCAGCACTCATTTGCATGGACCCAGAAACACAATAGAAAATAAACATTTTTAAAATACTCAACACCAGAATGAAAGATTATGAACTGCTAATTGAAAATTAAGCTATTAGGAACCTGGAGAGGTGGCTCAGCAATTAAGAGTACTGGCTGCTCTTCCAGAGGTCCCAATTTCAATTCCCAGCACCCACATGGCAGCTCACAAGTGTCTGTAACTCCTGTTTTGATTTACATACAGACAACACCACCAAAATGTACATAAAATAAAAATAAACACATTATTTAAAAAAGAAAATTCAGCTATTGGATTAAAGTACACAAATGAATGATATTAGATGGTATATTAAAGAAATGGGAAAATGTTGAGATGGTAAACATAGATTATTTTTCAAAACTTTTTGGGAAATGTAGGATTTTATTACAAGAGTAGCCTTTGAGGCCAGATGCCAGGCCTGGATAAATTGATCAGATTCCTAAAGAAAGCAGCTGGGACAGCATGGTCAAGAAAGTGTCGAGAAGTTAGCATAGCAGTGTGAACTGTCCCCTCAGGCTGTCCTGAAGGATGCTGAGGTGATGCTATCAGTTCACTTGGTGTGCTTTCCAAACTCCAGGGCTTTGCCAAGCCATTCCTTTCATCAGCATTCACATTCCCACTCTCTCACCTCTGCGGTACCCTGAATGGAATTAGAATCTGTTTACCTGGCTGTCCTAAGTGTCCTAAAGCTCCTTTACAGAGAGCTGCTCAAACCTGCCTGGGTGGCAACAGAGTGCCCACTTGAGGCCTTTAACAGCCCTGCCCCTGCTTGCTCTGCCTGATGGGAGCGGTTGTGCCTCCTTCTCTTCTGTTCTCTGCACACCTTAGTTCTTAGAGCTCCACCTCAAAGATGAAGCTGATGGCAAAGCCGTCATGGCTGCCCTGGATGTCTGTCCTCCCTTCCCTGTCCCATCATTCACCTCCTGCCTTGTTTACTTTGTTTCATTGTTCCTAATACAGCAAGTCCAGTCTTGTTGCTCGAGCTTCAGGAGGACAAACGCCAGAACCACACTTGCATTAACCCCTCGTGCCTAACAGGTGCAGCAGAGACAAAGTCTGAACCTGTTTCCTGCTTTGGGGCTGGAATCTTTTCTCCTGCAGTCACTCTTTTTTCTTCTTGCCTCCAATCTACAGAAGACTAAACTGTTTCCTAAAAATGCCTTTTGCACTTTCACTGTTACAGTGTTGTACACCTGCAGTTATAAACTGCTTTTAGCTGCGCTTGTGCTTGAGGTCATGGAGTAACCCTAAATGAGGAGCAGTTAGCTTCTCTTATAGATGTAATCTGGTCAGAGCATGGCCACTTTGTCATAGCAAGCAAGCCGATTCCAGGCTGTGGTCTGCCACCTGATGAAGAGGTGACGTCACAGTGAGACTTCAAAAATGGAATTGTGTACCCCAGTATTTAGCTCAGCATTATAATTTAGAAATTCTAGTCTGAAGAGCCAAACTAACAGGTTTGAGTTGGATTTTTTTTTTCCCCCTTTAACTTTATTTCATTTGGAGTATGCCTGCATGCTAGGGATCAAAGCAAGAGCCTTGCTCATACTACTGAGCAGGTACTCTACAACTGACCTGTAGTCTTTGCTCCCAACACTGTTTTTTGTTTGTTTGTTTGTTTGTAAGAAGTTCTGTGATTCTTATTGTTTCTTCTTTTTTTTTTTTGGTGTGTGTGGGGTGGGGAGGTGGGAGAGGTTTTGAGAGAGAGTTTTTCTTTGTAGCCTTGGCTGTCCTGGAACTAACTCTGTAGAGCAGGCTGGCCTTGGACTCACAGAGATCCACCTGCCTCTGCCTCCCGAGTGGGATTAAAGGCGTATACCACCTGACAATTTTTAGAAGACTATTTTTGTGTTTTTATAGTGTGTGTGTGTGTGTGTGTGTGTGTGTGTGTGTGTGTGTGTGTGTGTTGGAAATGGTAAGCCTACACTTCGTTTTGGACAGGGTTTCTCTCTGTGTAGTTCTGGAACTCATTCTGAAGACTAGGCTGTCCTTGAACTCACAGAAATCCACCTGCCTCTGTCTCCCAAGTGCTAGGATTAAAGTCCTTCACCACTACAGCCTGGCTGCCTACTTTTTATTTTCAGAGCCAATTTTCATTGCTTTTGATTTAGTTTCCTTTTCAGCTTCTCCTACTCTTTAGTTTTGTTTTTTAATTTGCTGTTTTGACGTTCTAGAAGAAGTTGCACAGCTCCCCATCTCCCCCACACTGAAGCATGTGATGGGCTGTGGGTGTAGTGTGAATGCATGTCTCCTTCTTCAGTTGGAACTAATTGTGTGCTCTTTAGTTTCTCACAGTCAGATCACTCGCCTGTACAGCCGGTTCACCAGCCTGGACAAAGGAGAGAATGGGACTCTCAGGTGAGCACTTCCTTTCCTTCCCAGAAACCAGGATCTCCCTAGCAGCTGTCTTTATTCCAAGGGTAGGCACACTAAGTGTCTGGCATTTGGAGGACAGCCACCATTTTGGCCATGGTGTCTATGGATCATTGGTCCACCAAGGAATTAAATAAGCAGAGAGTAGTGATGCTAATTCATGGCTGGGCTTTTGCTGCTTTATACCAACTCCCTCTATGTTTCAGTGGCTACTGTTCTAGTCCTAGAAATTTTTTGTTGTTGTATTTTTGAGGCAGGGTTTCTCTGTGTAGCACTGGCTGTCCTAGAACTCTGTAGATCAGGCTGGCCTTAAACTCAGAGAGATCCACCTGCCTCTGCCTCCTAAGTGCTGGGATTAAAAGCTTGTACCACTGCTTCCTGGCTGAACTTTTTTTTTTTTTTTTTTTTTTTAAGATTCTTGCTCTCTTCACAAACGTTTTCCCGTGGCCCTTCCAAACACATTGTTTTGTTTTGTTTTTCAACTTTACTTATTTTTATTTTATGTACATTGGTGTTTTGCCGTGTTGTCAGGTCCCCTGGAGCTGGAATTATAGACAGTTGTGAGCTGTCATGTGGGTGTTGGAAATTGAACCCTGGTCCTCTGGAAGAGCAATCACTGCTCTTAACCACTGAACCATCTCTCCAACCCAACACACTGGTTTCTGTAAAGCTGATCCATACATGGCCTAGGTTACTCTGCTGTCTATCATGTTCCAACCCATAACTTTAGGGAACAACACTTTATATTAATGCTAGATTGTCTAGATCGTTGTTTCCCATCTGAAGGCTTATTTGCCATCCAGGAACAAATTTTCTAGAAGCACTTTTGATGGTCATGAGTGGGAAATGTTGCTAAGATTTAGCCAGCTATCCTTTAGTAGCACTTTGACCAAGAATTGTGCTACACTAGGGCTGTAGCAATAGCTCAGGGGTTAAGAGCACATAATGTTTTTGCAGAGAACCTGAGTTCCGTTCCAGCACCCACATAAGGCTGCTTACAACTGCCTGTATCTATAGCTGCAGAGAATCCAATACCCTCCATACCTCTGTGACCATCTGTGTATTAAGACTAGAGATGAGCTGGTTGGTGGTGGCACAGGCCTTTAATCACATCACTTGTGAGGCAGAGGTAGGCAGATCTCTGTGAGTTCAAGGCCAGCCTGGCCTACAAAGCAAGTTCCAGGACAGGGTCCAAAGCTACACAGAGAAACCCTGTCATGAAAAACAAAAAAGACTAGAGATGAGCCAGGCTTGGTGTTGAACATCTGTAATTCTAGCTTGGGAGGTTGAGGCAGCCTGGGGTTCACTGTGTAGCTATTACATAGTAAGGCTCTAGCTTTAAAAACAAACAAAAACAAAAATTGGTATTGAAAGACAGGACTTAGGGCCTTCTGACGTTGGAAATCCATGTTTAGTTCCCATCATAGAGTCTGAACTGATATGGCTGGATTGTACACCCACTACTTGATACTTGTAATTTATAGGTATGTGCTATTTAATGTTCATTGGTGTTTTGCTTGCATGTATGTCTGTGTGAGGGTGTCAGAGCCCTGGAACCGGAGTTACAGACAGGTGTGAGCTACCATGTGGGTGCTGGGAATTGAACCTGGGTCTTCTGGAAGAGGAATCAGTGCTTTTAACTGCTAAGCCATCTCTCCAGACCCAAGGATTGTTTTCTACCCTCCTGTTAGACAAGAGGAACTGCATTTTGTTGAGCAGGTAGACTTTTGTATTATAGGACAAATTATGTAATAATTTTTGCTGAATAAACAGTCCCTAGTAATCGTCTTTATCATCTTAATCAGTTATGAATGGCTATTTTTGTTCATTCATTGGTAACAAAATTCTGTTTCCTAAATGATCAAGGAAGGTTAAATCCAATACTGTCCCAGGGCTCTACACTCAGTCCACTGGGTCAGTTTCTGCCCGTTACCAGATGTGGTGGAGAGGAGTTAGCTCAGTTAATTAGCACCAGGTAAAGATTAAACCACCACTGGAAGAGTATGAAGACTCCTGAGTGGAACAGGAATGTTTCATATTCTATCATTAGCATTTACTGTTAGGAGAGTAGAAAAATGTGCCTGTTGTTTTCTGTTCATATACTTCTTGGAGGCAGGCATGAGATGCATTCAAGTTTCTGCAGTTTTTAACTTATTTCTTTACATGTATTTATTGTGTATGTGGGTAGTAGGTGTTGGAGGGGACATGTAGTGGAGTTATAGGCCGACTTGTGGGAGTCTTGTTCTCTTTTTCTACCATGTGGGTTCCGAGGATTGAAGTGGCAGTATAAGTCTAGGTGGTAAGCCAGTTGTGACCTGCCATGTTGGTGCTGGGAATTGAACGTAGGTTCTATGCTGGGCCATCTATGCATATTTCCTATAACAAAGACTTAAATCAACATGGGAGAAATAAGGGCTGAGAATATAGCCTAGTTGGTAGGATATTTGCTTAGCACCCATAAAGCCCCGGTTTAATCCCCAGTATCTCACAATTGGGTCTGGTCATACTTAGCAGATAGAGCCAAAAGGATTAGAAGTTTATCCTTGGCTACATAGCAAGTTCAAGGCCAGCCAGTGGTATCTGACATGCCATTTCTATATAAATAAATAAATAAATAAATAGGGTCTGGAGAGAGGGTTGGGAGCACTGGCTGCTCTTCCAGAGGACTTGGATTTAATTCCTAGCACCCACATGAGAACTCACAACTATCTGTAACCCAAGTTCCAGGGGATCTGACACCTCGCACAGATATACATGCAGGCAAAACACTAATGCATGCTAAAAAAAAATAATTGAAAACTTTATTTTGTGGGGTATGGTGGCGACAACCTGTAATTCTAGCACATGTGAAGTAGATTCAGGAAGATCAAGAATTTGAGGGCAGCACATGCCTTTAATCTGGAGGCAGAGGCAGGCAGATCTCTGAGTTTGAGGCCATCCTGGTCTACATAGCGAGTTCTAGGATAGCTAGGGCTACATAGAGAGAGCCCCCAACAAAAAATTGGACAGAAAAGGAAAAGAAAGAGGAAAGGGCTGGTAAAATGGTTCGGTGGTTAAGAGCACTGACTACACTTCCAGAGGATGTAGACTCCACTCCCAGCACCCACAGGGTATTTCACAGTCAGCTGTAGCAGCAGTTTCATGGCATCTGACTCCCTCTTCTGGCCTCCTCAGGCCCTAGGTACACACATGGTACACAGACATACATGCAGGCAAAACACCAATGTATATAATATAAAATAAGAATAAATAACTACAAAATAAGCCAGGCAGTGGTGGTGCGCACCTTTAGTCCTAGCACTTGGGAGGCAGAGGCAGGAGGATCTCTATGAGTTCAAGGCCAGCCTGGTCTACAAAGCTACACAGAGAAACCCTGTCTCAAAAAATAAAAATTAAAAAAAAAACCAAAGAACTATAAAGTAGTAATATTCAAAAAATCATTTACTAAGGAATAGCTTACTATTTGCCCCATTGTTTGGTTTATTGACGTGACCTGTTTGCTGAATTTACTGGAAACATAACAAGATTAAATTTTGCTTCAGTCACACCTGAGTTGGTACAAAACACACTTGGCAGATATTCTAGTTACTTGTATAATTTGTCACAGAAGTAATTCCAGGAAGCAATATTCTTACTGGGTTGTGCTCTATTGGATTTAAAGGAGTTCATGCCAAAGGTCTCTAGCTTAAGCTTCTCTTTGCAGCCGGGAAGATTTCCAAAGGATCCCAGAGCTTGCCATCAACCCACTGGGGGACCGGATCATCAATGCCTTCTTTTCAGAGGGGTGAGTGGGGCCTGTGGTTTGGGGCGGCCTTTGGTTTTGGCTCCTTTCTTTGTTGTCTAGCCTACATTAATTGCTAATGTAGAATAGCAGCATAATAATTATAGTAGTAATAACAACAGTAATGTAGAGTAGAATAATGATAGTTGTCATCTCAGATCATGGTTGCCCCTAATGATCTCGTGTCCCACTCTCCTTGATTTTTCTATTTACTTTTCTGTCTGTATGTGCACCACCAGTCTGGTGCCATCAGAGAGGATTAGATCTGCTGGAAAGGGGATTGTGGGTGATTGTGAGCTTCCATGTTGGTGCTAGAAGTCAAACTCTACAAGAAACGCACATGCTCTTAACCACTTAGTTCTCTATATAGCTTCCTATTTTACATTTTTTGATGTTAAAAATTGAAGTCTAGCACAGACTTTACAGCACACAACACATTACTGGCTATTAAAGTGTTGGGCAATGCAGTCTGCATTTGTGGTTACTTGCTTCTCCCTTGATACCTCCTCCCCTCCAAGCTGTTTCTGTTTTGTTTTTTCCCTTTGTTTTTGAGATAGGAGCTCTTACTGTATAGTCCTAGCTGACCTGGAACTCATTATATAGACCAGGCTGGCCTTAAACTCACAGAGTTCTACACCTCTGCCTCCTGAGTTCTGATATTAAAGGTATGCCCTTCCATATACCTGCTTTTCTTTTTTTTTTCTTTCTTTTTTTCTTTTTGTGGGGCTAAGGATCAAGTATATGTATTGATGTATGCTAGGCAAAGGCTTTACCACTGAGCCATTTCCCTAGCCCCCACCCACACACTCATGAACACCCCCTTCTTTCTTCTCTCTCTCTCCCCCCTTCCTTGGTTCTCTCCCTCTCGTATATACAAGTTATATCTACATATACACAGACATATTATACATGCACACACGTACACACACACACACACACACACACACACACACACACACACACATATATTTGTTTGTTTTTCGAGACAGGCTTTCTCTGTGTAGCTTGAGCCTATCCTGGCACTCACTCTAGAGACCAGGCTGGCCTCGAACTCACAGAGATCCGCCTGCCTCTGTCTCCTGAGTGCTGGGATTTTAAAGGTGTGCGCCACCAACTCCCAGCTCTTTTTTCACATTATATATTACATAAATGTGTGCCTGTTCACATAATCATATTTTTTAACTGTTTGAGGTTAAATTGTATTCATTTACCTCTGAGTGTTTAATATACGTTTGTTTAGAAGTTATCCTTTCTAAAACTTAATATTGATCCCTTACAGAGCTGGGTGATAGTGCATGCCTATAATCCAAGTATTTGGGAGGCTGACACAGTAGAGGCCTCCAGTTTGAAGGTAGCCTGGGATGGGGAACAAGAGTTTGTCTCAAAAACAAGGAGGAGGAGGAGGAGGAGGAGGAGGAGGAGGAGGAGGAGGAGGAGGAGGAGGAGGAAGAAGAGGAAGAAGAAGAAGAAGAAGAAGAAGAAGAAGAAGAAGAAGAAGAAGAAGAAGAAGATACTGCTAGCACTATCAGATAAAATGCTTGGATAGGAAATTTTAGGACTGTGAATTGAGAGCAAAGGAATTTGTTGTTGAGATGGTGGTGGTTGTCTTAGTTACTGTTTCTATTGCTGTGATAAAGTACTATCACCAAAAGCAACTGAGGGAGGAAAGGGTTTATTACAGCTTACAGTTCTAAATCACAGTCCATCATTGAGGGAAGTCAGGAGAGGAACTGAAGGTTGGAACCTGAATGCAGGGACTGAAGTAGAACTGTGGAGGAATTCTGCTTGCTAGCTTGCTCCCATGGCTTACTCAGCCTGTCCCCACTCTCTACCCCAAGACAGGATTTCTCTGTGTGTCCCTGCTGTCCTGGAACTCTGTATGTAGACCAGACTGTCCTTGAACTCAGAGATCTGCCTGCCTCTGCCTCCAAAGGCGTGAGCCACCACTGAGGCTTTAGCCTATTTTCTTATACTATCCAGGACCATGGGCCCAGGGGTAGCACAACCCACTATGTGCTGGACCCTCACACATCAGTCACTAATTTTAAAAATACCTCAAAAGCATGACTATAGGCCAGTCTAGGTTCCTTCTTCCCAAATGATTCTAGGCTATGACACACACACACACACACACACACACACACACACACACACACACACACACTCCACAGTTACACATGCCACCAAAACAGCCATACACAGAAAAGGTTTTTTTTTAATTGAATAACAAAACTCAGGGGCAGTTAGATCAGGAAGGGTGTCAGGAATCCAGTCAGACCAAAACACACTCAATTGAGAGTCTGTTGAACCTGGGTGATTGTGCTCCTTCCCTTTGGCCTCTCTTTATCCTGAACCACTGTTATATGTGCTTTGAGAGCCAGCAGAGTGCTGCACTATGTCCAGACAGTTTCCACAGATGTGCTTTATACACAAACCATCTGCATTTTGTCAGCTGCTTTTTCAGAGCTCCTTAGTTACCATCAATTGTTTGGAGAAACATCTTTTGGAAGTCTTTTTCTTGTTTTTATTTTTAACATTTGTGTGGATGTAAATTAGAGGACAATTTTCAGGGGGTCAGTTCTCCTCTGCACTAGTTGGATTCTGGGGAATGAACTCAGCTCATCAAGCTTGGCAAGAGCCTGTCCCCACTGAGTCGTCTTGCTAGCCCTGGAAGTCTGTTTTGAAAGCCAAAGCTGTATTTCCTCTGACTCTGGTGACCTACCATCATCTCTGGTCTGCAGCTGAGAGTGTCATGGCCTCTGTGGCCAGTCTTAGGCAACCTGTGCCACTGCTTCCTGTTCTTACCAGACACGGCCACTTGGCTCCCAGGCTTTTATTTTTCCTCTGTCTTTTTTTTTTTTTTTTTTTTTTGGTTTTTTGAGGCAGGGTTTCTCTGTGGCTTTGGAGACTGTCCTGGAACTAGCTCTTATAGACAAGGCTGGTCTCGAACTCACAGAGATCCGCCTGCCTCTTATTTTTTCTCTGTCTTAAAGAGGGCAAGATTTTCTGTTCTTTTTTGTTTTCTTTTCAGATTGAAATTTGATAATAGAACATAGGTGTTTCATTCTCTGTTACATGTACATAGTGCTAATAACATTATCCCCAGACCCCCATCCCAGGTACATGGTTCAAGTGTTACTCCATATTGCTTGGTTTCTCAGAGCTTACATTTTGTTTCAGATACTATCCTACTCCATGAGGAGTGTGCCTCCATGAAGGAATCAAAGGTCACCCTTTTGAGCTAGCCTTCCCTTGATCTCTCCCAATAGTAGGTCTCTGAATTGTGTCTACCTGTCGAATCTATACTAAGAGACCAGGGCTTTTTGTTTTTTTGTTTGTTTGTTTTTTAATTCTATTTTATTTTTGAAACCTGGTCCCTTTGCAGTACATAATGAACTCAAATTCAGAATCTTCCTACTGCTGTCTCCTAAATGCTGGGGTTACCCAGCTAAGGTTGGGCTTTTGTTTTTTGACACAGGTTCTCACACTGTATAGATTTGGGTGACCTGGAACTGTGTAGACCAAGCTAGACTTGAATTTATAGAGATCTACCTGTCTCTGTCTCCAAGAGCTAAGATTAAAGGCATGTGCTACTATGCCTGGCAGGATTTTTTTAGGTAGTTCTGGGAAGCAGGCCACATGAGACTGATATGATTGTCTAAAGTAAACAAGTCACATGGGTTACCCTTTAAGTGTTAAAAATTCATTTATTCAGTTTTAGGATTATTTCCTGTGTGTGTGTGTGTGTGTGTGTGTGTGTGTGTGTGTGTGTGTGTGTGTGTATCGTAGGCATGCATTCATAGAAGTCAGACTTCCAGGAGCCAGTTCTCTTTTTCCACTGTGTAGGTTCTGAGGATTAAACTCAGTCATCAGACTCAGCAGCAAATGCTAAGTCAATTTTATGTGGTACTGGGGTTTAAGCATCGGGTCTCATGAATGTTAGGCAAATATTCTACCAACTAAGCTACGTGCCCAGCCCTTTCTTGTTGTTGCTGTTTTTTTTATTTGTTTGTTTGTTTTGTATTTTTTAAGACAAGGTATTGCTTGATTCCTTGGCTGGCCTAGTACTCTTATGTGCCCTAAACCAGACTTAAACACAAAGCGGTCCTCTTGTCTCCGCCTCCTGGGTGCTGGGATTACAGGTTCCATCGCCATGCCTTACTGCAATATTGATCTTTACTGCAGCTTTTTATTTTTTTAAGATTAAAAAAGCCAGGCAGTGGTATGTATGCCTGTAATTTCATGTATGCCTGCTCTTTTCTGAGGATCCTCAGAACCTACACAGGTACCAGGCATGCAAATGGTGCACAGACAGATATGCAGGCATACACATAAAATACAAGTTTTTTGTTTGTTTGTTTTGTTTTTTTTTTTGTTTTTTTTTTTTTAGGAAGGAAAGCTGGATCTATAGCTCAGTGGTATAGTGCTTGCCTAGTATAGCCGAAGACCTGTGTTTGATCCCCAGCACTAGAGGAGGAAGAGGAGGAGGGAAGCATAGCAAAGTTACTGGGTATGGTTCCTTATACCTATTACCCTATCACTTGGGAAGCCAAAGCAGGACTGCTGAGAATTCAAAGCCAGGCTGGCTACAGTGTCAGACTCTTTCAGAGCAAGTAAACAAAACAGCATGGTTTCTTAGAATATCTTTAGGTATACCTTATTGTAATAACATTTTGGTGTTCCAGAGTTCAAAGCAGAAAGAGATTATTCTTGGTGGTACTAGTCCTTTTCTACATCCAATTTTTGGAAAAGATCTATAAGTAAATTCAGTTGATAACTCTGACCATAGCTAATTGCTTTCCTTCTTTCAGCCTAGTTAATCATTTAATAAATACTACTTCACACAATTGGGGTGAGGCTTTTAGGGTGCAGATATTGTTTTCTTTTTTTGTTTGTTTGTTTGTTTGTTTGTTTGGGTGCAGATATAATATAAGTCCTGAGGTACAATGCATGCATATGGAAAGAAAGCTTGTAAATAGACTTTCAGGCTACACAGGCTTTGGGTGTTGACCATTTCTTTTTGAGTTCATAAGAAACAGTCACTGCCAGGCGTTGGTAGCGCACGCCTTTAATCCCAGCACTGGGGAGGCAGAAGCAGGTTGACCTCTGTGAGTTCGAGACCAGCCTGGTCTACAAGAGCTAGTTCCAGGACAGCCTCCGAAGCCAC
This sequence comes from Cricetulus griseus, assembly GCF_003668045.3. Classification (NCBI taxonomy): domain Eukaryota; kingdom Metazoa; phylum Chordata; class Mammalia; order Rodentia; family Cricetidae; genus Cricetulus; species Cricetulus griseus. Next base: position 58,910,536 of record NC_048599.1, on the reverse strand, counting down.
AGAGAAACCCTGTCTCGAAAAAACCAAAAAAAAGAAAGAAACAGTCACCATGAGTCAGTATAGTTAAGTGGTAGAGTGCTTACCTAGCTGTGGAAGACCTTGAGTTTGATCCCTAAACACTGCAAAAAGACAAAACATACAACCAGAATAGCCCACCCTGATTAACACGGTGTTCTGTTTGTTTCCTAATCAGAGAGGACCAGGTAAACTTCCGAGGATTCATGAGAACATTGGCTCATTTCCGACCCATTGAGGATAACGAAAAGAGCAAAGATGTGAATGGACCTGAACCACTCAACAGCCGAAGCAACAAACTGCACTGTAAGGAGCGTCAGTTGTGTGGCCTAACATAGTTCCTCCTCTCCCCGATCATCTGTGTGCTCATCTACTCTTTCAGCATTTATAAAAGCAGAGTGCCAAGCGGTCAGACCATGGAGCTAAGCTGAATTGGAATTCCCAATTTGCTATTTTTTGCCCATGACACTTTGGACAAGTTACCTGAGATCTTTGGATTGCAGTTTTCTCTTATGCAAAATGAGATATTAAGGGATTTTATAGATCATCTCCATGGCTCATTATGGGATTTTGGTTGTTGTTAGAGACAGTGTCACATATTTCCTAGGCTAGCCTCACATCCACTATGTAGCTAAGGCTTGCTTGAATTCCTGATTCCATTGTCTACACCTCCCTAGTGCTGCCACCACACCTTATTTTTGATGTGCTTGGGGTAGTGCCCAGGACATAAAGTGTGCCAGACAAGCACTCTTACTACTGAGCCACATCTGTCGTCCTCACTAAGAGATTCTTCCTGTTTTAAGAATTAATATACGTCAAGTTCTTCAAGCAGTACCTTGTATGTACTGGTACTGTATATACTCATAAGTGTTACCTGCTATTTATAATTCATTATCTCTTGTAGGCCAGGCACTGTAGAAGGACTAGAGTGACAACTGGGAGCAAGGCCCCGGGCCTTGCCAATGAGAGATAATATTGGTCTTCCATGTGTTCTAGAGTCTGGTAGATTATGGATTTGACTAAAGTTCCAGTAAGAGAGAGGCAATGTTTAATTTTCTGTGCCTGTTGCCTCCTTTCTTTAAATACTTACTAGATTTCCTTCTGCCCTTGTTGGTTCATGGACTATTGCCCAATCCCTTACAACACTTTTCCAGGAAGTTGAAGTTGAAATTCTACTTTTCTTTCAACACAAGTTGATATTGAAATTGTATGAAACTGATTTAGCCCAACCCTGCCTTGAAAGAGTGCATGGTGGTACCCAGGAGTTTGTGAGGCCTCAGATTAAATGGATGATTTAAAGATACTAGAAGGTTTTAAAATATATTTGACAAATACATCAAGAAGTTTCAGTTTGTGGCTGTTGGCCTTTGCTAATCTTGTTGGGAGGGGTGTGAGTCCTCTTTTTGTTGATATTTATGGTATAGTTTGAGAATCACTGAAGTGAATCTTGTTATTTAGGCCAGAGAAGATTTTTGAACAAAAGTATTAAAATACTGTTGAGCTCTATAACAGCATTATGATGCTTGACAAATAGAAAATTTCAATAGAAAAAAGATGACTACAGACCACAGAATTCTGTGAATTATCCTCATGTTTATTATAGACTGCACTAGTGAGCCACATTTTCTTCAACACCAAGTACTGTTTGCTTCATGCAAAGCCTTCTGTCTGTGGTTTGTTAGCGTTTTTATATATTAAGTTATTTTTAGTTGTTTTCTAGACAGAGTCTTACATTGTAGTCTAGGCATGGTCTGGAACTCAATGTGTAATCCAGGCAAGTGTCAAACGTGGTCCTCCCCTCCACCTCCTGAGTGCCACCACATCCAGCTTTGATAGTGTTTTAACATATTTCTACTATTTGCCTATCGGGTCTTGATACTGTATAGTAAAAATTTATTTGCCAGACTTGAGACAAGGAGTTAATGAATAATTGGAAAAAATCAATTGTAGCATAGAATCCTAGAAAAGTACACATGGTTTAACATTTTCTTTTACTTTAAACTACTTAAGCAATCATTCTTTTTGTAGTCAATTATGATGGTGAGCCAGTAGTTTTCTTTTTCTTTCTCTCTCTTTCTTCTTCCTTTCTTTTTGTTTGTTTCTTTCTTTCTCTCTTCTCTCTCTCCTCTCTCTCTTTCAATCCACCTACCTCTGCCTCCCTAGTGCTGGGACTAAAGGTATGTGCCACCATAACCCAACAGTAGTGTGAGCCTCCCAATATGTGTTCAGTTCTCTGGAAGAACAGTAAGTTTAAAGCCAGTCTGGGTTACATAAGATCCTGTCTCACTTAAAAAGAAAAAAAAAAAAAAGTGTGTGTGTGGTGGGGTTGAGATTGTAGGAGAATTCTCATCTCATTTGCCCAGTCAAGAAATTAAGAGCTGGGCATGATGGAACATGACTTTAATCCCAGCATTTGAGAGGCAGAGGCAAAAGATTTCTGTTAGTTCAAAGTTCAAGGCCAGCCTAGGCAACAGGGAGACCCTGTCTCAAAAACAAAACAACAACAACAAAACTACAGAGGTAGTTCAGCAGTTAAGAGAACTTGCTGTTCTTTCAGAGGACCTGGGTTCGGCTCCCATTTTATTTATTTTTGCTTTTGAGACAGGGTTTCATGTAGCCTAGGTTGCCCTAGAACACCCTGTGTAACTAAGGTTGACCTTACATTCCTGATCCTCTTGTCTCTATCTCTCAAATTCTGGAGTTATAGCTTGGCAGTTCCCTTTTGAAAAGCAAAAATTGAACCCAGGCATGGTAGGTCAAACCCGTAGACTGAAGCAGGAGAATTGCTGTGTATCTGAGGCTAGCCTGGGTCACATAGTTCCAGGCCAGTGTAGGCTCTAGGGCAAGACCCTAACTCAGAGGGCATAATAAATAACCAGAGATCACAGTGGCTTACTTGAATGAAGTAGTTTAAAACCAACCTGAATTCAGTTATGTAACAGTCACTTTTTCAATAAGTTCACCTTTTATTTCTACAAAATCACCTCCTGTTCTCAAAGCAGTATTCACACAGGTCTTAGACAACATGGCAAAAAACTGAATAGGTTTTACTCTTCTGAATTGTCTCTTATATTGACATAAGTAAAGTTTTTGTATAACCTGCTTTCTAAAAGGCTTATGTATTGTTAAAGAGACAAACATGAGATGGCTCAGAGGTTAGGAGCACTG